>NC_069721.1:938772-1306272 GCF_027358585.1 Pangasianodon hypophthalmus | reverse complement strand
TCTCTGGAACAAACGATAATGTCTCTCTGTGCTTTGTTTCTCTTTCTCTCTCTCTCTCTCTCTCTCTCTCTCTCTCTCTCTCTCTCTCTCTCTCTCTCCCCATAACAGAAGCCGAACCTGATCCTGAACGTGGACGGTTTGATCGGCGTGGCGTTTGTGGACTTGTTGCGAACGTGTGGAGGATTCACTCGGTAAACACGTGCACACGTCCTCTGAAGAGCACAAGAGCACTACTAAGCGCGCACTTCAGCAGGTGGTCATGATTTGTAACGCTCTCTCTGTGTGTGTGTGTGTGTGTGTGTGTGTGTGTGTGTGTGTGTGTGTGTGTGTGTGTGTGTGTGTGTGTGTTTCAGAGACGAGGCGGACGAGTTTGTGGAAATCGGCGCTCTGAACGGGATTTTCGTTCTGGGACGCAGCATGGGCTTCATCGGTACAGCACATTACACACAACACAACACACCAGCATGGGCTGTGTCACAAACTGCACTGTACTCCACTCAGTAGTGCATCAGAGTAACACTTAAGAGTGTCACAGCCCAGGTTTCACTGATAATGATAATAGGCTACGTCTCAAACCACCATGTTAACACACTAAAATAGTGCACCAGCAGACGTTACTGCGAAGAGGGCGCTATTTTGACGTGCTGTTCAGCGTGTGATTTGGGACGCCGCCATCAAGCTAGTGTGCTAAAGTCTTTTTGCTCATGTTCCCTATGCCCTAGGTCACTACCTGGACCAGAAGCGATTGAAACAGGGCCTGTACCGCCACCCGTGGGACGACATCTCCTACGTGCTTCCTGAGCACATGTCCATGTGACCGTCATGGCCGCCGTGCTTAATTCGGAGTATAACTCGGAGGTGGAGGGAGAATGAAGTGCGCTATTTATATTCACGTGAAAATTAGGGAACACTTATTTAACGTCCGCCGCTGCGTCTCACACACATACACACACACACACACACACACACACACACTCCAACAGCAAGAACACTGCGATGTCATTACAGCCTGCTAACATGCTAGCATGATAACTAACTGGTTTACTAACTAGTGTAACAACCAGCTGGTTTCATAACTAACTATGTGGCTAATTACTTAACCTAATAACTATTTGTCTTACAAACAGGCTACCAAATAACTAGTCAGCTTGTTAACTAGCTTCTAGTAGTTTCATGACTAACTGTTTTGCTAATTAACTAGCTCAAGAACTAGCAGACTTGCTATCAAGCTACTATGATGAATAGTCAGCTCGATGACTAACTTCCTATCAGTTTCCATTCAGCTAGCATAATTACTAGCTGGTTTCATACTTACCTCTTTTTGTTCCTTGAGTACTAGTAGGCTTGCTTACAATCATGATAACTCACTAGCTGGTTTCATAACAAGCTGTTTCACTAACTAACTGGATTACACTAGCTAATTGGAAGCTAGTTATCACTTTGGCTACTGTGATTACTAGGCGCTTTAAAAACTAACTTTTGCTAATTACCAACCTTGACAACTAGCTTCCTTGATAACTAGTGTAATAACTAGCTGGTTTCATAACTAACTACTTGTTTTGCTAATTATGTTAGCTAATAGGAAGCTAGTTCTCAAGCTGACTAGAGTTCATGGCAGCTTGTTAGCAAGAGTACTAGTTCTTAAGCTAGGTAATTTGCAAAAAACAGTTCGTTATGAAACCAGTTAGTAGGTACACTAGCCGATAAATGACAACTAGTAGTCTTGCTGACCATGATAACTAGCTGGCTTGATAACTAGCTTATTATTTGCTAGTCTACTTTGATAGCTAGCTAGCTTGACAAATGTTTAGTGTTATAAATTGTGGAGCAAAGCATTCTGGGTAATTTTTGGTCTTGAAGTTCACTAGTGGACGAGGGTGCGTTTAAAAAGCAGGACTGGGACGCGGCCAAACTGCAAGATAACTTTTTTTTTTTTTTTAAAGTTTTTTTTAGATTTTTTTAGTTTAGCTTATTAATGATAAAATCAGGAAGAACCCGACACACCCACGCGCGCGCGCACACACACACACACACACATTTGTCTGCTTTTCTCAGTAATGAACATAATGAAAGCAGCTCACACACTCGCAACTCGTTACTGAAACTGGAAGACGATTCAGTTTGACGTCTGCTGTTACTGTGTGTGTGTGTGTGTGTGTGTGTGTGTGTGTGTGTGAGTTTGAGTGTTTCAGTAATGTGTTGATGTTACAGCTTCCCTCTTCGCCTCAGTAACGGTTGTATCTCCTTCACCAGCCTGCTGCATGACCTGCCCTCCTTCTCTAATCACACACACACACACACACACACACACACACATCACTAACTGTTTATTCTGGTGTTTGGGCGAGACTGGGATTCTCCGCTACAACCCTGTTTTTATGTTTCTGTATTTAAATGTGAAATCAAGCAGCTTTTTTGCTATCTTCTGTTTTCTTTCCTTTTTTTAAAAAATATATGCTAAAAACTGTAATATTGTAGAATATAATAAAGTCCTTCTTGGTTACCTCCTGTGTGTGTGTGTGTGTGTGTGTGTGTGTGTGTTCAGCACTATATCTGGACGATAAGTGATGATAGTATCATAGTAGAAAAGTCATTTAGGAGAAATTTAGTCGTCTAAAATCACTCTCATGTTTAGCATCACTTTCATATTTGGGCTCATTTTGACCCCAACAGAAGAGAAAGAAATAAAATATTAACCTAAAAAAGATTACTAGCTTCTTTAGCTGGTGTAATGACTAGCTGGTTTCAAAACTTTAGTACCTGTTTTGCTAATTTACTTTAGCTAATAAGATGTTATTAGGTTGGCTAGTTATCGCTGTAGCTAGTTAGCAAGAGTGTTAAGTTCTCAAGCGAGGTAATGTGCAAAACTGTTGTGAAAACAGACAGTAATTACACCAGCTTCCTGTTAGCTAGCATAATAACTAGCTTCATATTAGCTAGTGTAATAACTAGTTTAATAACTAGTAGTCTTTCTAACAAGCTACCGTGATAGCGGGACAATTTGATAACTAGCTTCCTGTTAGCTAGTCCACTGTGCTAGCTTGCTAACTGGTTAAGCTAAATAAAATGAAGTCCAGCACATTAGAGTATGTTAGGGGGAAACTGCTTAGGAAACATTTTGCTATCTAATATCTTACTTTATTGCGACTTTCAGTAAGATTGGACCAGAACGGATTAAACAGAGCAGAAGGATGAAAAGAAATAAAACATTTGACTAAAAATGGACATAAAATTCAGCCTTTATTCTCATGTATATATCTTTATCAATGTTGAGGAGATTAAACAACATTTCCATAATAAACTAAAATCCTTTTCGTTATTTTTCAGTGATAAATACGCAAAGTTTTTTCTTTTAAACTTTTTTTTTTTTTTTCAGAATAATGAGCAACGGTTTCCGTTTCTGTTTAAAAAAAAAATTAGCGTGTCTGTGAAGAAGTTTGGTGGCGATGCGGAGTGGATTACGTCACTGTACCGGAAGTGACACGTCACATTGACACCGGAAGTCGATTTCTTTGAATTCGCAAGCTAGCAAACTACTCCTTTAGCAATAGCACTTAGCTTTTACAAAGGATGAAAGTTCACTCGTTATAAACTCCGTGTATAAAGATTAACAGATAGCTAGGTTTTTTATTTAGGAATTTAAAAATTAATGGTGGCGTATTTATACTGCAACGTCATGCGCGTGCGCGTGCACGTCGACTTCATCTCAACCCTGTTTACACATTAAAATGAATCATTTACAAAATATATTTTTGTTTTCTAAGCAAGTTGTAGATTTTGGTTGCTAAATATAACGCTCCTAACTATTGGCCAGGCCCGACGTTTCAGAGTGACATTTCCATGGTAACGGCGACGTTTCTGATTGGGTGGGCCGCACTGGAGGATTGTGGGTAGTGTAGTCCTTGAACAAATCGTGACTTTGCAAATAACGTGTATAATTATTTTTAATTATTTTAAAGCTATTAAATTTCGCACTAATGATAGTTAGTTAACGGTAGTTAATACATTATGTCTAAAAAAAATGATATATAATTAAGGATAATTCATGACCTGTCACTTTCACTTCCGGAAGCGGCCAGCTCCAGCTCTATGGCAACGTCATCCGTGTTGCGTGTGCGCGTGCGCTGCTTCGCCTGTCTCCGGCGTTTATGTTTGTGTGCGTGTGTCTGAGTGTGCTTTACCGAACCGAGCTAGCGCGTTTGTTACGGTTCCGACCCGCAGAGGTGCGCGACATGGCGGCGGCGGCGGCGGCGGCCCCAAACTCGAGCCCAAACTCGAACTCGAACTCGAATCCAGGCCGGAGCTCAGGTTCGGGTTCAGGCGCGAGCCCGGAGGAGGCGCACCGGCCCGCGGCGGCAGCAGCAGCAGCGTCGGCGGCTCTGGCGAGTGACGGTGAACCGGAGGAGGCCGAGCAGTTCTCCTCAGCGCTGCACTGCTCGGAGCTCGCGCGGCGGCAGAACGAGCAGCGGAAGCTCGGGCTCTTCTGCGACGTCACGCTGGCGTTCAGCGGCGGCGGCGGCGGCGGAGGAGGAGGGGGAGGAGGAGGAGAGGGCGCGGGCAGTGGGTTCGAGCTCGGCGCGCACCGGTCTGTGCTCGCAGCCGCCACCGATTACTTCACCCCGCTGCTCGGGGGCCAGTTCGCGGAGTCCGTGTCGCGGCGCGTGGAGATGAAGGAGTGGAGCAGCGAGTCGGGGCCCGAGCGCGAGACCGTCGAGGGCGTCGTGCAGTTCATGTACACCGGAGAGATCCGCGTCAGCACGAGCAACGTGCACGAGGTGCTGGAGCTCGCGGACAGGTGAGACCTGAGCCTGTGTAACAGGGTTGTGTAAAGTCTGCTGTTTTACCTGCATTAAAGGTGCAGTGCACGCTCAGAACCGTGCTCTTCCCTGCCACTGGGCCGGTACCATCATCTTCTCAGAATGAGGAACCTTCTCACTTAAAGCTGCATCTGATGCTGCAGTGCTCACAGGCTCACTGAAACCATTAGAAGATCGGAAGACCCTCACCTGATCTGCTTCCGATCTTCTTCTTCTTCTTCGTACGGTTTAGGTGTTCCTCTACCCACTGTGTTCTCAGATTCATGTTCTTGACTGACAGGAGAGGAACCCGGTATGGTCTTCTGCCCTTGTAGCTCATCCACTTCAGGGTTGAATGTTTTGTGTGTTCTGAGATGCTTTTCTGCTCACCACGGTTGTAAAGAGTGTCTGAGTTACTGTCAGCTAAAACCGGATTCAAAGTCACTGAGATCACACTTTTGTTGTGAACGTTAACTGAAGCTCTTGAGCTGTATCTGCGAGATATTAATGCATTGCTCTGCTGCGTCCTGATTGGCTGACTGGATAGTTGCATGAATCAGCAGGTGTTCCTAATAAAGTGGTCAGTGAGTCTTTCGACCCAAAAAACATGAAGTCAACAAACAATAGCTGCTAATCAAAGGTCAAAAAGTAGCTAATAAATTAAATGTATAATTGTATTATTATTATTACGTTAGATTTATTTCCACTGTATTATATAAGGAATAAAACTCTTTGTAATGCTGTAACAGGAAAACAATCAACAATGTGTTTTATTTCTCTTATACCACAGCGAGCTACCAACACGTACAATTTTAATTTTAATGTATTAATCAGCATATTGTACTTTACATCAGTTTATAGTTACATTTATTGTTGTGGAACAGTGAAACGAGTTAGTTCCTATTGTCACTTACTTTATAGCAGCTATAAACTTTTGTTATAAAAATTTTGTCTCTCTTTAAGCTAATAAGCCCAAAAAAAAAAAAAAAAAAACGCAGCTTGTTACGCCTGTTACCGAGAAACCGCAAAGAAGCGTAAACTCCTCTGTCCTGAAGATGTCGGAAAACCTACAGCTTTACCTCTGACACTGGAGACTCCTTCCATAAACATTAAATTTCTCCTTAGACAAGACTTCACCATATTAACGGTTATACATGTACACGTCACTGTGAATTAGCTCTTACTATAGAAACGATAATGTATCAGAACGAGTGTGTTAATATAAATCTGTGATGGTGCTAAGTTACAGCTACAGATTACAGCTCGTAATTACCAGAAACAAAATTCTCTTATCTTCCAATCAAGCGATTGGTTGCTGAGGATATTAACCAATCAGGCTGGCTGATACGAGAGTGCAGTATCAATGTTATGATAAATTCTGTCACCATGCACTTTTCTGAAATATCTCGAGCGTCATCGTAGTAGCTTTTTCATAGTAATCGATAAATGTCCACTAGAGCGGTGGTTCTCAACATAGGGTCCAGGGGGTTGGCTATAATATTATAGAAGTTATTATATTTAGGGGTCCAAGCACTGAAGTCATCTCAAACCTGATTTGTTCAGAAATAGAATGCTCTATTGCTCCAAAAATATTACTCACTGAGGCGTTCCTCAGGGTCTGAGAACCCCTGCACTAGAGGACATTGACGATCCCACGTTGTTGTCTTGATTTTTAAATGTTCCTGTTTTTTTTTTTGTCCGTCAGGTTCCTGCTGGTGCAGCTGAAGGAGTTCTGTGGGGATTTCCTGAAGCGGAAGCTGAGCCTGGCGAACTGCGTGGCCGTACACAGCCTGGCGCACATGTACACGCTGGACCAGCTGGCGTTGCGCGCCGCTGAAATGATACGGCGCAACTTCCACAGGGTGATCCAAGACGACGAGTTCTACACGCTGCCGTTCCACCTGGTGCGCGACTGGCTGAGCGACGCCGAGATCACCGTCGACTCGGAGGAGGTTTTGTTCGACGCCGTTGTCAAGTGGGTGCGTCGGGGCACTGAGGACCGCGAGAGGCACTTTGAGGAGCTTTTCCGCCTCCTTAGGCTGCCTCAGATCAAGCCCACTTACCTGACGAGGGTGGTGAAGAACGAGCCGCTCGTGGCGCGGAACGAGGCATGTCTCAAACTCGTCTCGGATGCTGTGGAGAGTCACGCCATCCGTTTTGAGAACCATAAAAAATCAGCATCTGATTCGGAATTCTGGGCCGCTTTTCAGCCTCGATTCGGACAAAACATGGACGTCATCATGGTGGTCGGTGGAGTTTCGGAAGGAGGCGACTATTTGAGCGAGTGTGTCGGGTATTTTGTGTATGAAGATCGTTGGGTGAATCTTCCACACATCCATAACCACCTTGATGGCCACGCAATCGCAGTTACAGATTCGTACGTCTACGTCGCAGGATCTATGGAACCCGGATTCGCCAAAACAGTGGAAAGATACAATCCGAATCGCAACACTTGGGAGCAAGTGAGCAATCTCACGACTCGGAAGCACTCGTTCGGCCTGACGTGTGTCAAAAATATCCTCTACAGCATCGGAGGGCACGGGAATTTCAGCCCGGGATTCAAGGATGTAAGTGTTTACGAACCGGAGCAGGACAAATGGCACAATTTGGAATCAGCACCAAAAATCTTGCGAGACGTGAAAGCGATTAGCGTTGAAGATCGCTACGTTTACGTAACGGCGAGGACCCCCGTGGATACGGACAACGATGATGGGCTCAAGACGGTGACGACGCGCTACGACACCGAGAGCCGCCAGTGGCAGGAAGTCGATTCTTTGCCCCTGATTGACAATTACTGCCTCTTCCAGATGGCTGTGGCGTCCACAAATTTTTACCACACCGCATCATGCTGTCCGAGAAGCTACACTAATGTCCGAGATGAAGCCGCACGGCAGAAAATTAGTGCCCGAATCTCAGATGAGATCCTTGAAAGCCTGCCTCCGGAGGTCACCAGCGTTGAAGGCGCCGCTGTGTGCTTCCTCGGAGACGACGTGTTTGTCATCGGTGGCTGGAAAAACAGCGACGACGTGGACAAGCAGTATCGAAAAGAGGCGTACCGTTACTGCGCTGAGAGGAAACGATGGATGCTGCTTCCTCCGATGCCGCAGCCTCGTTGCCGGGCGACCGCGTGCCACGTCCGTATCCCCTACCGCTTCCTGTATGGGTGCCAGAGGTACCCGATGCCGCAGAATTTAGCGCGACAGCGAGACCGGATGCAGCAGATGCAGCAGCTTCATCGGCGCACGCTCACCCTGCGCAGGCAGCTGCAGTCTCAGATCGAATGCTGAAGGAATAAACAATATTCGGCGGTGTTTTGGGTCCAAGCTGAAGGAAGAGAGTTCTCTGGGCCATCAGGTGGTGATGAGGAGCTGCTGTGATTTTGTGAATACCATCAACATCTTTTGGTCCAGCCTTCATCTTCTCACAGAGGAAAATGAGGTCGGAAACTTGATCGTCATTGTGTGTTGAAAGTAATGGCAAAAACGAATGCTAGAAAAGGTCCTCCAGGCCACTTGGGAGCGCTGATGAACGAAGAAATGTGATGTTCATTTTCATTGTGTATTAACGCTTCTTTGTATATTTATTTGTCAACTTTTTGGTTTCTGGGGATGAAATTGAAGCCTCAGTGAGAGCAGCATGAGATCTGCTGGTCTGGATTGAAGGAGTCAGAGATAGTCGGTGACAATCGCCTGTGTTTTGGGTTCAGCGTGAATGTCCTCAGGTCCACTGGGGGGTGACGATGAACAAGGAGCTATAAATAACATTCCACCATTACGGGTTTCATATTGTGTTCTGTATATGGTATTTGTCAAGCTTTTCGTAGAGACCGACTGATGTGAAGATTTTGTCGCTTTTAAGGAGCTAAAAATTCTCAAAATTTAGGCAAGCACCAGTAGGTTTTTAGGCAAACTCATAAACAACAGTGACAAAATCTCTAAACGTAACTTGAGCTTTTTGCTTAAATGTCAAGAGATGGCGAGTTTAAATCCTGATGATGTCGCTGTTGTTGAACTACGTTCATACACAGCATCACTTCCTGCGAGTGATTAGCCCCGACCCCAACGTTAGCGCCTGCATCGTGTTTGATGGCTGTTCAAAATAGCGTCACGTACGTGAATAAGGTTTTCGTGTTAAAAAAAAATGTAGACATATTTCCAGTGATTGCAGTAAGCCTGTGAAGAGTGCAATATAAAACGCGTATATAACAGTCAGGCCGTAGATTTCTCAGTTAAAGTTTCTGCTAAGAATGTGAGCTTATGCATATTATATAATGTATAGGAAAATGTTTCATAATTCTCTCTCTCTCTCTCTCTCTCTCTCTTTCTCTCTCTCCCTCTCTCTCTCTCTCTCTCTCTCTCTCTCTCTCTCTATATATATATATATATATATATATATATATATATATATATATATATATATATACACACACACATACACACACACACACACACACACACACACATCATTTTATTATACTTTTTATGTCTGATGCTCATAAATTTCCTCCAGGCCACTAGAGGGCAATGAAGAGTGAAGAACATTCAGCCATTGCGGAATACTACACCGTTTTGTGTTTTACTGTGTGTTCAGACCTGCCAACTTTTCCGCGTTTTATGTAATTGCGCCATGTTTTAACACCAGAGGAAGCTGTTTTTTTTTTCAAGTTTTCACTCAAAAATACAATCAAAATGGTTTTCTTTTTCCCCCCGTAGATGAAAACTGCCGCGTAATACTACACATTATTCCTCTTCGTAGCTGGCAGGTCTGAGTGTTTGATATTTGTTTCTTTTTTCTTGCGTGTGTGTTAAGGGGCGGGGTTTGTATCGAGGAAGTGGTGATGTGTATATAGTGGTGTATATAATAACTGTATTATATAATGTACAGGAAGGAACGACTGCTCCCAAGGTCACGCGTGTTGTTCGTATCGTTGTACATGTTGTTTACTTTGGATGTATGAAGCGTCGATTTATCGGCTTTGCTTCGGTTTTTGCCTTAATTTTGCGAGATGTGTTTCGTCACAAAGACAAATGTAGAACCAGCATCGCTGTTAGTGATGATCTGCTTCGCTATGAGACAATTATCACATTTTTTTTTTTTTTTTTTTGTGTATCTTGTATCATAATTTATATAATTTTTGAACATTCCAGTTGTGCATAGCTGCAGCAGATTAAAAAAATCCCATTTTGCTAATTATTTTATGAATGGACGACCAAAATGTGAGAATTTAGGTCTTTTTTTTTTTTTTTTTTTTTGCTAAAGCTTTTTAACTTGCACATGTAGCATCATCTTGCACTTTGCCACATTTCTGATTTGCATATTTTTGTTTCCTCATTGGGTTCTGCACTTGAAACTTGAAAAGCACTTCTAAGGCGACTCGGCGTCTTAATCGTTAGTGGTACTAAGGCTTTGTTAAATTACGACCTTATCGACCTTGTTTACTTCCCTTTGTTTACGTCTCCTTGTTCATATTAATGGCAGTTCCATTACTTTATAAGCGCGACTTCAGGAACGCAACTTACCCGGAAGGCGTTGCTCCCTTTTCAGAGATGCAGCTTCCGTCTTTTCAAAATGGCGGATAAAGTCTATCTCCAGTTAGCAAGCTTAAATACATTGTGATATTTTAAAAATATATAACATTGGATTTGTCATGGTTAGATAACAGGCAAGGCGACTTTACTTTCTTCACTGCTTTCTTTACTCTGCTAGTTAGCGTGACCGCTAATGGGCGAGCCGGTACGAGTCTGTACGGATACGATTAGAAGGAAACTCCAGGTCGATGAGGACGTACAGAACGCAATGCGGAATTTAAGCAAAAAGGGGCCATTACAGTAGTAGTTTATTGTGTCTAACGGCATTAAATGATAGTGATATTTTATTTTCTACCTCAGTGCTTCCTTACACTGTGTGTGTTAATGTCAGTTTGCATTACGTAAGCATATCACTGAGACGCAAGGGGAAAAAATCCCCATCGTCTCATTATTACGAGATTTTTCTTGTTTTTACAAGAACGGCATCTCACTGCTACAAAAAAAATGATTAAGAGAAATGATTCAATTTAATTTTATTTGTATAGCGCTTTTACCAGCGGACATTTTCACAAAGCAGCTTCACAGAAATATATGTACAGAAATTTATAAATTTATTCCTAATGAGCGAGCCAGAGGCGACGGTGGTGAGGAAAAACTCCTTGAGATGATATGAGGAAGAAACCTTGACTCAAAAGGGAACTCATCCTCATCTGGGTGACACCGGATAGTGCGATTATAAATCATTCCCTTCTATATCTGTGTGCTATAGAGTCAAATAGTGCAATTGTGTAACCAGTAAACTCATTACAGTTTACACATGAAGTCTATTTTGTTGAATTTATCAGCTGTTCACTGATGGAGATCTGAGTGCAAAACTGTTCCTATCAGTTGAAGCCAAAGCCATCTTCATGGTTTCTAAGTGGAACCATCCTCAGTAATCTCAGTGATCTTCAGGCTGTCTGTGTGGGCCATCCTCAGCAGCAGCGAGTGACTTCCAAGTGATGAGAACTTCAACCAGAAGGCAGGTCTGAGGAGCAGAAGGAGTCAGGATCACTGGCATCTCAGGAGCTTGTGTAGCTCGACACAGAGAGAGAGAGAGAGAGAGAGAGAGAGAGAGAGAGAGAGAATATGTTAGGTAAGCTTTTTGTCCCATAATGGTTAAGGACAATGTACTTTATGTGCAGAGAGCAAGCAGGGACTCCAGCAAGACTAGCTATGACAGCATAACTAAAAGGGAGAGCCAGAAGCTAACACAGACATGAGGGAGTCCTGGGACATAAAGCAGCCAAACATCCCAGTTCACCACAACACTCTACGCCTGTGAAACCTCCTGATCTGCTCCTTTACCTAAGAAAAATACTATTCACTAAAGGCTTGACTAAACAAATATGTTTTCAGCCGAGACTTAAACACTGAGACTGTGTCTGAGCCCCGAACACCAATTGGAAGGCTGCTCCATAACTGTGGGGCTTTCACATATTATTATTATTATTATTATTATTATAAAACAGCACATTATTACAAGAAAACCTCATGTTATTATAAGAAAACATTTCATTATTATGAGAAAACATTTTGTTACAATGCAAGGACATTTCACTGGAAGAAATCATCTTACGAAAGAACCATTTCGTTATTACGAGAAAACATTTCTTTATTATGAGAGGACATTTTGTTACTACAAGATAAATATGTTATGAAAACTTAATTTTTTTTTTTTTACAATGAGAGATGTTTTCCAGTATTAACAAAATGCTTTTTTTCGTAATAAGATTTTTTTTTGTAGTAATGAGATGCTTTTCTTTTAATAAAGATTCATATCTGATAATAACGAGACGCTACTGGTAATTATTTTTCTTGCGTGCCAGAGATGTGCTTTCGTACATAATTATTGTGGTGATTTTTCATTTTTATTGTCCCAAACCATACGTAAAGTTTTGTCGAACTTCTTCATTCCGTTTTACAGATCTGTTCACTGTATTCGAGTGATAAATCAGCTCTGTACGTCTTTAATGTAACGAATCTTTTATCATGTATTATTGATCGTCTCTGAGTGATTGTAAATATTACATTCCATCGTTTTGTGTGTGTGTGTGTGTGTGTGTGTGTGCTTACACTTCTTTTTTCCATTTAAATATTTAATTTAATTCATGTGTAGCAGCCTGAGTGTGAGAAGTTTTAATTCTGCAGTTTGATTTCTGTTTTTATTTTTAGCATCTGATTTTAAAAAGCTGTGAATTTACCAAGATTCTGCTAAAAAAAAAAAAAAAAAAAAAAAAAAGGCGACTCGAGAAACTCGTCTGTCTGATACGGCAGACCGCGAAGGCCAGGAGTTATTTTTATTTATTGATTGATTTTCTGTCCTCTAATCTCAAGATCGTAACTTACTGTTTCTTCTTGCAATCTCAACATAACAAAAGTACGATTTTGTCAGTGTCCATATTTTGAAATAATACATCCATTAAACTCTGGTCAGTACGTAAACATTGCTGCTACGTTGAATATAGCTGCTATATTAGTGCTATACCAAGACTGTCAGTGTAACTAAACATAGCTTTGTTAGCTACGATCATGATATAAAAGTATTAAATAAATCACGTATTGAATGAGTTGGTGTTTCACCGAGAGGCGTCGCTGCATCAGCTGAAAATGACGTGGAGATCCAGTACATGAACACGATCGTCAACATGCACACCAGGCGAGAGTAGCGTAAAGTGACTTCGTTCAGTCTGTTGCGTCAGTAAAACAACGTTTGTTATCTTGAGATCACAGAACAGAATTGTAACTCGTGGCCTCTGAGGATTTCGGTAGTATTGCCATGTTTGCCTGGATGAATGCTGTTATTATTGTTGTTATTATTAATCTTAAGCCGCAAATACATCTTTCAAGCCGACACGTGCTGATATCGTGAGCTACGGTAGAAATATACGTTCGTCTAGTATCGCTGAAACCTTTTACACTCCCGATGAAATAACCGAGCTTGTGGGAAAATATTCAGCATTATAGTATACTAGTGCACTAAACCGTCTTCAAGCGTTTTTATTAAGACTTTGGGATTGATGTCTGTGTCCCTCTACGGTGAACAAGTCCAAAGAACTTCCTGCCTTTGTATGTGTGTGGTGTGTGTGTGTGTGTGTATGTGTGTGTATATGTGTGTATGTGATGTCGGAAGCCAGCCTAAATGTGCCAGATATGTTTAAAAAAGAAAAGAAAAGAAAAAGTGATCATCATGTTGACGCTTTTGTGAAATAATTTAAAGTCTGTAAAGAACGTATATATAATATATATAGTATATATATATATATAAATATAAATATCACTATATTGCATTATATATTTTGCTTTGCATGTATTAGCAGGAATGCACAGCAAGATGTGGATTGCAATAAAAAGATCAAAAGTTTGTAACATTGTTTTTTTTTGTGTGTGTGAGATCTTAAGTCATTTAAAGATGGGGCAGTGATCGAGAAAATGTGAACGTGGTTCGAGATGGAATATTACACACACTGATTCGCAGGAACACGCCGCCGCTATATATTAGCGCTTTTCCACCCGGGACACGCGTACCGTTACGCTGTACTGGAACAAACCCAGGAGATTTTCATTTAGTCGTTATTTTTTATTGAGCTGTACTGAACTAAATTGTTGTTGAAGTTTATGCCCAAATCACTGAAGTTTGATCTCTTGTCCAAACTGATACAATACAAATTTTGTTCAGTGATCATTTGATGGTTCAAAAATCATTGATTTGAATTCATTTCTAACAGCCTCAGATATTTCAGCACTCCTCACCTCTCCAAATGGCCCCAACAAAAAAAACTCATTTGAAATAAGCAGCTGGAGATAGAGGTTCTGCCAGTGGGATGTGGTTTAATAGCTTTTGGTTTTTCTCAGCGTAAGTAAAAGCTCTGCATCTACAGGAGGCCATCGCGTGTGACGGTGTACTCGGTGACGTTGGGAAGCCCGGAAATCACACAGCAGCTCACTGCACTGCGGAAAATATTCATGTCCCGGACGTTGAACCTGCGGGAAATCAAGTTTTTTTTTTTGGTCACATTTATGATGTTTCTGCATTTAATTACCACTATAACACATTTAGCCTGGGGTCCTGGTTTACTACACAGAATCATCACATGAATTACTAATGTAAAGAATTCCGGATTGTGATTGGTCGATTAATTTTCTATAACAGCAGCTCTGACACTAGTGCAGCTCATTCTAATACGTTACCATTTCTACAGTAACAGGTCATTCACAGGGATTTATACGTTGGACGCTCCACATAAACATATTAAAAAATGTCCGTTAACATTTATGGAAGGAGTCTCCAGTGTCAGCGCTTTGTAACAGTCAAAGGTAAAGCTGTAACTTTAAGTTTTCTGACATCTTCAGGACAGAGGAGTTTACACTTTGCTGTTTCTTGCCATCATGACAAGCAATTTCATTAATAAGTTCAAAAGTTGGAAATTTGCTGTAGTATATGAGGAATAATAAACACTTCAAGACGTGCTGTTTTAGGAAAATCATCTACTTTGGGGTGGTGACTGTAGCTTCATTTCATCACACCACCCTGTCATTGATTTTTTTTTTTAATAATAGCCTGTCCTGTCATGTTTTATACCTCACTTGTTACCATGAGTTTGGATTTCATGGAAACATGACATGGTGGTTACGTGGCCACAAGTTTCTCATATAAATGTGGACGTCACTACGGTTTTGATATATCCCCAGACTTCTGGACCTGACAGTACACGGCTCATACCAGTCATCAGTATCCTCATCATAGCACTCGCAGTTGGAGGTGGTGCCTTCACCGCTGTAGCCGCCAACCACGTACAAGCGGCCTTCCATCACCTGGAAGAAGAAGAAGAAGGCATGGTAAAGAGGTACACAACAAATGTAATTCATTCATTCTTAGTGTTTGGAGGTAGGAAGTCTGACTGATCAAAAGAAACAATAAATTAATTCTTGTATTAATCGTTGTTTTGTTCGTTACCTCGATGCCAAAGTTGCTTCTTGGGTTAAACATGGAGGCAAGCATTCTCCAGGAGTTGGTACGAGGGTTGTAGGCTTCGATGCTCTGCAGACGATTGGCTCCATCAAAACCCCCGATCTGTAAAACAAAATTTCTTGTCTCGACTAATTTAAATTAATAATTTAACACGAACAGTACAAACAAACACATCTCCTTCCCATCCCTTACAGAACAATTATATAAACTTCACATGCATGATTCATATATGAAATGTGATTTTTTTAAAAAAAAAAAACAAAACATGATCATTTATTTAAATTTTTCATATATGAATATTTTACGTAATTTATTTTCACGTGTTAATTTCTTGCATATGCAGCACATACCTTCATTTTAAGATGTGAGTTTTGTTTAGCATTTTAAATTTTTATTTCCTATCAGTTCTTTCAAGTTTTCAAGTTCATCTGGTTTTATTTTTCAGGTGTGATTTTTTTTTTTCCTCACAGAATTCATTAATTTCACACGTCTTTGCTTTCACAGGTTCATATGTGCACTCGTTTTCTCAGTTCTGTAAGTTCTTACCGCAAACACTTGGTTGTTAAGAGCGATGACGCCCACGCCACTTCTGCGCGTGTGCATCGGTTCGATCAGCGTCCACTGATCATGATGAGGGTCAAAACACTCAGCCGTGAAGAGACACTCGTTTCCATTGAAGCCTCCACAGATGTAGATCTAAAGGAACCAATAAATAAATAAATAAATGAATAAATAAAAAAGAAATCAAGGTTCTGGTTGGTTCCAGTTCCAGCTTTCAGGTCTCCTCAGGGACTGTAATATTAAATAATATATATATTTTTAATCCCTTTCTGTCATGATGTAGAGAGGGGAATTATGGGTAAGCACGGTGCACAGAGATGCACTAACACCTTCATGTGCTGAAGCTAACTGCAGGTCATGTTTATCTACAGTGCTGTGTGTTAAACAGCCTTCAGGTGAACACTGATTGGTTGGCGGGGATGTGTGTCTGGTTGTGTACCTGAAAATGTTGTGACTTTTTTAAAAAAGATTTATATGTTGATTTAATAAAAGTGAAAGCATGTCATTTGGTGTTTGGTAGAATTGTGGCTTTAACATTAAACACTAGTTAGATTGAAAGTGCTTCAGTGCATGAGCTCCTTGATACTGCTGAATACAGATGAGTAAAAGCACTTCAGAAATTCTTTCAAGAATTGAGAATAGACTTGGTTTATATTTGATCACATCAGGCTTCTTTTTTTGACACCGCTTTTCAGAAGTTACGTCTGTGTGCCTTTCCTTTCTGGTAAATTCTGGTGTGGTTCACGTGACAGCACCTCCTGTTGGACACACTCGTTACGTACAAGTATGAGGGCTGACGTCTTTGCGCATGACGCCTTGGCATGCTTGCAGAAGTATAACTCAGTGGTAAAGATCATTGAAATTTTGCACATTTCACTCTTACCTTGCCCTTTAAGGTCGTAGCACTGGCGTCACTTCGTTGCTCGTGCATGGATGGGATGAGGCTCCACTGGTTGGTGCTTGGCTGATAACGTTCAGCCGTGTTAAGCCTCACTAAGCCATCGAAGCCTCCCATTGCGTAGATGTATCCATCCAGCATGGCCACGCTAACATAGCAGCGGCGTGAGTGCATGGGCGCCACCTCGTTCCAGGTTCCATCGAGAGGATTGAACTTGCACACGGTGTTGAAGTACTCCATGCTGTCGAAACCACCAATGATGTACACAAAATCGTCCAGGAGCACTGTGCCGTGATAGGCTCGAGCTCTTTGTTCTGCGCTGGAGATGCACATCCAGCTGTCCATCCTTGAGTCGTAGGTTTCTACGATGTTTGTAGGAGCTGCGCCACTGAAGCCGCCGATGGCGAACAAGATGGAATACGGGAGCCGTGGTCGAGTGAGTGGATCTGGGTATCCGCTGTTGGGTCCAGCCATGTTAGTGTAGTACAAGGCCTTCATGGCGCGGGTGATGATGAGCTGACATTCCCAGAAGCTACTGACCAGCAGGTTTTTCTTTATATTTTCCAGAAAATATTCCGGATTTATCAGAGCCAGCCGCACCTGATCACACAGCACAGACACCACAACATAAAAGGTCAGAAGATTCAGTTAGAAAGTGGAATAGAGCAAAAATGTGGACTGTTGTAGGATATTATGGAAATAGATTCGGATTCTCAGAGCTTCCGACACCCTTTTCCTCAGTTCTCTCTGTTTTTGTTTGACACATTAAACCTGAAGCTGTTTTTCACACTGTGTGATTGCAGTGATGTTTTTTTTTTTTTTTACATTATTACTTGTCACACTGAACGAGATCCCAATAAAATCTTGACGGAATTCTATAGCAGACTGTGAGATAACGTGTGTTCTCCATGTCAGATTATACGATAAAGATAACAACGTTCTGCTTACGTCATGAATCAGCAAAAACAGGCTCTCATAACCACAAACATTCAAACAGAGTGAGTTTGAGGTAATAAGGAG
Source organism: Pangasianodon hypophthalmus (assembly GCF_027358585.1). Lineage (NCBI taxonomy): Eukaryota > Metazoa > Chordata > Actinopteri > Siluriformes > Pangasiidae > Pangasianodon > Pangasianodon hypophthalmus. The sequence continues at coordinate 1,288,458 of NC_069721.1, read as the reverse complement.
ATTTTTCTGCCCGTTAGCATGTTTTGTTTATTGCCATCGCCACTACCATATTTATAGCTGTCCAGTGAGTTTGCTGTCCTCCTATTGGTGGCTACAAGTGAGAATTTAATCAAACTTTGCCCTCTGGTGTCTTTGGTCACAATGGCACTAAATTGCTCACATTGTAATGTGTTCTAATCTCGGCTGATGACCAAAGAATCTTTTACGATGTGTGTGTGTGTTTTTTTTTTTCTGTGACAAGAAAATCAGGCAGTGTAAACTCGGCTTAACCAAACCAGACCTATCACTGGAGCCATAATTGCGAGTCCACCTTTTTGTTTCCGTTCCCTTCAAAATCGAAGTAATTGGAGGATTGAACGGTCAGGATCCTCCAGGTGACTGTATTGGAGCTCACCTTCGGCAGCAGGTCCACGATGTGCTGCATTCGGACGTTAGATTCGTGCTCGATCCACTTGATTATAGCTCGGAACGCTGTTTTCTCCTGGTTGATGTTCAGCTCATCCTTCTCCAGGATGTTGCCGAGCTGCGCCACGGTCAGCTCCAAGAACTCACTGGATGGAGACCGAACAATGTCCTCAAAGTGATGCAGGACGTAGGTGTAGGCCCGATCTCGCAGCTCATAGTACGAGTGAGCATCGGCGTACTGCCAAATCCCTAAGCAGTTATCCGGGCTGAGATGTGCCTTCAGGAAGTCGCAGCAGGTGCAAACAAGGTCTCGGATGAGCAGGTAATCGGCCATGACTAAGAGAGCCTGCGCATTATCAGTGGTGAATTGAATGTCCTGGGTGTAGATGTAGTGGATTATAAGATCCATGATGTCTGGAGATACACCAGTGATGGTGTACACCATCTGATCCAAGCTGCTCCATCTTGTGAACAGAGCTCTGGAATATCAGAAAGAGAAAAAATATTAGGAAAAATATCTAGGCTCTGCAGTGGAGTGTTTGCATTATAGTCTGGAAATCATGAATTGGAATCCTGCTGATGTGAAAGCTGTAGTTTGAGAGAGTTTAAATGGAGGGCGTCCTCTAGCCTGTCAATCAGAGTGACACTAGCCAATCAAATGCTAGCTCATGTACTGTGTAGGCAAGTCCAGCAGAGACTCGGCTCAGTGATGTGCGAGATGATGAGCACGATGGTGTTGATGACGGTATTAGCGTGAAAGTTAAAGCATTGGAAGCTGATCTGTTTAGAGTGTACAGATGAAGAGGAGCTAGAGCTGGACAGACTTAAGCACTAAAGCACCGCTGCATCACTCTCTAGGTGAAGATGACGCGATGGCCAAATTCCACTGCACTGCTATCAGCATGTAGATGAACAGCATTTTGGGTAATGTAGGACCCCATTAACCAAAGTGAAAATATAGTAAGAGACTAGAAATGAATTTGATTATACAATAAAATTTGGAGTAAATTTCATGCAAGTCATTGAGGACGGATTTTTCTTACATAAGTACTACAGCGTCATTGTGTTGATGTGTATAGCGTATCCTATGCATATAGTTGATGCGTACAGCGTATAACCAGTGTGAACAGGAAGCGATTTGGATGTGGAGCGTATTAAGAGGGATAATTAGTATTATGAATCTTATTATTCAGTTATGTTTTAGAGATATCATTCCATCCTTTACTTAGGTAAATTTCAAGAATATTTTTTTTTACCTGAAATATGGGCTGTACCCAGAGAGGATGTTCTTGTGGACCTTGAATTCCACCTTGTCCACTCTGAGGACCACGTCACACAGCGACCCCTCCAACCGCATCTCGTTCAGTACACTGCACAGCGTCATGTCTTCACTCATCTCTCTCTCCACACTTGTACGTCATCTGTCTAATTTGTAATTTCCCTTGTAAAGACCAGCACTTCTAGAATTCCAGCATCACAGTATCATATTTAGAACCAGCTCATGTCATAGTGAATGATGAGATCTCATAAGCAATGGTAGGCTTTTTTTTTTCTTAAGGGACCAAAATTTTTAGAAATGGAAGCTGTAAGTGTGTGATTTATTATGTTTAACATTGTTTTATGTTTATAACATTGCTGTACTTATTTATCAGAGAGAAGCCTGTGAAATAAACCCTCTGCCTTACGTCACTAAGCTGTGGCCTCAAACTACACAACTTCGTTCCTTTGCGCTAGTAAATCATGGCTTTGAATTAATTATCTTGTTTCCACAATTTAATTATCTCGACTTAATTAAGTCATGACCATGCGTTAGGAACCAGTTCCTGTGCCTTAATAATTTTTATTATTGTTTATTTAGAATCAGGGTTTAGAAACATTACAGGGAATGAAAACAGAAACTGAAAATGAAAACCAGAAAATGAATTTTGATGTGAATAAAATCACTCAAAATTGATTTTATTTATTAAAAAAAGTGTTTAACTGGTTAATAACATTATTTTTCCTTTCCAGTGGGATTTCAAGAAAGTATAGCCTAAACCTAAACATTTTCCCAACAGGCATAACTTCCTGTCTGGAATTAATTACTTCCTGCATGCCTGGCTACAGGAAGATATAAAGTTAGATATCCGTTATAGCTGGGTTTTTTTTTTTTTTAAAGACAGCAGAAAAATCTGTGTAGAAAGTGTTTTTGTTGTGAGCAATAAATCACACTGCAAAGCAGAACAATCAAATCAAATCTTATTTATATAGCACAAATAAACACAATAGTTGACCATTGTTCTGTACATAAAAGACAAAAGATAAATATCTAAAAAAGAGAATAAAAGAGAGTAAAAAGACCATAAAGCAATGATAAAGGGAATTTACATCAAAAATACCAATCAGAAAAATAAAAAAAAAAAAAAAAAAATTAGCAAATCAAAGACAGTTGTAGGCCTGAGAGAAAAGGTCAGTTTTTAACTTAGATTTAAATTCAGACTCTGCAGAGATTAGTCTTGGGGATAAAGGGAGACTATTCCACAATTTTGGACCAATGATAGAAAAAGCTCGGTCGCCCCTCGACCTAAGTCTAGACCTCGGGACCATCAACAATCTTTGTTGGGATGACCTTAATGATCTAGCAGAGTTATTTAAATTCAAAAGGTCAGAAAGGTATTTTGGAGCTAATCTGTTCAGAGCTTTAAAAACAAAAAGCTAAATTTTGAATTCAATTCTATAACGAATCGGCAGCCAGTGCAGATAATGTTGTATTGGGGAAATATGATCGAATTTCCGAGTGCCAGTCAAAAGCCTGGCGGCTGCATTTTGTACCATCTGAAGACGAATAATATTGGATTGACTCATTCCAATATAAAGAGAATTACAATAGTCAAGTCTAGATGAAATGAATGCCTGAATCACACTCTCAAACACTGCAAATGTTAAAAAACTCTTAGCCTTAGACAGTAATTTTAACTGGAAAAAGCTAGATTTAACTACAGCATTTATCTGTTTGTCCAATTTAAGGGCAGAATCAAAAATAACACCCAAATTTTTCACAGATTGTTTTACATAAGGGATCAAATCTCCCAGGTCGCCATCAAAAACACCTGACACACCTGTGGACTCAAACACAATAACCTCAGTTTTGTTTTCGTTAAGATGCAAAAAATTTAAAGAAAACCAAGACTTAATATCAGACAAACATGCTGATAATGAGCTTAAGCCTTTTTTGTCATTTTTCTTTAAGGGCAAATAAATTTGTGTGTCATCAGCATAAAAATGAAAGGATACCCCATGTTTAGAAAGAATAGTACCTAAAGGCAGCATATACAACAAAACAAAACAGGGGCCAAAATTGAGCCCTGAGGGACTCCATATTCCAAAACAGAAACAGATGAAGAAAACAACAACCTTCAATACCCACACATTGTTCGAGTCGTGAGATAAGACTTCTGTGGTCCACAGTATCAAAGGCAGCACTAAAGTATTAGTACCACAGAATCCCCTGAGTCAGCAGACACCAAAATATCATTAAAAACGTTTAATAAAGCTGACTTAGTACTGTGATATTTCTTAAATCCAGATTGGAATTCTTCAGACACTATTTAGCTCCAAAAAACTCTGCAGTTGTTCCAACACAAATTTCTCTAAGATTTTAGAAATAAAAGATAAATTCGAAATAGGCCTGTAATTGGAGAGAATGTTTGGGTCAAGAACAATGCTCTGATGTGAAAAATAAATATACACATTGCTATTAAAATGCAGTGTTTGGTTTGCACTCTGTCTTAACTTCTGAAATGCAAAACAACAACAACAAAAAATTAAATACAGATAGCTGTCCTGATATTAATGCAGCATTTTTTTTAAGAAATACTTTTATGACACACACATGTCTAGTTTTAAAGGTATACAAAATCTTTTCTATACAGTAAATTTTCCTGTGTTCCTGTACAGAATTACACAATTAAAGATATAAATTTTTTTTTACTTATAGTACCTTTAAAGCATCACTTTTTAAGTGCAATACGTACATAATATGTAATCTGATTTAAATATAAACACTGAGCTCTCAAAGATGCAATAAATGAATAGTGTTGTTATCCCTGGATATTTAGATATGGCTTTCTAATAAGAGACTATTGCGCTTCAAATTCAGGTGAATTTTGCAGATGACAATAAAATAAATGTCTTTAATGCCAGATAGATTTTAAATCCTAATCTTTATCCTATAATATGTCTCGGAATAGGTAATGAATTAATAAACCCAGTCATAATATCTTGGTAATTAGATAATAAAAACTACAGGAGGAGCAGACATGAAACAAGAAATTCACATTTAAATATCACTCAAAGGATTGTATAAAAAAAAAGACATGAATATAACACGTTACAAGTATCTTTAAAACAATCCTTGAGGTGATCATACCAGTGTATCCAGTCTATTCAGGTCATGGCTGATGTCCTCTCTTCTTGGCATGATGTAGACACACACCTGAGTGCTCCAGAACACCAAACTGCCAAAAGTTCTGCTTTTACAGATGTAGTCACACTTCTTTATGATTAATAAAATGCACAAAATGAGTTAGTCACATCTGGCACAATCTTTGTTTTTTTGTCACCTGCAGTTATTTGTTTATAGAAGTTAGTGAGGACCACACAATTGTTATTTAGGCGCTGATAAATAAAAAACATAGAATTGAAGGAGGGTGTACTTTCTTTTTCCCACGACTGTATATCACAGCCAGAAGTCAGATAATTTTATGCTCAGTGTTGCATAGACTAATCAGTCACTGATTAAAACAGTCACTAGGGGGCGCTGTGGCAAAAAGTCAGGTGACGGAAAAAATCACAGCAAGTCAGAAAGGTAAAGAAAGCAGGTAAATGTACTTTGGCAATCTTCTGGGTTTGTGTTTGAGGAATTTTTGCTAAAAAAAAGTTTATTCTTGAGTAAAAATAGTAAAAATATATGATAAGTCCACTGTAATAAGAAAAATGTATTACACTGTCTTTATCATTAGTGTATGGAGGTACTGTATACAGCTGAACATATAATGAGTCTAAGTAAATTAACTGTGGGTCAGGTTTTACTTTTTTGTTATTTCCAGACAATAAACATGTATATGTTTAAACTCTATGTAGTTATATAAATAATTACTGTAGCGTGAAAGAACGTGGGATACATCTTACCTGCTAAGACCCTGAGGGCTGAGATGCAGTAGCTAAAGGTGAGTTCTGTGTTTAAGTCGAGATATTATTTTTAGGAACCGTTCGGCTCATTTGTGTCATATGATGTAACAATGTAAAAAGCGCACAAAAGTTAATGATGTTAATCGGTTTTTGACAAAAGCCTATATTTATTCCATGTTTAATATTACACAGTGATGTACTCACCGTCGCAGCCCGTTTGTCTTCTCTAAATCTGTAATAATGAGAGCAACAATGATTATGCCTTCTGTCTCAACAAAATTGATAAGGAAAATAAATCTTTCTATAGCTTCACATTCCTCAACAATACACACATACCTTTCTCTGTTCTCCTGCCCTGTATGATAGGAAAAAATGTCTTTTAGAACAGAAACTGGTCATGTTTAAGGCATACACAAGTACTAAACAGATCTGGCTATAAAGTGAGTGTAGTGTTAGCGCTAAGGGATATATACTGTATTCAGAGACTTAAATCCAACAGTTATATATTTATGTGGTAAATGTTATTATTTTTATTCTCATACCTGCAGGAATCTTGTATATTACTGCATGAATAGTCCGAGTCTATAGCAACTTATAGTCTAATAATAAATCATTTTTATACAACTGTGTTGTTTATCAAAGAAAAAACTATAAATATTGATATGGTAAATGTTTTTGTTAATAGACGTTTATTTTATTTTTTCTTATCAGTTAAAAAAGTGTGATGTGTTGTTAATTAATAAATTAAACATTGTAATCAGTGGCACATTTCTGTGATATAAGCAGAATAACATAATTGTGCCTGTGCTGGTGTATGAAAATAACACACTCTGCTTTGTGTCTAGCTGCATCTCACCACAAGGGAATGGATTATTTTCATATAACCACACAGTCTGAATTGTGTTATTCTTTACATAATACATTCGTTTTCCATTTTGGGTACACAGACAAAATAAGAAACACTGTTTGTTGTTGACTTGTTAAATAGGAACACTTAAGGAAGAGATATTCAAACTGTGGGGCCCCAGGAATTGCAGGTGGGGCATGGGGGAGATGGAATATACCAAAAAATAAATATTTAAATGACTATTTCAAACCTGCTTACCAGTACACATTTTGCGATTTCTATGAGCGCCACACTTTGACAACAGAACGCAAAATACACTATAAGAGCAGTTTACTTTTCCCCTAACAGATACATATTTAAATGACTATTTTAGACATTTACATGTGCATTTATTGCACTTGGCAAATGCCCTTATCCAGAGCGACTTACAAAAGTGCTTTGAGGTCTCTATCAATAAATACATCCTGATACTGGTTCACTAGGTCATGAACTAAGAGTACTGTCAGTCTAAAAACTCTGTTGGGGAGGTAATATAGTAAGAAAAGCATGCAGATGACACATTTTTTTCAAGTGCTAATTTAAGTACTTTTGGAAGAAGTGGGTCTTTAGACGTTGTTTGAAGACTGCCAGTGACTCAGCTGTTCAGACATCTAGGGGAAGTTCATTCCACCACCAAGGTGCCAGAACAGAGAAGAGTCTTGATCCAGGTCTTGCTTGTTCCCTGAGAGTACCTGGTGGGAGCAGTCAAGCAGTGCTAGAGGATTGGAGGGACCGTGGTGCACTGTGGGGTGTGATAAGTGCTTTCAGGGTGCTGGTCCATTTTTGGCTTTATAGGCATGCGTCAGTGTTTTAAATCTGATGCATGCAGCTACAGGAAACCAGTGGAGGGTGCATAAAAATTGGGTGGTGTGGGAGAACTTAGGAAGGTTGAAAACAAGTCGTGCTGCTGCATTCTGGATCAGTTGTAGAGGTCGAATAGCACTCAGAGGCAGACCTGCCAGGAGCAAGTTGCAGTAGTCCAGTCTCGAAATGTAAGGGACTGAACAAGAACTTGAGTGGCCTCAAGTTCCTTCTGGACAAATCCTTCTGATTTGCAAAAGAGAAATCAATATGAGTGTGTCAGATTAGCAATGGGAGAGGAGAAGGACAGTTGATTGTCCATGGTTACCTCAAGGTTGCGTGCAGTAACCGAAGGTGATATCAGAGAGTTGTGTAGGGAGATCACAAGATCTTGACATGGGGATAAATCATCTGGGATGAACAGCAGTTCAGTTTTGCTGGGATTAAGTTTCAGCTGATGAGCTGCCATCATGATGAGATGTCTGTCAGACATGCTGAGATCTGAGCAGAAACATGATTGTCTGCGGGAGAGAAGAAGAGGATGAGTTGAGTGTCATCCGCATAGCAGTGGTATGAAAACCCATGTGAGGATATGACCTCACCAAGAGATCGAGTATAGAGGGAGAACAGAAGAGGACCATGTACTGAGTCTTGTGGGACACAAGCGGTGTAATGCCACGGGTGCCTTCTCAGGCAGATCCACGGCCACCTGCACAGGCTTTTATAATGCAGCACGGTCATGCAGGTAATCAGTGTAAACTTGCAGCACCTGGCTGGGCCTCTCCATAAGCCCTCCGATTGCCTCACTCCGCATGCGGACATAGTTCTGTGCCAGCCAGCAGAATGGCATCATGCTGCTCTGTTTGGTTAATATTGAGGTTTATGTTTAGAAATGTGAATATTGAGGTTTGTGTTTAGAAAAGCGAATATTGAGGTTCAGGGCTGGATATATTTAATATTAAGGAAAGATTTAGTTCTTTCAAGTTTGGCCACATGACAGGGCCATTTTGTGTTATTTTCCCGCCAAGCTGTGGTGCTTTTGTGTTGAGCCGTAGGCTCTGAGTTTCCGAAGCCTGTACCATTCACAGTATCACACAAGTACTACAACATTCAACCCAACTACCCCTGGAGTTAGCTCAGCAGCTAGTGCTACAGCTTGGTGTACACACCCTACCTGGTTCATACCCTGCTTGAAGCACTTGCTTTTCAGGCTGAGCCATTTGGCAGACTGTCTATCACATAAGCACTACGACCCTCATGCCTATTGCCCCTGGAGTTAGCTCACTGCCTAGCACTACAGATTGGTGCACACACATTTTAGGCAGAGCTGTTTTGTGGTCCTTCTCCACACTCGGTTCCACTCCACACCATATAGTGTCCTCTCAGACAAGCAGGCCCTGCATGACGCTATTATACATCCTAGCGCCAAGATCTGTAACAGTATGTCCGCACCAGCAAAGGAGCCAGTGGATTTAGAGTGGATAGCAGAAATCATGGCTGGTCAGGCCACCACTCTGGGGAAGCATGAGCAGGCACTGGCAGCTCTGTTCTCAGAAATTTGGGGTCTGTCTGATCGTGTTGCATTCAGTCCCTGTTGCAGCCCCGACCCACCCCCCTGTGGAGGCGAATCAGTAATCGGCCTGCAGGTCTACTTCCCATGCCCAGCACACGAATTGCTCTCCCCCTGCCCCTGCTGAGATGAGGTTGCCCTCTCCTCAGCCCTATGCTGGATAAGCAGGGAAGTGTAATTTATTTATAATCTCTCCTCCGGGAGACCCTGAACCACTACATCTTCGTCTATTTAGATGACATTTTGATTTTTAGCAGCTCACTGGAGGAACATGTTGTTCATATGCGCCGGGTCCTTCAGCTCCTCCTGCAGAACCATCTTTATGTCAAACTTGTGAAGTCACAATTTCATGTTACCACAATCTCCTTCTTGGGCTTTGTTGTTTCCCAAGGGAGACATAGTATTTACCCAGACAAGGTAAAGGCGGTTGCACAGTGACTACAACTGACCTCAGTCTGGCTGGTCCAGCGCTTCCTGGGGTTTGCAAATTTTTTTCCGATGCTTCATTCGTAACTTTAGCACCCTGGCGGCCCCCCCTTAGCACACTGACCAAGAAGACCCTGGCCAGGTTTAAGTGGACAAAGGAGGCACAACAAGCCTTTGGAACCCTAAAGGAGAGATTGACAACAGCCCCTGTGCTGTGTTTGCCCGATCCTGCGGCTCAGTTCATAGTAGAAGTCAATGCATCAGATATAGGAGTGGGCACCGTCCTCTCCCAGCATTCAGGGCCAGACCAGAAAATACACCCGTGCACATACTTCTCCCACCATCTGTCCCTGCCAGAGAGGAATTATGAAGTTGTGAACCATGAACTCCTGGCTGTGAAATTGGCTTTGCAGGAGTGGAGGCACTGGCTGGAGGGCGCCGAGCACCAGTTCCTTATTTGGATGGACCACAATAATCTGGCCTACATTTAGAAGGCCAAATGCCTGAACCTCCGACAGGCCAGGTGGTCTTTGTTCTTTACACGATTCAACTTTGTCTTGTCTTATAAGCCAGACTCCAAAAATCTTAAGCCAGACACTCTCTCTAGGCAATGGGATGTACTCTCACTGGAACCCGGCCACGAGCCTAATTTCCCCTCCCCATATAGTGGCTTCCTTGTGCTGGGGCCTGGAGGAAGCCTTCCGCACAGCTCTCCATCAGGAGTCAGACGTGGGCGACGGCCCTCCAGGAAAACTCTATGTACCGTTGACCATATAGCCTCAGGCTCTGTCTTGGGGTCATACATCTCCATTTGCAGGGCACCCCGGGGTCACCAGAACCCTGGAGTTTTTACGCCGACGTTTCTGGTGGCCCAATATGGAGAAGGACGTCCGGGCCTACGTGGCTGCCTGTCAGATCTGTGCTCTGAACAAGGAGCCACGCACTCACCCACTTGGTTTGCTTCATCCCCTCCCCATACCCTCTCGCCCATGGTCCCACCTTTCATTGGACTTCGTTACAGGTCTGCCGACATCCCAGGGGATGGCAGTTATACTGGTCATCGTGGATCGGTTCTCGAAGGCTTGTAATTTCATTCCCCTGCCCAGACTCCCTTCAGCCAAGGAGACAGCTAAGCTCCTACTACAACACATGGTTCGGATCCATGGCTTTCCCGTGGACTTGGTCTCTAACCGGGGACCACAGTTTACCAGTAGATTCTGCAAAGCCTTCTGCCATCTTTCGGGGGCTATGGTCCAACGGCCAAACTGAAAGAGTCAACCAGGATTTGGAGCGCTCCCTCAGGTGCCTGGCTTCCTCCAATCCTTCATCTTGGGCGCAACACCTGATGTGGGTGGAGTATGCCCACAACACGTTCTGGCATTCCACTAGGTATGTCACCGTTTGAGTGCCAAATTATCTCTGCAAGCTGCCGCCCAGAGAAGTACCCGCACTGCTAATCAGAGAAGATGTCTGGGTCCAACCTTCCGTCCAGGTCATCGGGTATGGCTGGCGACCAGACACCGTCCGTTGGGGCTAGAGTCCAAGAAGTTGGCCCTGCGTTATATTGGGCCTTTTAAGATACTCAAGTCAATCTGGTCACGTACCACCTAGCATGAGAATCAATCCCACCTTCCATGTGACTAAAGCCATTCCTGTGCAGCCCTCTGGTGACTTCCACCCACCCGTCCCTGCCTCCTCTTTGTATTATTGATGGAGCCCCAGCCTTTACTGTGAGGCATATCCTGAAGTCATGCCTCCATTGTGGTGTCACCCAGTATTTGGTGGACTGGGAGGGTTATGGTCCAGAGGAATGCTCTTGGGTCCCAGCTCAGCGCATCCTGGACCAAGAGCTCATCAGAGACTTCCACAGGAACGAGGCAGCTGACATGGGAACATCGAGAGCCATTCTTTGGGGGGGTCTTCTCAGGCAAATGCTTTTGTGTTGAGCTGTAGGCTCTGAGTTTCCCAAGCCTGTACCCTTCACAGTATCACACAAGCACTTTGACAGTCAGCCCAACTATCCCTGGAGTTAGTTCAGCAGTTAGCACTATGGATCAGTGCACACAACCTAACTGTTTTGTGCCCCGCTCAAGGCGTTCACATTTTAGGTGGAGCCATTTTGTGGTCTGTCTCAGCACTTGGTTCCACTCCACACCATATATTGTCCTCTTGGACAAGCGGGCCCTGCATTATACATCCTAGTGCCAAGACCTGAAACAAGTGGAGAGTCTGCAGGGAGCAGATGTGGACCCCCTCCATGTCACCTGATATGACCAACCTTCCAGGTGGGAAGCAAACCTTTGCCATGCTGCACCACAAATTCCAAGACTCATGAGGACGGACAAGAGAGTCTTGTGGTTCACTGTGTCAAATGCTGCTGAAAGGTCGAGGAGGATTAGAACTGATGACATTTTAGTTGATCTAGCAGCATGTAGCTTCAGTCTCTGTGGAATGTGTTTAGAAAAAGGGGAATCCTGAGTATGTAGTGTAGGAGTTGGTTTAGAAGTGAAGATCTGGCAGATTTTATCAATCTTTCCATCATAAAAGGTGGCAAGGTCAGGAGGAGGAGCCAGTGGGTTGACCAGGAGGAGCCAGTGGGTTGAGTAGTGAAGAAAAGATGTTGAGGAATTTGCAAGGATCTTGTGCAGAAGTTTCCAGCTTTGAGAATTTGGACAGGAGAGGGCAGTAAGGACAAGATCTGTGTTGAGTTGTGATTTCTTCCACTTTCTCTCTGCTGTTCTTAATTCTCTCCAATTGCTGTGTAACACATCCAATAGCCAAGGAACAGGGCAAGAAATCTTCCTGGGTTTAGAAGATAGAGGGCATAGGAGGTCCATGGATGAGGAAAGTGAGGAGAGGAAAGTGCCTGTGGCTAACTCCAATGGTAGGGAGGAAAAGGAGTTAGGATCTGGAAGGGATTATAGGGTGCAGAAAGCTATGGAGGAAGAGGAGATAGAGTGGAGGTTTCGATGAGTGGGAGAGAAGTACTGATAGTTGGTTTTAGGCAGGACAGGGAGGGTGATGGTGAAGGATACCAAGTGATGATTGGACATGTGGTGTGGGGTAGCATTGATGTCTTTAGCTGGAGATGGGCAGCTGAAGACCATGTCCAGGGTGTTTCCTCCCTTGTGTGTAGGAGGGCAGCTGTTGAATATCAAGGAGAAGGAATGCAGAAGAGTGCGTCCTAGTCAGGAGTGGGGTTATTGAAAATAGGGCTGAGAGGGAACTGGGAACACTTAACTGATCAAAAAGAAATAAACACTACAAAACCTGACACTTTCTATCTAAATTTATGCATCCAGTTGTTGCAGACAGATATTGAAGCGGATCACCTTAGTTCACACCTTACGGGACACTACTCTTGATTAGCCACCTGAGAGAACTAATTAGCATAGACCAACAGACACTTCCAAGCAACACTACAGAATCAACAATACTATACAATACAACAATTCTGGTGGCAAGAATCTAGATCCAACTAGGTCAAGTAGATAGTACACAAAAGTCAGAATCCTACCTTACCAGTAGAGAATAAATTCAAGGTAGAACAACTTAAAGCACACTGAATATTGATTATTTACCAGTACACATTTTACGATTTTTATGATCTCCATAATTTGAACAGTTTACTTTTTCCACTAACAGAGACAGCAGAGCCAATCAGAGTATGAATCCGGACCGGCTCTCTGCCTGACAGATGAATAGAAGTGCTGCACATATTTTCTGCCATGGTAAATTTCATTATGTGAAAAAAATATATCAGTTTACATCTTACTGTAACTCTTAGCCCAGACAAGTCCCCTCCGAACCTCCAGTGCGCACCATCACCAGAATTCTAAATATTTCTTTTGAATAAACTCATAGCAAATAGATCCTTACTCTGTGCCTGAGATCTCAATGTTACATAACTACAGTGTGTCCCAAAAGTCTCCATACATAGGGGAAATTAACACTTTTTAGCAAAATGTCTTCCAAAATGTCTTAGTTTTTATTATATATTTTTTCAGATAGCCTTTAAGAATGCCTTTGACAAAAGAAGAATGTATTGAAATCATTCTCATGGCTGGATCGGGAAGCTGTCACAAGATTACAATGGACTTTAACAGGAAACATGGCGAGCACATCACACACCACACTGTTGCCAAACTTACTAACAAATTCAGAAAGACTGGAAGTGTTGTGGACCAACTGAGAAGTAGACGTCCACGAACATTCACTGAAGAAGCCACAACCGATGTGGTGCTAGCGTACATAGTCCCCTATGTACGGAGACTTTTGGGACACATTATTAAATCAGTGAATAGTTAACATGAGTTAACTATATTTATGAGGGATGCCAACAAAAATTTAGTCCAAAAATAGTCAGACTGCACTTCTATTTTTTTCCGTTCCTCTCAAAAGACAAAAATTCTAAAAAATTTGACTAGCAAAAAAAAAAATAGTAAAGTGATTTGTAAAAGGATTACATTGAAAATGAACTGTTGTACATTTGTTTTTTTTGTTTTTTTTTACTGCAAACTGTATTTATCAGCTATTTTAGGTGTATTTTAAGGCTTATTTTCATAGTGATTTATTCTATTTTCCAGTTAATAATAGCCAATAAAATTTCTGCCACATGATGTGATGAGGAAAAAGGCTTTCTTTAAGGAATATCAGATTTTTTTCATGTGGTTTAAATCGTCTCTGCATTGCAGATATGTTGACACAATATCTCCAGTGATTTCGTTAAGGACAATCCACTTCCTGACATGTCCTATAGTTTATCTCGAGTCCAAAGCTGTACCTAAAGCTAACTAAGAAGGCATATTGGCCGGCCATGACCTAATGATTTCAAGCCCATCAGCAGCAACAACAGTTAAAAAAACAAAAACAAAACTGTTTTTATTAAAATTCATTTACGATTTCATTTTTTGATTTACAAGGAAGGAACAAAACAAGTCTCTTTTAAATTTTGTTTCTGCCATTTCTGATAATAAAAACAAATAAAAACAAAACAAAACATTAATATTTTAAAAATTAGTATTTCTACTACTGATACGACAATAAAATGGCAAAAAAGTACACAGACCAGCTGTACATCAGATCATATACTGTGTCGTGTTTGTAGTTTATACTTACAGAAAGCAGATAGTTGTAAAGCAAGGCAGCATACAGCAAAGACACATTCAGTTGGTAGGAGAATAACTCGCAGATCCACTGTACGCTGGCCATTTCCTGTTTATAATTATGATTGGAAAAGAAAAGAAACTGTAATTCCAATTTCAACTGTAATTCCATTTATATATATAAATGGACTGATTACAATAATTTTTTGTGATTAATATCATTTTTATCTATCAGTAATGAATTATGTTGTATTATTATTAAAATCATGGATTATAGAGCTCACTCACTTGATTTTAGGATGAGCTCTACTAATAACGCAACAGCATTCACAAAAACAACCACCACTGTACCAAACACGAACACAACCAAATGGGATAAAGCTGTAATACAAAGACATGACAATTAGAGAAAACATTCACTTTTCCCTTTAAACTGAGTTTGTTGTTTTGTAAATATAGAATGAAGGTATTTTAGGGTCTGATTTTAACTCAGATATATCTCGATTGAGACATGGCAGTGTACTTCTACAGAAAATAATTTTGTACTTACATCGCTGTGTCCCAGTGTTTCTGGAGTCAGATTCTGTAACTGTGGTAATTAAAGCAAAATCAGTGAATTTATATCAGCGGTAATAAGTCTGTGATAGATGAAACAAAATCCTGTTCCCTTCTGTGCAATCCAGTACACGTTTTCCAATTTCATATAAATAATAATATGCTAGTGGCCCCCCAAACCTGGACACCAGTGGTAATCTGATCATACTCAGTGCTATATGAAAAATTTTAGAGGCAATTGAAGTTGGTCAAAATCAGACCCTTTCAGCATAACATTCATACCTATGCACATGGACGCCAAATTTCTAGCTGTCTAACCCATTAATGAACATTCAAGCTGAAAATGTTTGGCCAAAGAAAGCTGCATTTTACAGAAGGGAAAAAGTCGATGCAGAGCATAAATAATTCTAAAAGTTATCCAGTCAATGTAAGATAAGAGGCGTTGTAACCATAATACACCATCGTGTCTGGCACCTATGATGAATGTTCAGATGTTTGAATTCCTCTGACTTTGACCTTTCCTGCCTCGTGTCTGACACATGCCCAGTCCTATAATTATGTTACAGTTCTTCGGATTAGAAAATAATTGTGTCCTGTCACAAATATATTGCAGGATATTAAAAATTAAGGACTTATAAAGTAAAATTAATTACTACTTTCTTTAGAAATTATTCATTGTGAAAAGTTGCCTTGAACTTTGTAGATGATAGTTTTGATCGATGGTTCTCACCCAGGGGCGCCGCTAGGGTTTCTGGGCCCCATGGCTAATTTGTACTCCAGGCCCCAAGGCCCCATCCCCCAATTATATTATCTTCTTGCCACATGTAGCAACAATCAATATCAATAAGCATTAGAACTATTGCATATTCAATGAGAGACAATAAAGAACTACATTTGAACAGTTTATTAAATTAACTGAAATTATGCATTTATAACTATATACATATAACTATATACTGTAAACAGTACAAGTTATTAACACCATTGTACTGTCTCTCTCATACAGAGACACTAATGAAACACTTTCTTAATAATTATTCCCCAAGTGCCAAACGGCCGTCTTGCTAAATCATGTTCAATAGAGAGCATGGCTAGACCATTTAGTCTTTCCTGAGACATTGTTGATCTTAGGTAGTTCTTTATAAGATTAAGCTTACTGAAGGCTCTCTCTCCACTTGCAACACTCACAGGCAAAGTGCAAAATATGCACACTTCACTCAAAATACTCTGGAGCTACATCTTGTAGATTTGATTCAAAAGCTCAAGTGGGGACAACTCTGAAGGGAAAGTAGCTGCATATACAGCATTGAGATGTCTCATCTCATTAACCAACTCAGGTGTAAGATCACTGTGGTATTTTTGTATTAGTGGATGGCACACAACTGAGACAGTATCCTCACTCATATGCCCTAGTTTCAGGACACTTGCAAAGTCCTCGACTATAGCTGCTGTAGTAAGGAATCGTCTATTCATGTCAAAAACTGAATTTCTGAATACTACATCAGCTTTCTCCTGAGCTTCTTCTGCTTCATCAGCTTCATCATGGAATCTCTCTTTTACGGTGGCGTCCATGTTCTTTGGAAAATGTAGGTTCAATCAACATCTGATATGCCACCAGTGAGGCTTCAGAAAGCAGGATGTCCCATTTCTCTCTAATAGCCAGCATCTCTTCCTTTAGAGCCTCAATGTTTTTTGCCTGTACATCCAGTGAAATCTTTCCAGATTGGAGGACTAAGTTACGGTCTTCAATGTGTTACTGTAAGAAGTACAATGGCTTCAAAAGACATCAAGTACTTTTTAAGACCACTGGCTTGTGATTTAGCCTCACTGGAGAGATTGCAACTTAAAAGTATGCTCTCAAGGGCCTCTATTACAGATGGCAGATGTTCTGCAATTGGTCTAACAGCATCTATCCATGCACTCCAACGGGTATCTGACAGCCTATGCAAGGAGCAACAAGTCTTCTCTCTCAAAATGGCCCAATGTTCAGGGCTAGCACTGAAAAGGCAGTAAAGGCAGTTTATGTATCCAAAAAATGTGGCTACCTCTGGACTGGATTCTGCTGCATGCACGCGTACAAGGTTCAGTGTATTGGCTGCGCAAGGCGAGTATGTGGCCAGTGGGTTTTTTTTCATTATGTGAGCCTGTACTCCTTTGATTTTGCCTGACATATTTGCACTGTTGTCATAACCCTGGCCCCTGCAATCTGCTATATCTATGCCATGATCTTGCAGAACATTCTCAATCATATCTGCAATTTCTTTCCCTGTCTTTCTGCAGAAGTCCTTAAATTGAATAAACCGTTTGGTTATTTCCCAGTCATTGTTTACAGCATCATGCTTGACGTACCTCAGAAGTAACACATTCTGCTCTGTGTGGGAAAGGTCTGGAGTTGCATTACAGATAATTGAGAAATATATCGTGTCTTCCCTTTCCTTCAGGATTGTCTTTAAAACTCTCTTCCCACAAACATCAGTGAATTCATTTCGAATATCAGAACTCAGGTAATGTGTCAGCCTTGTTCCTGTCTTTTTATTCCTAACTTTATCCAAGTGTTCTTTAAGGAGTGGATCATAATGTGACAAAAGTTCAACTGTGCCAAGGAAATTTCCATTATGCACATCATCCAGGTTTTTAGTTTTATCATGAAAAGGCAGGTTTCGAGATGCCAAATGTAGTGTCACATCTAGAATCCGTTCTAGAAGAGCTCTGTTTTTCTCAATTTCTGTTTGTAATTGTTGGTCCATCTGCTTGTCGATACCACTTCCTGTCATTACTGAGTGCTGTAGATTTTTCCTTTTAAAATAGCAAGTTCTGTGGACTTTGTTGCTTTCATGATTTGGAAGCCTGTCATACATTTTGCGCCATGATACTTCAGACATCTTGTATCCTTCTCTATTGCTTAGAGCACTCTGGGAACCTCTTTTCAGTTCATTTGAGAAAAGCAAGCATGGAATACAGTATAAAGAATTTGTGCTTTTGCTGTAAGCAAGCCAATCCCTTCTGAGCTTTTCTCTTCCATTGGCAGCTTTTGTGAACTGCAAATATTCTGGAAATTGTTTCCCTTGTGAATCTACTGGCATCTCCTTCAACATATATGCAACCTTTGTTGCTAACTTTCTGACGATTATCTCCCTTTCGATGTCTGTTAATTTGTCTGGCCATAGACCTGGGTCATCGGTTAGGTAATCCATGTTCTCATCTCCCTCATCACCAAACTCTCTACACTGCCTCTTTTCTTCAGTAGACTTTTGTTGTCTTGACTGTACTGCCTATTTCCATCTTCAGTGTCACTGCTTCTGTCCTTGACCTGATCTTCCTGCCCTGGACTTTTCTCCAATGTGAAACCATGAGAAGGCCCTGGGTCTGGACAAGGCAATATGTTTCAACATGCTAATAAAATAAGTCTGTCAATCTTAGACTGTAAATTAAGAGAACTACACCATATACATTACATTAGCAACTTACAAATCTTTTCTGCACACATATCTCATGAGCTGTTAAACACTGATACCATTTACATGATAAAACTAAAAATTAATACATTTAAACAACAACAATAAAGCATGTTTTCTAAAGCTCACCTTCTTCTTCAACTATCTCAGTCACCTCCTCCTCTCCCTGTCTCAGATCTTCTTCACTCTTCTTCACAGAGTTTATAGGTAAAGGAATAGCTTATACAAGAACAAGGAAATGTATTATTATTATTATTATTATTATTGTTATTATTATTATTATTATTATTATTATTATTGTTGTTCACCCAGTGAATTATAAGTTTCACACACCAGCACACACAAACAACGACCTTGATCACTGAACTCGAGAAAAATCAGTTCTATTCGTGAATGAATCATTCAGACTAGTTTTATCAATGGGTTTCTCCAGTTCATTGAAACGAACCAACTCAAACAATTCACTCACAAATCGGACGTTATTACAACACTTATTTCATAAACTCACCCATGATAATTAAAGCAGATTTACATGACTACAGCGTAAATTTCGATCGATTCCTCACAGAAAACTGTTCCAATGCTGCGGAAACCTTGAACATACATGACTAGAGCAGTTTTATGTTTTATCTCTTTATGAATGCTGCTCCATTACTATTGTTCGATTGCATGGAAATATTGTTACAACTTCCAGTGGATAGTTACCGGGGTGAGTGACTGAGAGAATTTCTATTTTATGTTACTTAAAACAGCTTCATAAAGACTAGCTTCAGAATCATAACATAAAACGGGGAACAATAAATCATCTTTTTTTTTTGAAAAACTGGGTGACTAGCTGTCTTCCCCGTCTCGCTCTCTCCTCTTTTTCGTGCTTTTCTTTCCTCTTTTGGTATCCTGATTTTGGCTGCGCCATCTCTTGAGTCTTGCCATCTACCTGAATGATGCGCGAAGTTCAGAACCGGTCTGTGAAGTGCCGTGTTTCTGAATAACCCGTGAACGTCTTAAGGGGACACACACGCTCTTGGCACAGAGGGGTGCTTTCATTATAGCGTGCGTCCTAATAGATTATTGTGCTAAGAGGCAATTTAAATACCAAAATCATACGCCAAAGTATGGGGTTCTGCTGGGCCCCCTGTGTGACCAGGGCCCTTAGAATCGTCCTAATCCTCCCCCCCGTTACGGCACCCCTGTTCTCACCCCCATGTCATACCTAAAGATGCCACTAACATATTATTACATACGCATAATAAGAGAAGAGTTTGCTTATATGCTTATAAATTTTGGAAATTGGTATTCTGCTCACGCCAAGACAGGGTTTTTCTTAACTAGAAATATGCTTAATAATGTTATATTTGTTTTATCATAATCTCATAACGAGAACGTCAGGCACTGGATGTGAAGGTGGCTGCAAGTGCAGACTATTTATTATCAAATATATAAACAATGTGGAAGTAACAACCATGAACAGGAACTATGATTACAAGCTGAGAAACACACAGACTAGAGGAGACAACAGTTTACATGTGACAAACGCTTGACAAAGACACACAGAGAAACCTGGAACTTAAATAGTGTTAATAATTAGGTGAAACAGGACACATGTGCAGGTAATCATACAGACACCTGACCAGACCATGTGAAGTGCTTTGGCTGATGGGAAACGTAGTTTCTGTTCCATTAAGGGCACTGACATGACAGAATTTATATCGGTGGGGTCCAAAAGTCTGAGACCACATTGAAAATCTACGATTTTTTTAAATTTAAAACTGGAAATAAAAAGAAAGTTTTAATTCCGAAAATTCTATGAGAACTTTTTGTAAAATCTTGACTTTTGGTAACATCTTGACTATTAAATATTCAAAATTCAAAATGTTGCACTATTTCTAAGTCCCTATTTAAATGTAAGCAAATATGTGATATTGAGCAGGTTAACTGCTTTGTACAAAAGGGCAGATTTTCCTCATGTCTAATCTCTTCTGTTGAAGCATGTGATCAGACAACACTCCGATGAATTTGATCTAAAATGGATTATAAGTTTTTACACAAACGTGTGGAGTCCATGCCAGCTCGAGTGCACACTGTCATTAAAGCAAAAAGGGGACGAACCAAATACTAAGAAACTGAAATTCATGTAAATATTTCAGCGATTTCACTCAAATTATTACTGATAATATCATTTCTAAAGAAAACCTTTGTGTTAAATTGAAAAAGAATGCCAAATAGAATCATTTACACTAGTGTTCTCAGACTATATATATGTATGTATGTATATACATATATGTACATACATATATGTCTTTATATAGGCCAATTCTATTGTTTTTGCTATTTTTGGATTAGAGATCAAAATATGAATATGAGATGATAGATCGGAATTCCAGCTTTCATTTCCCGATATTTACATCTAGACGTATTAAACAACATGAACATGGCACCTTTTGTTTGAACCCACCCATTTTTCAAATGATCAAAAATACTGGAACATGTGACTGACAGGTGTTTCTTGTTACCCAGGTGTGTCCTGTTAGATTGATTGTTTAAACAATTAATAGCTCTGAATGTCTACTCTTGGTTTGAGCCCTGGGTTTCACCAGTGATGACTGCATTTGTCGTTAAAAAGGAAAAAACCAACACAAACACAAGAGAGCTGTCTGTGGGAGAAAACAAGCCATTTTGAAGCTGAGAAAAGAGAGAAAAATCAATCAGAGCCATTGCACAAGCATTGGGCATAGCCAATACAACAATTTGTAATGTCCTGAGAAAGAAAGAAACCACAGGTGTACTAAAAACCAGACATTGAACAGGTCAGCCAAGGAAAACAACAGCAGTTGATGACAGAAACATTGTGAGATGTGTGAAGAAAAACCCAAAAACATGGTGAAGGTAGTGTCATGGCTTGGGCTTGCATGGCTGCTTCTGGAACAGACTCACTAATCTTTATTGATGGAACTCATGATGGTAGCAGCAGAATGAGTTCAGAAATCTACAGAAACATTCTGTCTGCCAGTTTACAGTGAAATGCATTCAGTCTAATTGGCAGGAACTTCGTCTTGCAGCAAGACAACGACCCAAAACACACTGCCATCACAACAAAGGACTTCATCAGGGGAAAAAGTGGAAGGTTTTAGACTGGACAAATCTGTCAGCAGACCTTAACCCAACTGAGCAGCATTTCACCTCCTGAAGAGGAGACTGAAAGGAGAAACCCCCAAAACAAACTAACTGAATGAAGCTGCGGTACAAACCTTGAACAGCATCACAACAGTAGAAATCAAAAGTTTAGTGATGTCAGTGAGTCACAGACTTGAATTATGTTCGCTTTAGATCATACACAGAGATAAAGTAGTGCGATAAGATTACATTTATTTATTATGTTATATTATATTATATTATAATATTTATTTGAATGAATTATAATAAATAATTATTAAAGAGAGAGAGAAAGAGAGAGAGAGTGTGTGTGTGTGTGTGTGTGTGTGTGTGTGTGTGTGTGTGTGTGTGTGAATTAGCTGCGTCTGTGCCACGTCTCTACTGATAATGAAGCTGTGAGAGTAACTACTGTATGCAGCTGTAACTGTATGTTACTACGGTTACGATTGTTTATAGGCAGCGCATTAATTTAGAACGGTGATTAAACTAACTGGAACTACCTGAGCATTCAACGCACACCTTCCAGCCAATCAGAATCGAGTATTCAGACAGACTATGGTATAAATGTATATATATATATATGTATATATGTATATATATACACATACACACGTATATGCATACTTTCTTTTTCCCATGACTGTATTTGCATTGGACAGAGGAGTTTCCAATTTCTTGGTTTCTTTGCTTTTTTTTTATGTTTTTTTCCTCATTAACTTCAAGATATAAAAAAGAGGCTGGTAATGGAATGACTGTGTATAGCTCCTACAACATAAGTGATAGCAGAATAACTCCTGTGTCAGGAAACTTACTCACTGTTACAAAGCACCTGCACGAGACTCCTTCAATAAATGTTACAGAAATGTCTCTTAACAGAAAACCATATCAACAATTATATGCTTTTATTTGTTAAATAACAATGGAGCTTCCACTTGTGAATGAGCAGTTACTACAGAAACAATAACTTACAGTATTGCAACGAACACATTAATATAAAAATGTATGTTACAGTGGTGGCGTAGTGGTTAGCATGTTTGCCTTGCACCTACAGGTGTGCATGGAGTTTGCAGGGTACTCTGGTTTCTTCTCCCAGGCCAAAGTTACAGCGATAAATACTCAGGTTGGTACTGTTATAGAAAATTAATCAACACCTTCTGATTTAAGAATTCACCTGAGCAGTGGTCTAATTATTGTAACTGTAATCTCTAATAAAAGAAAAAATATTTTACTATTATTCAGGTGTGACGTCATATATATATATATATATAGGTGTGATGCCATATGTATGCTGCTTAATATTCCAGCACCCCAAAAGTAAAACACGTTTCCACATTCATGGTACGAACAGTTCAGTATCCTTCTGTGTAATTAACAAAACCAGACACTTCACCATATTCTTTCAGTTTAAACTGTACTACAAGGAAACAAATGCCTGTTATATTTGGCCTGTTACAGAGGGAAGCCCTGGGGGTGTTTACACTTTCATATATTGCAAAGAGCTAGAGAATATATTCCTTTGTGTTTGTTAATAAAGAGCGCTGCTGAGTGAAATTCGCTGTAACATCTAGGCTGTATGTTATAACAAGAAAATTGGAAATCATGAAATGAATATGAAATTCTGTTTTGTTTTTTTAATCAGAAATCAGAGGTTCCCCATTAACCAAGGATGCACATTTCTTAACATAATCTCTGGCATTAACAGACACTAACAGTGTTGTGTATGAATGTGTTTACAGTTACCTTTTAAAGGCATCTGTGAAAATCTGGTGATAAATAAACTAACTCATTTTCTTATGTTGTAAAATATATGTTTCCATTTTAATTTGGCTTTAACCATTTCCTTTGACTTGATTTGAATTTATTAGTATTTTTAATTGTGTTATCAAAATAAAAAGTACTTGTAAAGGATCAGAAAAGTAATGAATACCTGATAAATGCGTTAGACTTGTAAACAGTATCATCACGGTCAAGATGTGGAGGAATGCATTCACACAGGTCAATGTGTCACGTTCTGCAAAACGAGAAAAACACAAAAACATTTTTACACAAGTCTAATCAGGACACTGTTATTACCTGAATTTTCAATGTACAAATAATTCACCACAAACCTGCAGTAAAAACGCTTTTAAAGCTAAAATACATGGTCATGCTTTTGTACTGGATGATTCTTAGCTTCCTGATCAACTACGTTCTGTTCAGCTTTAAATAAAACAATTATAACTTCTTTTGTACATGAAACCGTGTGAGGACCATCCAGTGGAAAAGCATCTCCACTACCAATAAACAGTAATGAAACAGGACTGGTACTTACCTTTCACATTATTCGCAAAGTCATAATGGAAATAGATCGACCCTGATGCACTTACAACCTCCAGGATCATCATCACTGATATCCAGAGTAAAACTGCAAAAAACAAACAACTATTTTTACACACTTCACATGACACATCTGTCACTGCTCTTAATGAGGTTATTAAATCTGCTGCACACTCCCTACTGGAATGTATGGTAACTTACTTTCTTTATTTCTTAATTATTGACTTCCTTCATTTAAAAAATAAATTAAATAGGGGTTTGGTCTGAAGTATCCTTGCCTAACTCAAGATGTCATTCATCTTCACAAGAGTTGAAAATAATCAATGATCCACCTCCATGTTTTACAGTCAGATTGAGGGCTTTTCCTTGCATTCAGTCTCCTTTATTCACCAAACTTCCTGATAGTGTTCAAGGGCAAAATTTTTATCTCATCTGACCACCACTGAGATTCCAATCAGGTCTGAAGTGCAGAAGCTGTGGGCTTTTATATAATAGGATATGGTTTGGGACATGGCTGAAACCACAGGATGTAATTATCTGCTGCTTCTCAGTATTACAGAAATATTATGAGAATAAAATCACTTTTTTTTTTTTTTTTGCATATCAGTGTGACTGCCACTCGCACTGAACTTACTTGGAATTTGGGGGCAGGGCTTTAATTATTATTACACTTCTGCCTCTGAGCAATTCATTTTTTTGTTGTTTAGTTGTTAGTTTGTGCTCAGTGAGCTTTGCCTTTAATGACATTTTTGTGGGTGTCACTAAATACAAATCAGTTGTAGTGTGCATGCACCTGGTAATTCATGGGTGATTAGCAATCATCAATATACGAACATGAATACAAAGAAAATCCACATTTCTGTACTGTACTGTAAATAATTAGCGCAGTGCTAGCAAGCTGTTTAACTGTTCATAAAATACCCAAATCCAATGGAATATACCATAACAACCATGATTTTGTCCACTAAATTTATCTAAGTTATGTAAGTTATCCAGCCAGAGAGAAGTGAGAGAAGTTAACCGATTAAACCACATTTTGAGTTTAGGTGTATTTTAAACTAATTAAATTAAAACTAAATCTACAATCAATTTAAAATTCAGTATATCGTCATTTTTATATGAACAGAATGTTTTGAATCATGTAAATGTGTAAATTCAATAAAATGTCTACCTAGTGACTGTTTTACTCAAGAGCTTAAATAAATAACAAGTCTGGAAATACCATGCAGATCATTTCCTGCTAAACACTGAATTTATAATTTTTAGAGCAAAGGAATCAAATTTTTTTGTCTTTCCATACAGTACATCCTTAATTTTAACATTTTAATTCACTATATTCCTGACCAACACACAAAGTTTATGTGTAAAAGTTTTAGGAATTTGTGTTTTAGGAATGGAATTGTGTAATCAGTTATCTAAGTATATGAATTTTTAAATAATGTAATGACTGTGGACTCAAGGTAAAATAATATGGTTATGAATGCATATTACATCAAATGTAATGTTTGTAATGTTTGTAATGTTTGACTGACAAAAATAAATAATGTAAAATAGGTCAGATAAAGTATTACATGATCTACTTACACAGACGTTTGCAAACAGCGTGACAAAAAAACCAAATGAATGGCAAAAGTGGAAATATTGCCAAAGTCAAATATTCTGAAAAAAAAAAGAAAAGAGAATGTTAATTACATTAATATAGCACTTTTGCTTGTGAAGGTTCAGTTTTAAGCTGAAATTATTATTTGTGCTTGTAATTATGCTGATGAGGCTACAAGCTTCATTGTATACATGCTTCAGACTCAATACACAACTAAAACTGAAATCTTGCATGATTAAACATGATTTTAGGGTATGTAAGTTAGTAGGTCTGGAGGCAACAAAATAAATGAGACTATGTTTAAATATTTAGAATATCTAGAATTTATAAGCTTTTAATGTGTGTAAAATCGATTACATTACATTCTATACATGCATTCTAAATGTTTATATATATATATTATATATATACACACACACACACACACACACACACACACACATACAGTCAGGTCCGGAAGTATTTGGACAATGACGGAGCTTTTGTGATTTTGTCTTTATACACCATCACAATGGATTTGAAATAAAACAATCAAGATCTGATCAAAGTGTAGACTGTCAGCTTTACTTTAAGAGATTCCACAAAAATATGGCATTTCCCATTTAGGAATTACAGCCATTTTAAGCAAAGTACTTCCATTTTCAGGGGCTCAAAGGTATTTGGACAATTGACTGACAAGAAGTTAACTGACCAGGGGCAGTTTATTCCCTCGTTACTTCAAGACAAATGAAGCAGATAAAAGGTCTGGAGTTGATATCAGGTTTGCATTTGGCAGCTGTTCGAATGGAGCTACCGATATGAAGTCCAAGGAGATCTCAGTGCAAGTGAAGGAGGCCATCATTAGACTGAAAAACAACATAAATCTATAAGAGAGATAGCAAAAACCTTAGGTGTGGCCAACAGTTGGGTACATTCTTAAAAAGAAAGAAAGCACTGGTGAGCTCAACAACATCGAAAGGCCTGGAAGACCACAGAAGTCAACTAAAGTGGATGATGGCAGAATCCTTTCCTTGGTGAAGAAAAACCCCTTCACATCAACAGAAGTCAAGAATACTCTGGAGAAGGTAGGCGTATAATTGTCAAAATCTACAATCAAGAGACATCTTCATGAATGTAAATAGAGAGGGTTTACAACAAGGTGCAAACCACTGGAAACATTCAAGAACAGGAAAGCCAGATTAGACTTTGCCAGAAAACATCTAAAAAAAGCCTCCCATGTTTGGAATAAGATTCTTTGCACTGATGAAACCAAGATTAACTTGTACTAGAATGATGGGAAGAGAAAAATATGGTGAAAGAAAGGAACAGCTCTTGATCCAAAGTATGCCACATCATGTGTCAAACATGGTGGAGGCAGTGTTATGGCATGGGCGTGTACGGCTGCCAATGGAACAGGCTCACTGGTGTTTATTGATGATGTATCTGCTGACAGAAGTAGCAAGATGAATTCTGAGGTGTAAAGGGCTATACTCTCTGCTCACATTCAACCAAGTGTTACAAAACTGATAGGATGCCGCTTCACAGTGCAGGTGGATAATGACCCTAAACATACTGCGAAAGCAACTCAAGACTTTTTGAAGGCAAAGAAATGGAATATTCTTCAATGGCCAAGTCAATGGCCTGATCTCAACCCAATAGAGCTGCTTTTCACTTACTGAAGACAAGACTGAAGGCAGAAAGACCCACAAACAAGCAGCAACTGAAGGTGGCTGCAGTGAAGGCCTGGCAAAGCATCTCCAGGGAGGAAACTCTGTGGAAACTTGGTGATGTCCATGGGCTCCAGACTTCAGGCAGTTATTGACTGCAAAGGATTTTCATCCAATGGCTGTAATTCCTAAATGGTAAATGCCATATTTTTGTAGAAACTCTTAAAATAAAGCTGAAAGTCTACACTTTGATCACATCTTTTAATCTTTTAAACAATTTAATGATTGTTTTATTTCAATATCCATTGTGGTGGTGTATAAAGGCAAAATCACAAAAACTCTGTCATTGTCCAAATACTTCCGGATCTCACTGTGTGTATATATATATATGCATATATACATATATAATGTTAGCCTTTAGGATAAAAAGTGTTTAAGAAAATATAATAGTACATTTAATGAAATGTCAAAGAAATGTAACGTTACCTGCAAAACTGGTACTTACTGGAATGAAGTCTATATAGTGATATAATAACAAATATTCTGAGAACATTGATGATTTCTGTAATCTGTAATTCTGTAATTCTGCAGGGTTTTACAGGCCTTTTACAGCATACTGTATTGGGAAATAAAAGATTATTAAAAGATTATTTCAGACATCTGCAAGGCCTTTTTAAAAGAAAAATAAATAAAAACACATGAATGGTATTTATATTCCAGATATTATGACAGCTACCCAAAACAAAAGGTAACGTTTTAAACACCAGTGCCCTTTTCCAGTGTAAGGACCTGTGTAACTATGATGTATTAATATGGAAATACAGCAAACTGCAATATGCATTTACATGTGAATAATTACAGAACTGAATTATTTGATTGTTGTTAAATAAATAAAATGCCATAAATAATGTATAATGTCCTCAACACCAGAACTGAGTCAGTAGGACTGAGAAACAGAAAATAATAGGAATGCACACGGGTCACTATAAAATAAGCCTTCGAATATAATGAAATGAAATGTTTCCACTTATAAAGATCAGTAAACAGTAATCAAGTTTTAAAAATGCATCAGCAGTGTAAGGTACACTTTGTACAGTTTTATAAGAAATTAGGTGGTATGTTTTACTGAGCATGTTGGAGAATCTGAGACTCTGACTGTCGCACTCGCTTCTGTTTTTGCAGTTAAACCCAGCAGACTTCATTATGTGTTTTTGACTGATAAAGTGGTGTGTTATGTAGTATTACTTTCTTTACTGGCATACAAACCTTTTTCTGTAACATTTAATTTTTTGTTGGAAAATGAATGTTTCAAAATCTAAAATGTTTTTGTACTTATTCAATAATGCAGAAGTCATACTGTACACAGCAGACTTCACCTACAATTCTGAGTGTTGCCACATTCAGAAGTATTCTGATGATAATGTGATTGTTGCATGTATCAGGAATGGTCAGGAAGAGGAGTACAGAGCCCTGATAAAATCCTTCAGTGACTGGAGTCACAAAAACTGCCTCCTAGTAAACACCTCTAAAACCAAGGAGATGGTAGTGGATTTTCGAAGGGCTAAACCCCCTCCTTATCCAGTCAGCATCTATGGTGCGGACATTGAAGTGGTGCCAGCCTACAGATATCTAGGTGTGCACCTGGACAATAAGTTGGACTGGTCACTTCACACAGATGTACAGTATAAAAAAGGGCAGAGACTGCTTTTTCTCCTAAGACGGCTTAGGTCCTTCGACATCTGCAGGAAGATGCTACATATGTTTTACAAAACTACAGTAGCAAGTGTGCTGTTTTATGCTGCAGTCTGCTGGGAGGCAGCATAAAGCAGAAGGATGCAAGGCGGGTGGACAAACTGGTGCAAAAAGCTTCTTCAGTGACTGGAATGAGGTCTGAATCACTGGAGGCCGTGGTGGAAAGATGCACACAGAAAAAGCTAGAGGCCATTCTGGAATATCCTGACCATCCCCTACACAACACCCTGATGGACCAGAGAAGCAGCTGCAGTGGACAACTCACCTCACTGCGCTGCAGGACTGAACGATACAGGAGATCCTTCATCCCCACTGCCATCAGCCTCTACAACACCTTAGCCAATGGCAGATGACTAATCACTACTCTCATTACTTTACTACTCTCACTAATTTCTACTACTCTCACTACTTTCTTTCTTACTTATCTACAAGACTACCTGAATTTAATAAAGTTTATCTTATCTTATCTTATAAAATAAACATCTATAACAACGTTGTATTTTAACAAAATTAGAGTGCCTAAGACTACACAGTACTCAGTCTCTGGGGTGCAACAGACTAGCGTGTCCGGCTGTTCACCGAAAGGTTGATGGTTCAAGCCCACCCACTTCTTTATGGGCAGAGGTGGCTGAACGGTTAAGGCTATGGATAACTGAATGGAAGGTTCGGCGTTCAAGCCCCAGCACAAGCTGCTGCTGTTGGGCACTTGAACAAGGCCCTTAACCACATCTGCTGTATGATGGCTGACCCCAGCTTCCTAGAAAGCTGGGATATGTGAAAGAACTGCATTTCATTGGCTCTGTACTCATACTGCACAATGATAATAAAGTTGAATCTTAAACAGAGTAAACTGTTTAACTACTCAGTATGTAGTTAAAACCATTGAAAACCAGTTTCAAACCCCCCAACCAGCACCACCCCCCGGGAACCCAGACAGCACCTAAGCCCTCGGGAAAACCCTGGTATTATTTACTGTATTTCCAAACTTTCAGTTTCAGCATATTTGACTGTAACTTGGCAGATTATGATGATGCGCTGTCAGCACAATCACTAAGTGTGGATTTAAGTGCATGTAGTGAGGAGTTAATATTGTATCAGACGCAACTACAGACTTCAACACTGTTCAGAAGTTATTTTAGAATTATGCGCAGAGGCGTGTCTCAGTTACACTCGACTCTGATGTTGCACTTAAACGCATGTTTCTCACGTGATATCGGCACGAGTGAGGAGCGGGGTTAAGTCTCGCTCCACTGTCTGACAGTTTGATGTAACCACAACACATCACGCTGAAATTTGTATTCTGGCTGTAAATACAATCACAAACACTATGGAATGTCATTCAAGGACAATATTAAATACATAAATATGACACAGATGAGCCAATTGACATTTGAAACTGGAATGAGTGACAGTTGCATAAGTGTCTCGAACTCTCCTATATTAACTGGCACTGCCTGGAATCCCTTTCCCCTTCCTCCATCTCACATGCTCTTGAATGGGGCGATGTTGTTCCCAATCCTCAGAATCACAGAGTCAGCAAACAGATGCTGCAAAATTTCTTGAGTTTCTGTTGTTCTCTTGGTGGATTACAGGTATTTTTAATTATCATAACTACCAGAACAACACCAGTAAAGCCTAACAAAGCTAATTTTGTCTAAGGGTCTGAAGACATTGTATGTGCAGTGGGCCGCACAGCAGCGCAGACTATTCCTAACATCACTGTTCTCAACAGAAAAAGAAATCTGAATGCTATACAGCTGAATGCTATAGAATCAAGCAGTGCTACACGTGTTGAAAGAACGTTGAGTACGAGCATCTGAGTCATTTTTGATTTTATTAGAGTTTTAACTTTAAGTCTATAATATCAAAGTGAAGTTATCTAGTGTTCAATGATTGGGATTTGAATACAAGTCTTTCGGCTATCCAAGTAAGAACATCCACAGTCACCTTTAGGGTGTCCGGAAATGCTTGTATTCCTGTCTTTTTTAGGCTATAGGTTCTGGACAATTAAATAATTAATCTTTTTTTATGTTAAATAGAAAGCAGGGAAAATACTGCAATACAGCACAAACCTAGAGAATGGAATAGTCATGATTGCAGAATGGACTGCATCCTATATTCCTTTTTAAGATACCTGAGATTTAATTCAATTAAATTTTACTTTATTTGTATAGCGCTTTTAACAACGGACACTGCCAGCTTTAAAGAAATATATAAATTCCGGATATAAATTTTAAATTTACAAATTTATCTCTAATGATCAAGCCAGAGGTGACAGTGAGGAAAAACTCCCTGAGACAATATGAGGAAGAAACCTTGAGAGGAACCAGACTCCAAAGGGAACCCATCCTCATCTGGGCGCAATGGATAGTGCGATTATAAATAAATCCCTTCTATAACTGTGTACTATGGAGTCAAAAAGTGCAATTGTGTAAACAGGAACTTATGAGAAACTTATGATTATAAGCGTTAGAGTTGTTTCTGAATTCATTGCAGTTTTAACATGAAGTCTATTTTGTTGAAGTAACTGTTCACTGATGGATACTTGTGCAAATCTATTTGTAGAAATTCCAGTAGTAAAGCTATCTTCATGGTTTCTATATGATACCACAGTACCACAGGTTCCTCAGTAATGTCACTGATCTTTAGGCTGTCTGTATGGGGCCATCCTCAGCAGCAGCGAGTGATTTTCAAGTGAGATAATGTAAATGTATGTATGCAAAATCCCAAGTTGCTTCATATTCACTATACATGCTACATAGGGTATAATATAATGGCACTGTAATGCCTATATAGTCCACTAGATGAGCAATTAAATAACATTTGAAATTCCACTTCAGCAAAAAAGAGTGACTGATTATGCCTGTTTGAAATTGTTTAAAACATGCAATAACATTTTTTAAATGTATCTGCATATTAGTTCTATAATTTATTATGGAAAATCACAAAATGATGTTCCTAAAAGTAATATTACATTAGAAGTAAACTCTCTCAAACATGTACTCTCCTCTGGCTTCTATACTCATGTCCCCACACCAACTTTTCTCTCTCTCTCTCTCTCTCTCTCTCTCTCTCACACACACACACACACACACACACTATAAGAATTGTTTAATATAAAACAAAAATTTGTTGAAACACCTACCTACAGCGATAACATACAGAAGAATCAGAAATGACCCCAGTAGCGGACCTACCACAATCAACACTTTCCCTAGAGTGTCTGTTTTATACCAGCGATCCAAAAGAATAGCTAGACAATAACAAGAACAAAAAATGTTAGTATATTACACAAATACATACAGTGCTTTGTAAACAAAAATATCAAAAGCTTTGCTTAGAGAAATACAGAAGTAAAAACATATAAAGAAGTAAATAATGTATTAAAATGGGAAGTGGTAGCTCAGTGGTTAAGATGTTGGCCTTCTGCTTAGAAGGTTGAGAGTTGAAATCCCAGCACCACCAAGCTGCCCCTGCTGGGCCCTTGAGCAAGGCCCTTAACCCTCAACTGCTCAGTTGTATAAATGAGATAATTGTAAGTCACTCTGGATAAGGGTGTCTGCCAAATGCCAAAAATGTAAAATAAAATTACAATTTTAGATTTAGTAATCATTCAAGCAGTTGACTATCACATGAACTGCAGCAAGCAGCCTTAAGGCGAGACACAGCAGGCAAAAAAAAAAGGCATTTTTGTGCATACTGGTCAATTTTCAGATTTTGGTGTATTTTGCTTCTATAAAATGTGTTATTTAACACTGATACCATAAAAATGGCAAAAGTTCACATTTAAATGTTTATTTTTAGGCATTTGGTGTTCTTACGTCTGTCAATTTCCCCTAACTTTGTCATAATTTAGCATTTTTCAACCAGATGTATCTCTGCGATCGCTCTTGAAAACAGAGTGTTTAGTGCCATTGGAAAGCTCACTCCGTCTAGCACCATGATAGCTGGTCTAAATATCATCATTTCCTTTTTAGAGCTCACCAATAGTGAGAAACTACAGGTCGACGTAAACCAGGAGGCAGAATTTCATTGGCGATGTGATTCGCCGAAATGCGTCACATGATGTGTTCCGCTAGCTTGCAACAGAGACATCAATACAGTAAAAAGCGACGGGAAAAACACTGAAATTCCATGCAAAAGCATCAAAAACAGACGTAAGCAGTTATCCATAGCTTGAATAAGTAAGGAAAGTACGTGTAAAAAAGACTCTGTTCGAGAGAACGAGAAAACAAACAGACTAATTTGGGCCTCTCCTCTCTCCCTCCTGTCCTCTCTCTTCTCCACTTCTCCTCTATTTGCCCTCCTCTCATCACGTCTCTGTCTATAATATGATTCACACAAAGAAATCACATACAGTTTATATATAGTCAGTTGTGTAGTAGAGCTTTGGGGGAAATGATAAATGAATTACTGTTACAAAAGTGTTATTTCTAATCAGTAAATATGAAATTCTGCAATCAATATCTTTAAAAGCTGTTTTCTCAAAATGAGTGTTTTCAACACTCTGAACCAAAAATGTTAACTTGTGTAGCACTTACATAAGCCATACTTTCCATGATCATTCTTAGTTATATTCTGATGATTATTACAGAAGGATTTGTTCACACAGTGTTCTTTACATAACGTATTGTTATGGGGCTAGGCGATAAGATGTTCAAAAGTGTCACGCAGGCCCTGCTTGCCCGGGAGGACAATATATATGGTATGAAAGGAGCCAAGTGCGGAGACGGATCAAAAGACTCTGCCTAAAATGTGGCCGCCTAAAGCGGGACACAAACCGGAGAGCTAATTCTACTGTATGGGATTTGTGAGTGTTGCAGTGTTTGTGAAACTGGATCGGGAAGCTCAGATCCAACGGCTGAACTCAAAGCGCCGCAGCGCGGCGGAAAAACACAACTCAAAACTGGCCCTCCTTCTGGCCGAACTTAAAGGCACCAAATGAGACAAAAAATCTCTAACTTAAGATGGCTGAATCTTTATCTGGGAGTGAGGACTCTCAGTCTGTCCTCCTCTTTAGTTTTGTGCCTACTTCCTCTTTAATCCTGAGCTCCCTTTTCTTTCTTTCCCTCAATAATTTCTCTCCCTTTCCTTTTCTTTCTAAACCTAAATATTTTATTTTATTTCTTTTCTTCTCTTCTTTTTTTACATGTCAAAATCACCGATCAGAGTAGCGTGGCACTGCTCTGTTACCTGGCACAGATCTATGTCTGCACGCAGAGTGAGGCAATCAGAGGGCTTATAAAGAGGCGCGGCCAGGTGCTGCACGTTTACGCTGATTACCTTCTTGAGATCGTATTATAAAAGCCCGTGCAGGTGGCCGGGGATCTGCCTGAGAAGGCACCTGCCGTGTTACACGTATTGTATTAAAACCATGGTGATAATCAAGTTTTAATACAGGTTCATAATATTTTGAGATTTTTTTAATGAAAAAAGAAGATATCCAAAATCTGTTCTGTAAAAACTTTTAACTCTATGTTGTTAAAATGAAATAAAGATTTTAAATATAACTCTTTTCAATATCTAGATTTTTGTTTTCTAAATGTAGGTAAATAAGTGCATATTTAATCAGGTAGTATCTTATTTGCATATCTAAACATATTTTTTCAGAATGTGAAAAATAGTTGTAATAATGTATATAATTTATTGGTAAAGTTTCATGATAATATCTTCACATTAAAAAATTTCTCCTATTCTCCTGCAGTGTCTCGCCTTAATAAATAATTCAGCTGACTTGATGTGTTTTACTCAAATGAATTAAACTGCACTGGAGGAGATCTGAACTTGAATACTCTTGCTGGAGACACGTACATGTAAGTTTACTGCGTTCTTTGAGTGGTGTTACAATGGACCCACGTGATGATAAAGCAGGACAACTGTATCAGTAAAAGTGTAAGACTCCTTTCACTTTCAGTGAAAATGTACAGCACTCGTTGATGATATCAGTAATCTTGCACTTGAAAAATAAACAATTGTATTCATGTTATGTGGGAAATACAAAGTCTGTAATTTAAATAAAAACTCAAACCAAAAAAAAAGTGAAAATTTTGCCATCTCTGTAATGGTAACATTACCTTTACAGTTACATTGGTTTCAAAACATTTTCATGGTTTATTTGTTTTAATTTTTATGTCACAAAATCTAATTTGTTGCAACACTTGATGTGCAGTTACTGTGACAATGATACCTAGTTTCTGGAAGCAAGTTTTATTTAATGATTTTCATTTCAGTGTTAAACTGAAACCCAAACTGTATAATTAATAAGTAAATAGGAAAAAGGAGTGCTTCTAACATTCCAACCACTTGTTTTCTATTGGCTCATGGATCCACAGCGCAATATGCAGTTAGATTTCATCTAGATAAACTCAAGCATGAGCAAAAACGTCTCCAGGTTACGTATGTAACCATGGTTCCCCGAGGGAACGAGACGCTGCGTCACGAAACGCTATGGGAACGCCCCTGCGTGACCGCGCTCTGAATCACGTGTCTAATCCGTCCAATGGATGGGCGAGACGTCACGGGTGGGGTGACGTAGCGACCCGGAAGCATAAAAGCCCGAGCGGCGAGCCCCGCGTTAGCTTACTGGAAAATGAAGCAAGCGCCGCAGGGACGCCGAAAGTGTGGCACCGAGACGCAGCGTCTCGTTCCCTCGGGGAACCATGGTTACATACGTAACCTGGAGACGTTCCCCTTCAGGAACTCGAGCTGCGTCACGAAACGCTATGGGAACGAGTATACCCACGCCGCCAGACTTACAAGTCCCTGCCTCCAGGAGGAGGCAAGCCTAAGGCACAAGGACAGAGGAGCCGGGAGTGGCTCGGATATCTAGGTCATAAAACCTGGCAAAGGTCAGGGGCGTGGACCATCCCGCCGCTTTGCAGATGTCCTGTACGGACACACCTGCCAGAAAGGCCTTAGAGGCCGCCACCGCTCGGGTAGAGTGAGCCTTGACCCCCAGGGGACTGGGGAGACCAGAGGACTCGAAAGCCAGAGAAATGGATTCTACAATCCACCGGCTGAGGGTCTGCTTAGAAGCAGGAAAACCCCTCTTAGGGGGACCAAAGCAAACAAGCAACTGGTCCGCCTTTCTCCACAGGGCAGTTCTGTGGACGTACGCATCCAGTGCTCGCACTGGACACGTACAATTGAGCTTCCGATGGTCGGGCTCCCTAAAGGGAGGAGGACAGAAAGCCTGCAGCATGACCGACCGTGGTGCCGAGGAGGGGACTTTCGGTACGTACCCCGCTCGGGGGTACAAGAATGCTTTGGCCAAACCAGGCGCAAAGTCTAAATAGGAAGGGGCCACCGAGAGGGCCTGAAGATCCCCCACTCTCCTAAGAGAGGAAATTGCCAAGAGAAAGGCAGTTTTCAACGTCAGAAGACGGTCCGAAATCTCCTCTATGGGCTCGAAGGGGGGTTTGCAGAGAGCCTCTAAAACCACGGCCAGGTCCCACGAGGGGACCCGAGATCGAGCTGGAGGTCTGATCCTCAGCGCACCGCGGAGGAAATGTGTCACCCAGGGGTGCCTGCCCACTGACTGGCCATCGAGAGGGGCGTGGCAGGCCGCAATAGCCGCCACGTACACCTTCAGGGTGGAGTGGGTCAGTCCCGCGGAGAGGCGGGCCTGCAAGAACTCCAGCACTGTACCAACTGGGCAGTGAACAGGGTCAAGCCGGCGGTCTCCGCACCAGGAAGTGAAAAGTTTCCACTTCAGGGCGTACAGTTTCCTCGTAGAGGGAGCTCTGGACTGGAGGATGGTCTCCACAACCTCGGTTTAGAGACCGGAAGCGCGGAGTTGTGCCCCCTCAGAGGCCACACCCACAGCTTCCACAGCTCCGGGCGGGGGTGAAGATGGCCCCCCGCCTGTGAGAGGAGATCCCTCCTGATCGGAATCTCCCATGGGGAGCCGTCTAGGAGGGAAATCAGGTCCGAGAACCATACTCGGCCCGGCCAGAACGGGGCTACTAACAGTAGACGAATTCCGTCCCGGCGCACTCTCTCCAGAACTCCCGGGAGCAGAGCGACTGGAGGAAAGGCGTACAGACGCAGCCTCGGCCACGGCTGTACCATGGCATCCAGTC
This sequence comes from Pangasianodon hypophthalmus, assembly GCF_027358585.1. Taxonomy (NCBI): domain Eukaryota; kingdom Metazoa; phylum Chordata; class Actinopteri; order Siluriformes; family Pangasiidae; genus Pangasianodon; species Pangasianodon hypophthalmus. The sequence goes on along the minus strand of NC_069721.1, from coordinate 1,251,541 downwards.
CAAGAGGAGCTGGATGAATCAGAGAGAACCAAAGGGGACAGTGCGACGTCTCCTGCGTCGCAAACAGATCCACCTGGGCTCTGCCGAACATAGGCCATATGAGCTCCACCACCTCGGGGTGGAGTCTCCATTCCCCGGGCACCGGCCCCTGCCTCGACAGGGTGTCCGCTCCCACGTTGAGATGACCAGGGATGTAGGCCGCTCTCAATGAGAGGAGGTTCCCTTGGGACCACACAAGGATCTGGAGCGCCAGCCTGTAAAGGGGGCGCGAACGCAGACCTCCCTGGCGGTTGATGTAAGAGACCATCGTCGTGTTGTCGGTGCGCACCAACACGTGGCGGCCTCTTAGGTCTGGGAGAAAGTGTTAGAAACAAGTGCTAGAAACACGGCCAGCATCTCCAGGCGGTTGATGTGCCAAGTGAGATGGCGGCCGCTCCACAGACCACGGGCAGGACGGCCACTCATGACCGCTCCCCATCCGGTGAGGGACGCATCCGTCACTAGCACTACGCGGCGACCAGGAGCTTCCAGGACCGGGCCCTGAGACAAGAACCCAGGTTCTCTCCACACAGCTAAGGCACGGCGGCATCGCCGCGTGACCTTGATCATGCGGAGCGGGTTTCCTCTGTTTCGGAAAAACCCCCTGGTCTTGAGCCACCACTGTAGGGGTCTCATGTGCAGCAGGCCAAACGGTATCACGTTGGACGCAGCTGCCAATAGGCCCAGCAGTCTCTGAAACTGCTTTACAGTGAGTGACCGGCCTACTTTCGCTCTCGCGACCGCTGTGAGGACCGACTCGATCCGAGCAGGAGACAAACGTGCCTGCATCGTGGTCGAATCCCACACGACGCCTAGATAAGCAGTTCTCTGAGCTGGAGAAAGCACGCTTTTCTCGGCGTTTAGTCTTAACCCCAGTTCCTTCATATGGGCGAGAACGGCACCTCGATGCCGAGCCGCCATCTGCTCTGAATGAGCTAAAATCAACCAGTCGTCGATATAGTTCAGTATGCGGATGCCCTGTAGTCGCATAGGAGCCAGGGCAGCATCCACGCACTTCGTGAAGGTGCGGGGTGAGAGTGCTAGGCCGAAGGGAAGAACCCGATACTGGTAAGCTTCGCCCCCGAAAGCGAACCTCAGGAACTTCCTGTGCGGGGGAAGGATGGAGATGTGGAAATACGCTTCTTTTAGGTCGATCGTGACGAACCAGTCCTCGGACCTGATCTGAGACACGACCTGAGTGACCGTAAGCATCCTGAACTTCAGTCGAGCGACTGAGAGGTTCAATTGCCGCAAGTCCAAAATGGGACGCAGCCCTCCCCCCTTCTTGGGAACAATGAAGTACCGGCTGTAGAACCCTGACTCCCTGTCGTGAGGAGGGACCACCTTGATGGCCTCCTTCCTCAGGAGAGTACGTACTTCCTGCTCCAATACCAGAGCCTGCTCGGGACCCACCACAGTGGGAAGAACCCCAGAAAAACGAGGTGGAGGCGAGCCGAACTGAATTCGGTAGCCTCTTTCTACAGTACGCAGGACCCAATGAGACACATTCGGCAGAAGTTTCCACGCTGCCAGAAAGCTCACTAAGGGAATCAGTCTCTCGAGACTGACCTCTGGTGTAATAGAAGCGGTTAGCTGGGTGCCCTGAGGCGGTGAACCAACATGGGGGAAATGAGCTAACCGCTGCGAAGGCCTCAGGAGAGGCCGCGAGCCTCCCAGACCCGCTACGTTGCCGGGCGAGAACTGGGAGAGGCGCTCGCCGGAGACCGCTGCGCCCTGAAGTACCATAGGTGGCAGGGTTGGCAGATCGACCTCCTGAGGGCACTGGGGGGACCCGGGCACCGTAAGATGAGGTGTACGCCGCGTCGCCCCGAGTGCCCGCCCTCGGAAGCCCTGGGCCAAAACCATCAGGGCTTCTTAGCCGCGGCCCTTCTGGACATGAGGACGGTCCTCAGATCCGCCTTAGTGCCCGAAGGGCCGGGCCCAGAGCGTCGTCGCGACTCCTGCTCCCGCCTCGGGGGAGCACGGGAGGCGACGCTCTGCTTTTGGGCCTCCCTGTAGGAGGGGGCCGTACACGGAGGGGGCTGCCCCCGCCCGGCAGCCCCACGAGCTAGAGAGCGACGGGGGAGGAACCGCTGGAACGCCGCCTGAGCACGGGCCTGCTGATATCTCTCGACGACGGAGTCTACCACATCGCCAAACAGGCCCGAGGGAGTAAGCGGGGCGTCCATGAGCACGACCCTGTCCTTCTCTTTCATATCGGACAGGGTCAGCCAGAGATGCCTCTCCGCCGCCACCAGGACTGCCATAGACCGACCGAGGGACAGATCAGCGGCCCGCCTGAGCTCCGCTACCTGCTCAGACGTACTCTCCCCCTGCTCATCCAGCTCTTTAAGCAGGTCAGCCTGGTACGCCTGTAACACCGCCATGGTGTGCAGACACGCACCGGCCTGACCTGCTGCTGTGTACGCCTTGCCTACCAGCGTTGAGGTGGTCCGCAGCGGCTTGGTAGGCAACGCCGGAGCCTTCAGGGACGATGCAGCAGCAGGGGACAGATAGCTGGCTAGCGTCTGTTCAACCCTGGGCATCGTCCTGTAGCCGGAGTAGTCCAGCCCCGCCACTTTAGCGTAATGGGAAGACGTGGGGCTGAACAACCGGGCCGAAAATGGCCTATTCCAGGACCTCCTCAGTGTGGAGGTCCGGAAAAAAGGGCAGGCTCCGGGGCGGAGGTGGCGGCCTACTGAGCAAAAAACGCTCCTCCAGTCTAGAGCCCTGAGGCTCAGGCCGTGACTCAGCGGGCCAGTCAATGCTAAGCTTAGCGACTGCCCGTGCAACCACCTCGAGCAGCTCCCCGTATTGAGGAGACTGCGGCTCAGGGTCGACGCTCTCCACATCGACCTCCTCGGAGGACGATAGGTGGAGCGCCGAGTCCGCTCCCCGGGGGGAAGAAACCGCAGAGCGTGCTTCCGAGCCCAGGGAGGGGACAGAGGACCTGGAGGGTGAGGAAGGACAAAGGGACGGGCCCGTCTCCATTCCCTCCTCCAGGTCCATCTGCGAGCCCCACGAGCGCAACCGCCGCTCTGCCTCGGCAGAAGCGGGGCCGGCACTGCGAGGCACGCTAGTGAGGGCTCCCTCCTCAAAGAGAGCCCAGCGGGAGCGGAGAGTGCGCAGCAGTAAACGCTCGCAATGTGCGCAGCCGGCTCCCTCGAGAGCCGACTGAACATGCTCCGCTCCCAAACAGGCAACGCACAGACTGTGTGTATCCCCGCCCGTAATAAATCGCGGACAGGGAGGAACACACGGCCTGAAGCGCTGCCCGCTCTCGCCTTTCGTCTTATCCTTGGCTTTAGGCATGCCAACGATAAAACACCAAAAGACAAAAATAGAGAGACAATAAACACAGAGCGCTTGCTGAAAACAGGAAGCTAACGCGGGGCTCGCCGCTCAGGCTTTTATGCTTCCGGGTCGCTACGTCACCCCGCCCGTGACGTCTCGCCCATCCATTGGACGGATTAGACACGTGATTCAGAGCGCGGTCACGCGGGGGCGTTCCCATAGCGTTTCGTGACGCAGCTCGAGTTCCTGAAGGGGAACCTGTGCTTTCTCCTTAGGAAAATCAACATATTTGTTGCTTGCTTTCTGTGTTTTTTTTAAAATGTATTTTGGAGAACATAGTAGGCAATTACCATACAGTCTTAGACAATTCAGAACCCTTAAAAGTTCTATGGAGAACTCTTTACTGGAGTTTTTTTTTTTTTTTGCTTTAATCATCAAATGAACCCTAAAAAAATCCTTGAAGACCATTTTTTTCAATGAATATTTTCTAAAAAAGTGAGCATATCCTTGCCTTCTCCTTCTTGTATGTTTGAACAATTTGTTTGATTATTGGAATTTTTTTGTTCTTGAGATCCAGCTCAAGTAATCCAGAACAAAAAAAAAATCATAGTAGTTACTAATATAATCACTAAGTTTAGGCACAACATCCTGCTTCTGATGAATCTGTTACAGGCAAGAGTACACACTAAGACCCCTATGGTGTCGTGTTCTGAAACAGACTGACTGGAAGTACAAGGGCATTGTGTCCTGGTCATGCTTCTGACAAGAGACCTGTTCGCACTTAGCAGTGGCCATGCCAAGTAATTCTCACCACTCAATGTGCTGATTCCCTCCTGCTATACAGACCTCAACAAGGTATTTAGTAAGAGTAGAGAAACTAAACAATCTTCACATGAGAAACAGTAGAACTCTTACAAGGTATCGTATCTCTGTACAATCCTCTCTCCTATGAGGAAACTAAGGCTGTGGAAGAGTATATTCAAGAAGCTCTATAACAGGGGTTCATCTGTTCATCAACACCTCCTGTGTCAGCCCAAGACCTTTGGCTACGCCTGCCTTGCTGCAATCTGAACCCCAGATTTGTGAGACCATGTAAAATAACATTGTAAGATCAACCAGGTAATGTTCTGATTGCAACTACTCAGACTATTGTTCCATAGCTCTTTGCTTACGTGATTCGTAGCCATCGAAAAAACACAGTGCTTGCTGACAATTACCCCCTACACTGTGCATTGGACAAAAAGGGGTCAAAAGTAATATCTTGTGGACGAGAAAAAGTACAGCCCTGAGGAGAGGAGCTGGGTACCATCCACTGACATATTTGATTAAGAGTAATGGTTGTGCAATATTTTCTTTTCTATATGTTAATAAAGTTTGGGAAATTTTACAACAAAAATCTGATTGATGCTTTTTCAGAACTTTGTCCTGGATTTGTTTTGATTGCTCCTTTGTCTTCATGATGCTGTGGGTTTGGGTATGTTCTCTTACAAACTCTCGGTACTTCCAGGAACAGGGGCATTTATATCACATGACATTTTAATTGCACAGAGGTTGACTTAATTGAATTAATTATCTAACTTATGGTGGTACCTGGTTGAGAGCAGAACTAATTCACTGGTTTCACAGCACTGTGAGTGAAATATATTTTTAATCATTTTGTACATAAGTTTGTACATAAGTTTGCCTGTGATTTGAACCCTGTCTGTTTAACTATAAGTTATTCTGCTATTTTGGATGCTGTTATTAAACTGCTTGTGACTGAATCCAAACAGCTCTGCCATTCGATGACAACCATACTGTCTATAACAGAAGTCCTTTCTTTCTTTTTTGATAAGGAAAATCAGACCTGTGCATTTTATACTATGGAGCAGCCCCAACCATGGTGTTAAACCAAAACAATAGACTTTTTTCTTCTTTTCAGCAACTTTGCAAGATGTGACAAAGGACAATAGACCAAGATGATGGCTAATTAGCTCCTGCCAATTACTTTAATTTGCATCTTAGAAATTTAAAAAATGGTGACTAATTCTTCATCTTCTCTAAAAATATAGTGCTCAAGATGAGTGTTAGCACATGATTTTAAAATTATTTTATTCTTTAATTAGTTCCTTTCTTAACTTTTCACTTTATACAAGTATGAAGTAATGTCTTGCAGATGGTAATGGTGTAATGGTTTGATGTATACTCACGTAAATAAGCAACAAGAGTTATCACAACAAATTGTAGTAGAATTGCCAAGCGGTTAATTAATTGGTGGAGAAAATCTGGAAAATAATAAGGACACAGTATGTACTGATTAGGCCAGTGTTTTCTAAATCCCACATACAGGCCACATTTTTACTAATTCCCAGCTCCGAAAAGCCTAAATAAAGTAATCAAAATACTGATGACCTGGTGCAGGTGTTTTCAGAGCTAGCAGAAAGCAAAAGGTGGACCTGTGGCAGGTATTCAAACTGTGGAAGAAATTCTAGGAGGGGTACAGGTGAGGGGTGAAAAGTAAAATACCAAAAATTAAATATTTAAATGACTTTAAAAGACTTGCAAACCTTTATGTGACCTGCAGCTGAGCCAATCAACATACAGTACTCTGCAAAACTCTTTTTTCCTTTTTTTACACCTCTGCTAAAAAAAATGGAGGTATTATGTTTTCAAGTTGTCTGTGCCTCCATCTGAGTTTGTGGTATGAAGAGACTTTTGCACAGTACCATATGAGTCTGAAATGACCGACAGTATCTCCCCCTTTTCCCCATCTCACTTCAGTAAACCTTCTGCCAGTTCTCTTGTCTCTTCCAATTTCCCCACTTAAAAACATGATGCAGCGCCCTCACTTTCTGTCACACTAAATGATAATGTGAAATAAAATCTAGCAATATATGTTTGACTTCCTGGCTCAGATAAGACATCATTAAATATATTTATTAGAGATGTACAGAAAACCTTCTGCCAAAAAGCATCAAAAAATGTCACTATTTGGTTTTCAGATGAAAGAGAAAAAATGTCACATTAAATAGGCTCCAACAAAGTGTCAAATCTAAAACTTTACAATTAATTGTAATGGTAGTGATACTTAAAAGTGATACTTATTTCCTGCTCTGCTACGTAACATTACATGGTTTATATAAAGAAAATTAGACAAATGATTTGTTAAAGGATTATATCGAAAATGTGTTGCGTTTACTGCATTTACCCGCCTACCTGCCCACACACACACACACACACACACACACATATACATATACACACACAGTGCAGGACTATGCATTGTTCTGGCATGGGTTTGGCACCATGAATAAACTGGAAAGTGGGCCTCATGGCCCAGCATTGAGAATTTTAAAAAGTACCATAGATTTTTTTATCTTCGTTTTTTTTCTTTATTACTTAATTAAAGCTGCAAATAGATTATTATTTAACATTTTTAGCTACATATTTGCATAATGCGAACAACAAGTTCTCACAGGACCACTGATCATCAAATCATACCTTGAAATGTTTTCAAATGGAGAGCAATCCAAAGTAGGAAAAGGATCCTAACAAAATTAAGTGCTGAACAAGTTGCTGCTTCAGTAAAAAACCCTGGAGGAAAGATCAAATAATTAATTAATGTATTGCAGCCAAATAAAGAAATTGTTAGATCAACAACCCACTGAGTTTAAAAAGACACAATATTGTCTCTTTACTCCAGAACTGTACCAAACAACCTAGAATTACTATTACTGTCAATTAGCATTAACGAAATTCAGTTATAAAATTTCCTTTAATTTTTAGGATTTTAAATGTTAGTGGCACCTCTGAATTTATGTCTTTCATGTATCCTCTTTGGCAGCCCAGCGATGTGTTCTCTATAATAATGGTGATGGATATGGGGGAGACAACAAGGGGTTGAATGTCTTTGGGTTACAACCTTAACCCCAGTTATCTGGAGGCAAAGGTGAGGTATCTTCGCGTTGTCCCTCAGAAGCAATATTCCATTACGCCAGCCAAGATTGGCAGATATGATGTGTGCATTTCAGAGGCAGGACTTACTCCTGCCTTTTCCTGTATTGTCACCTAGACAGTCTATATAAGCACACCTCACAGTCATAACTCAAATTTCTCTTTCAAGAATTTACTTGAGTCAGGATATTGTGACTTCCAAATTGCAGGACAAACTTATCTCATAGACCAAGACTGAACGTAGAAAATCAGACTGGTGTGTCTGTTTGTGAGCTCACACTAAGTACAGAATGCACCAGAGTGGGTTTAATCAAAACTATGTCAAACCCATAAAACCTAAACCTCAGGTCCAGGACATGGCCGTTCCCCCAGTGGAGTGGGCGCGCAAGCCTGTGGGAGGCTGTAGTCCCTTTTGGGAATAAGCTGAGACTATAGCTTCCATGATCCAATGCCAGACATGGTGTTTCATGATCAGTCACCCCATGAGACAAACAGTTTGTCAGATTTCCTGATCCCCGCTGTCCTGTAAACATAAGTCCAGAGTGTGCGGACAGGGCAAAGAGCATTTGACTGTTCTTGCCCTTCAGAAGCAAAGAGAGGGAGATAAAAGGTCAATAATATAATCACCTGGCATGTCAGTGATGTGTCTGTAACTCTGGGGATGAATGTAGGATTAGGTTCCAGTAAAACCTGAACCTTGTCCCGTAGAAATTGCATACATGGTGAGTTTACCAACATGGTTCCCAGTGTGGATGCCACTAACGCACTTTGCTGAAGCCAGTGCCAGCAGCATCACCATTTTCAAAGAAAGTGCTTTAAGATCCAACTGATCCAGAGGCTTGAATAGAGAGTCTGATAATACCTCCAGCACCATAGCCAAGTCCCTTGAAGTGATCAAAGGTTTAGATGCAGGGTGGAGTCAAGGAGCCCCTCGCGTGAATCCGCAAATAAGGGAGTGTCAGCCCACTGTTGTGTTCCCAAACCCTACATGACAAACCAAAATGGCAGCCAGGTATACCTTAATGGTAGAGAAGGTTTTGCCCTTATCTAGTAGTTCCTGTAGAAACAGGACATTGGAAGGCAACTGAGCCTGAGGCCATGCACCACTCCTCAAACAGGTTCCATGTGCCATTATAGATTGATTTCGTAGATGATGCTCTTGTATTCTTCTGAATGGTCATAATAATGCTATCATGTAGCCAGGCTATGGTCAGATTTAACCTCTCACACACCAGGCCCAGAGTGCCAGGCCTTCCAGATAAAATATTTCCCTGCGAGCCTGAGATAGGAGTTCTCTGCATCTAAGGAGGGGCCATGCCTCCGTCCCTGTACTCTGCTTAGAGTTTTGGCACAAACAAGTTGGTCTGCGGCCACTCATATGCAAGCACATCCACCCCCATCGGAGCATCCTGATTGTTTAGGGAATAAAACACAGGGCACTGCATGTTCTCTTTCGATGCAAAGAAATCTATTTCCACACTCCAGTAAATTGCCCATAGATGAGCCGTTACTTCATTGTGGAGCTTTCAGTCTCCATAACGTTGATTGCCTCTGAACAGTAAATCTATCCAGATTCATCACACCAGGAACATTAGTGGCTCTCAAGTGACAGGAACCACGAGCTGCTCCACAGAGTCAGTTTGTGTGCCAATATGTGCAGTCGGCATCCTTCAAAGCGTCCCTTAAGTTGATGTATGTGAACCAATCACCTGGATGCACACAGCGGATAAGAGCTGCATGTGTTAGCATTCTGAACTTGTTCTTCCTCAGATACTGTTCAGCGCACATAGGTGAGGCCAGAAAACACCTAGAAAATAGAAGCCAAAATGGCTTACCTCATGAGGTACTGGCCTTATCAGCCTGGCTTTTTGTGTCACATTGGGGTTGAAGGACTTCTTAACCTATGTGCCTCTAGGCTCTGAAGGCTTGTTTGGGCAGTGAGTGGAGGCTTGAGGTAGTGGCTATCGCTTAGGGATCTAGTAGGCTGGTGGACGGGCTACAGCCTGAGCGAACATCTGCTGAGGTGTCTGGGAGGGAGCCATTTGCTTCCTGGGGAGTTACAATTTAAGCAATATTCATTGAAGAACTGCACATCTTTGAAGGCGCAGGCAGAGGTCTGCTACCAGGCACATCTCGTCCCACAGTGCTGGGCTCGGTGAGGCTGTCATTTCTTCCTGACAGGCCATGAGCAAAGATGAAGCATTCAGGGCTCTGACAGACATGGCCACTGCTTTGTAGCATTTCTTAGTCATGGAGGACTTGAGACAACTGACCTTGGATGAAAAGGTAGAGACCCCCACAGTCATGGGGGACTTTTGAGTGGAATGGAGGCAGGATGCCACAAGGGGTTCTACTGGAGGTACAGTAAGTGGGCGAATCCACTGCCTTCCATATTGACCCAGTCAAATGCTGACCCACCCTAGATAGAATTTTTTTGTGGAAAATGGAGTGCTCCATGAATGAGTGGCTTCCACCAGGCATTCCGAGAAGCCTTGCAGGGCATTTCACTTTTGGCAGACATTTTCCCTGATGCTATGGGCTTTGTGGCCTGTGTGTGTAAAAGTCTCTCTGTTGACTTTGTCCTCTTAAGAACTGAGGTCAACAGACTCATCCACTGAGTCGGACCCGTCTTCTGCAGTGACACAATGAGCAGCCCCGAAGCTGTCTGCCCTAGGCATGAAGCACACATCAGTTGAGTGCCCATGCTCAATATCTTGTTCCCACAGATGTATGTCTTGGCTGGGGTTTTGCCCTTTTCCATTGTGGGGGGGTGGTTCTGCCATTGATATGTCCTCTTCAGAGCACAGAGTAGTGAAGTGGCTATACTGGCAATATAGAAGTTGACTAAACTTATAATTTTGTCAAGGCCGAACATGACCCTTGCTTTACATTTTTACATTTTTTGAAAATAGATACTTGCACAATTACGATCCAGTCCAGAATTATTGACACCCTTCAGGAGAGGCATGTTATTTTAACCAGGCAAAAATATATATAAAGAAATAAACATTACACACAATGACATTTTGTATGATAAATTAATGTCTATACATTTTATGGTATTTTTGATTATGTTTATATTGCTGCCACTGTTTTTAAGTGTTTCGTTTTTTTTTTTTTGTTGCCTTTGAATATGGTCTGTTTTCTGGAGTATAAATACACACACAATACAGAGCTCTTACTGAAGAAGATAAATATGGTTTCTGACTTTCACCAGTCAGGTAATGAATATAGAGGAGTACATTTTTTGAAATAAAACGTTTTTAAATGAAATTGTGGAGCAGTTAAAAAAATTGCACAAAATTGAGGGAGGCAAACAAATGGCTGAAAATTCATTCTGGAGTTTTAAAAACTGTAACTGTGAAAAGCAACACTTACCCTCAGTAAAACCCCAAAGGATGAAGACAATAGACATAGTAATATTAGGAGAAAGGACATGTGCACACTGTATAGCTAGGGCTCTTCTGCTGTCATCTAGAAACAAACAAAAAAAGAATATCTGTATAAGGTTTACTGTATTAAGTTGAAATGTAACGTTACCAAACTTCTGAAGAGATAAAATGAAGACCAGACTTACCATTATTTTTAAAACATGTAAAAGATAGGTAGCCTAAGATAAGTGATCCAATTACAAATCCAAGTATACACAAAACAAAAATTCCAATATGCATTGTGGAAAAACCTGCATGGCACAAACACGAGTTAATAAAGCATTATAACACTGTAATATTTGTGATGAAATAACATATTTTAAAATAATCACACCAACTTACTAATGGATGTGTCTTTAAGAAATACATTTTCATATTATAGTTATAATGCTTTTATACATATTACAGTTAAAATGCTTTTTTTTTTTTTTTTTTTTTTTAAATATAACTTCTTGGTGAATATGCTGCTTGCTTTAAACTGAAAAAATAAGTCAATTTGAGTAATCATTGATATTTTTATTACTTTCCCTGCATCAGACAAAAACCAGATTTTTTTTTTTGCAGCCCCTTTCCCGGTCACGATACTGTACATTTAAATTTATGGGACATTTGAAGGGACTGATATCATGCAAGAATAATACGCTTAAAGGAAAGCATGACCTCACAGATTCCTACGGTTGGCTAGTGTCACTGTGATTGACAGGGGAGAGAGAATATGCCCCTCCCACCCAATGAGCATGGCCAATTTTGCTCTCATAAGGGCAGTGCACCCCACATTTTAGCATTGATAATCCACTTCTGACTTATTAAAGCACTCAGCTCTGCTACATTTTTACATGTTTTGTGCATAAAAAACTTACCCAGCTGCTGCACTTCCACAGTTGTGTTAGCTGATAATGCCCCAGAGAATGCTAAACATATATACAGCCCTTTGTCCTCAGTTCGAACACTCTTCAGTCTCAATGAGAAGTTTCCTTTGCTCCTTTCTTCAGCACTGAAGAACTCGACTCTGTCTCTGTATCTCTCATGGGACGAGTCTGTCTGGACCTCATTCTCCTGATAAAGCAGCACTAAGATATCTTCATCCATTTTCTTCCATGACACATCTTCTATATTTTCCGGTGGGATATTTGAGTCTACAGAGCAATTCAGAGTGACATCTTCACCGACATAAGCAGATATGACGTGGCCTCCAGACACGATCAAGCGCTCTGAAATGAGAATTGTAAAAAAAAAAAAAAATTGATTATACATAAGAAAGAATTTAACTCAAGTATTCCTTTTTAAATCCAGTATTATTTACAGAACATTATTTACACTGTGTTATAAAATTTACCTACCAATCTCCTTTATTTCAATCAGAGTTTCATCAGAGTCCAGGTTTGTGTAAACAGCACACTTATAAACTCCTGCATCTTCACGGGTCACGTTTGTAAGGAAGAGAGAGAAGTTTCCATGGGCGATCTCCTCAGTGAAGAAATGAGCTCTTTCATGATAACGCTGGTTCTGAGACTCTGGTCGACTCTCTCCCTCCTGCCACAAGTGCACTAGAGTTTCAGAGTCATTTCTTTTCCACTCCACTTCCAGTTCTTCTATTGGTAGAGGAGTTTCTACAAAGCAGGGCAGCATCACTGAGCCTCCCAGCTGGGCAATGAGAGGATCAGAGGGACCGTGGAGATGGAACCCTAAAGTGAATAAAAACACTGGTAAAAGATGTTGACCTAATGTGTTAACTGCCAGTGAAGTCAACATGTCCCAATTTTGTTTGTTCATCCCACATCTGTGTGGGTTTCCTCCATGTAGGCTATACCAGTTCCCTTTACCCGTGCAAAAACATGCCACTAGGTAAATGTAAGTACAATACCCCCTTTTTTTTTAAACAGTACAGTTTTTTATATTTTCAGCAAGAAGTGTTTACTTTCAATATTTTCTACAAGAAGTGTTTATATTTGGTATTTTCTGAAAAAGAAATATAATTAGATTTTTTCTGCAAGTGTTTATTATATTTTCTGAAAGAATATTTTATTCTTTATTGTATTGACTTAAGAAAAGTTTATATTAATAAGGTCTGTCCACATCAGACTGTGAAATGTAGCCTATTGTGAAATTTATTGTTATGGTAAGGTTGATCTAAAAGTTGAATGTGTCTTTTGTTTACTACGTTCATCAAGTTCCAAATAAAAGAAAAAGTAATCAAATGAAGTACTTTTCATTTCTAAAGTATTCAAGTCACTGGATTATCCAAAACTAGGCATTACCACATGGTTATTTAATATAAAGCCCTTTTTTTTGATTTTCCAGAATAACTACATATAAATAACTACATCATGATATATATCATTACTGTGAAATAAAATAACTCATACAGTGAAACAGAATCTTGGTCATATCGCCCACCTCTAAGTATAATTTCTCAACTGTTATTTTTACTGTCACACATAACTCCATATCTCTACCTATGCCCTTCTCTCTGTTTCATTAACTGTCTTTGTGCTACACTGACACATCACAGCTGACTTTGTTTCTAACGCCATTCTCCATCAGCATCATAAACTACAAAACATGTCACGTGACTCCGTCATATGTCCAAGTTCAACAGATTTCTAATTACAAACCTGTTCATAATCACACTCACCTTTAAACCGAGACTTTCAGACAGTCACAAGTCTCACTTCTAGCATTCCAAGCATTTTGATTCATTTGATTCATTTTGACAGTGTGATTCCAAGCATTTTGATTCATTTGATTCATTCTGATTGTGATGATTCCAAGCATTTTGATTCATTTGATTCATTTTAATAGCGATGATTCCAAGCATTTTGAATCGTCACTACCAAAATGAATCAAATGAACAAAATGCTTGGAATCATTACTATCAACATGAATCAAATGAATCAAATGAATGAATCAAAATGCTTGGAATCATTTTGATTTATTTGATTCATTTTGATAGTGACTATTCCAAGAATTTTTCATTTGATTCATTCTGATAGTGATGATTCCAAGCATTTTGATCCTGCGTTTTATTTTTGGATTTTTAATTCTGTTCTGCTGTTACATTACTCTTGGTGTTTGCCCTGGTTAAGTCTGAAAAAGAGCCTAGTGAAAAAAGGATCATAGTGATGAATCTAGAGCTCTTGAGAAGATGTTAGAGACTGTTCACATCACAGCTGCTAAATATATGTGTTGAGAGAGCAGGTTTACTCGACTCACCAACAGAGTGTAAAGCCAACAACCAATCACTGTTCACCATTTTTCCAATCAACCAATCACTAATCACCATTGTTTCTTAAAACCAATCATTGACCACCACTGTTCCAATCAACCAATCGCTGATCACCATTGTTCTTAAAGACCAATCACTGATCAACATTTTCCTTAAAGTCAATCACTAATACTTGATGATATTTACAGTAATGAAAGTAAAAACAGTAATTTCATGCATAACCATTTTTCTTCATGTCTAGTCCCAGACTCATCATTGCCATGGTTTCATTTTTTCTGCATTCTTGAAAGAAATTGTAGAATTTTGTAAATACATAAAAAACACTATTCTACTGCATTCTATTATCAGAAAATCCTCCTTCATTTAACACATTTTAATATGCAAATGATCATGACAATTCAATGAGTCTGGATGGCATGGAAATTGCACGCGGCAGCTGCTCCGGATCCAAAATTGTCCTATTTTTGTTCTTAGCCCAACTTTTTAATGGCACATGGACATCGGCGCAACCGGTGTTCGTGTCTACCATCTAGCACAGGTACATTCAAATGCTGTTCATAGACTTCAACACAATCATTCCTCAGGACCTGATTGAACCCTAAAATTTTGAGAACATCCTGAGCATTTGCATCACTGCCTGGTTTGGAAATTGCACTGTCTCGGATCGCAAGACCCTGCAGTGGATAGTGAGGACAGCTGAGAAGATCATCGGGGTCTCTCTTCCCTCCATCATAGACATTTACACAACATGCTGCATCCGCAAAGCCACCAGGACAACACCGCCCACCCCTCACACAAACTCTTCACCCTCCTACCATCTGGCAAACAGTACCGAAGCATTCGGGCCCTCACGACCAGACTGTGCAACAGTTTCTTCCCCCAAACCATCAGACTCCTCAATACTCAGAGAAGGTACTGACAACACACACACACACACACTTACTCAACCGAACACCATCCCATTATCTTTTGCACATTCCTATATTCACTACCTGCATTTTTCCTGCTACAGTATTTATAAAAATATTGTATTTAATTTCTTGTCATTGCTATACTCTCTACCTGGCTGCTACCCCAATAACTGCTATGTCCATATATGGTATAAGCTTATCTGCTGAAGACTAGGCGCTGTGGCCTAACCACTGGTTCACCAGGGAGCCTTGCACCTTCTCTACAAGGCGCAGTTACACTTCCTCCAAACATCAGTCTATGCATGAAAATCAGCTTTGTTTTTAACAAGTGCCACTTGTGTTGGATTTAGTGATTTTGCGATGAGAAATGTATTTTTTCTGGTTCATTGGCAGTTTTACAGACGAACCATTACTTCTAGTCCCTCAATTCTGCATTGTTTTTTTTTCTCACTTAAATAAAATCTTGTACTGCCTTTCAGCTCCATAATAACTCTAAGTGAATTCACAATGCACTAACAAGCAGAATAATGCTTTACATTACCGTTACAGATGACCACCGACAGCAGCAGGTAACAGCACCTCCTTACAGCAGTCTCCATGTCTGCGAATAACTGCAGAACGAGTCACGTTCACTTTCACTTTTCAGATCACGTGGGTAATATTGTGGCGATTCGTGTAGCTCAAAGATCACTTTGGAGGGCCTGGGTGTTGACGCCATTAGACTTTATTTTTTGAAAGAATAAAGTCGAGCAGTTGTCTGCAGACAAAAGCTCCCCAACTCTTCAGGCACTCCCACACACCCCCACCTGAAACCTCTTCCACAACCATTTTTAACTAGATACATACTCTCATACATGTGTATCCTGTTTAACAAGGCACCAGGTTACCCCATATGCTTATCTTATTGTTTAGGGAAGCCGTACTCACCCAAATTTACAGCATGTTAATGTTTCCTACTTTACCCACTTTTAGGATTCCCATGCATATGTAAGGTCGTATAGGTCATTTTAGGCCTCAGTTTCTCAGCATACACTTCCTGTTCCATGCACATAGTTCTAGTCAGCAAGCCTTTTACTGAGATACTGGGTACAATGACACATTTTGCACTATACTGGTTCCATACATCCATTCCACTGAGGATCAAACACCATCAAATATGAGTACACATTTTGTGGCCAACAGGCTTACTTGACTCACCAACAGTGTGTAAAGCCAACAACCAATCACTGATCACCATTTTTCCAATCAACCAATCACTAATCACCATTGTTTCTTAAAACCAATCACTGACCACCACTGTTCCAATCAACCAATCACTGATCGCCATTGTTTTTTAAACCAATCACTGATCACCATTGTTCCAATCAATTAATCACTGATCACCATTGTTCACTGATATGCAAATGATCATGACAATTCAATGAGTCTAAGATGGTGGCATGGAAATAGCACACAGCAGCTGCTCCGGATCCAAAATGGTCCTATTTTTTTTCTTAGCCCAACTTTTTAATGGCACATGGACATCGGAGCAACCGGTGTTCGTGTCTACCATCTAGCACAGGTACATTCGAATGCTGTTCATAGACTTCAATTCAGCATTCAACACAATCATTCCTCAGGACCTGATTGGAAAGCTGATCCTGCTGGGCCTGAACACCTCCCTCTGCAACTGGATCCTGGACTTCCTGACTCTGAGACCTCAGTCAGTCCAGGGAGTAGCAACATCTCCACTACCACCACACTGAGCACTGGGGCCCCCCAGGGCTGTGTGCTCAGTCCACTGCTGTTCACCCTGCTGAATCACCACTGTGCAGCAATGTACAGCTCAAATCACATCATCAAGTTCACACAGGGGCGCAACTGCACATTTGCTGAGGGATATGCAAGTTCACGGTTGGCGTCCCCCTCCGCCTCCCTTTCCCCAAAAAAGAGGCGTAAATACACTACATGTAATCTGTTTTAGCATGCATTGTTTTTCCATACAATTGTATTAGTGCCAGTAAATAAAAATTATGAAATATAATATTTACAAAATATTACCAGGCCACACACACACACACACGTTGGTATTTGTGGTTAATGAGGCCTATAGACATAATATATTCTAAAGTGTACACACAGTGGCAAGAAAACGTATGTGAACCTTTTGGACATGGTTGGTTTTCTGCATCTGTCATAATGTCATTTGATCTTCATCAAATACACTAGTATAGAGAAAACACAATGTGACACAACACAAACAATTATTATCTTTCACGTCCTTATTGAACACAACCCAATAAGCGTTCACAGTGCTGTGGAAAAACTATGTGAACTTTGTGACTATGTTGTTACCAGGACAATCCACAACTGTTGTGATAGTGTTGTGATAGCTGTTCATGAGTTCTTGTTTGTCTTGAGCAGTTAAAATGCCCACTGTAAACTTTTCACTTACCTGTTTCACAGCACTGTGAATAATTAATATGGGATGTGTTCAATAAAGACACAATTATAATTTTTGTGTGTTATTATCCTAAACACATTGTATTTGTCTATACTTGTGACTTGATGAATATCAGATGTCATTGTCCAATTGATGATATGGCCAATTAATGCAGAAAACGTAAGTGTGGTTTATAGCAGAATTCTATGTATAATAGAGAATAGGCCTAGTGAACATAGTCTTTGTAAACAATATATACCTGAAAACACACACACTTTAGTATATGTGGTTTAGGGGGACTCTCCATAGGTGTATTGGTTTTTATACTGTACAAACTGTATTTTCTATCCCCTTACCCTAAACCTTCTCTTCACACAAAACTTTCTGCATTTTTAGATTCTCAACAAAACTTCATTCTGCATCATTTATAAGATATTTTCCTCATGGGGAGCAAAAAATGTCCCCACAAAGGTCAAAGATTTCTCGTTTTACAATCCTCGTGGGGATGTAGGGTTTACCAGGACCACATGCACAAAATACAAATAAAAATGAAAGAAATCCATAGACAAGTTAAATGGCCTTTGTCAGTCCAACTATATTATAAGATAGGTATGTGATGGTGCCAGAATATTTCCAAATATAACTGAAGGATAAATGTTTTTCTTCTTTTGTCATAACAAATATACAATCCAGAACACAATTTAAATACTACAAGTAGTAGTAAATGTAGTAAAAGTACATAAAGTATATTTTCAAACACAAAGAATTACAATTAAATGTAAAAGAAACAAATTTATTTTTTAATCTAATTGTAACCCCATTCCCCTCCCCAAATCCCCCAACTTTCCTCTCTATTTCACCCTCCCCACTATAAGATTACAGCACTTTGACATGCCTTGCTTTTGTTCTTGCCCATTTTTCAAGTATTTCATCAAATGAAGTTGACCTTGCTAGGTTGTTTTCAATGGAGATGATTGCCAGCTGGGTCAAGCGGTCATTGTTCATAGTTGAACGAAGGTATGTTTTAATAAGTTTCAGTTTGCTGAAAGATCCTTCAGCAGAGGCAACTGTTAGTGGCATTGTTACAAACACTCTTAAGGCTACTGTCATATTTGGGAAGACCTTGTCAAGATTTTCCTGCAAAATAAAGTTCAGCTTGTTAATGGCTTTTTTGTGCCCTTTGAGAATTTGGCTTGCAGGGTAAATCTCCTGAATGATGTCTCTTGAAATGTCATGGCCAATATTTTTAAATCTGTCACTAAGTTCCTGGTTAGCTGTGTCAACAATTACATTAAAGACCCTACACCTAAAATGCATTTCAGGGTCTTCATCTTCGCTGTAATTGCTGGTTTCATCATGGAATTTTTTCTGTTTGCAGAGGCGTTTTCTCCTGAATTCTGTGCTTGCGTCTAATTCAGTTGCCATTCTGCGTGCTATGGACATGGATTTTTGAAATCCCTCCTCTCTATACTGAAACAAGAAGTCTTTCAGAGAACTGACCAGCATAACAGCTGTGTCCAAAGACACATCTGCTGCTTGTAGTGCCTTCCTTACATGTGTGATCTCAGCCAAAATGTCATAACAAATTATCAAACACACAAGAAATTCCATGCGCACAATTTCTTCGGAGAGTGATTTAGCCTCTGATGCAATTTTACCATCTTTAGTCACTTTTTCAAGTTTTTCCAAAGCATCAAGAGCTCCCCCAAGCTGAAAACGCAGAGCTTTAATGGAATCCAGTTTGGCCTCCCACCTGGTGTCACTCAGTGGCTTCAGTGTAATTTCCACAAATTCTTTCAGAATATCCCATCTCTTGACTGATGAGGAGAAGATTGTATACAGTCTCTGAAGAGTGCCAAAGAAAGTTAAACATTCTCTGTTAGAGGATGCTGCATCACATAAAAGCAGATTAAGGCTGTGGCTACAACAAGGAATGAATAATGCCTCTGGATTTTTCTCTAAAATTAAAGCTTGGACCCCTTTCTGAATCCCGCTCATATTGGAACCATTGTCATAACTCTATCCATGACGATTAGTTAACTCCAATCCTAAATTCTTCTCAGTCACTTGAATCAGTTTCTCTGCTAGGCCTTGACCAGTTGTGTCCTTCACAATGGTGAAGCCAACAAATGATTCATGTAAACTTGATTTTTTATTTTCATCTGTGTGGACATATCTTACTATGACAGGGGCCTGCTCATGTTTTGAAATGTCAGGAGTGCAGTCAAATTCAACAGCAAAATATTTTGCTGCTTTAATGTGTGTACAGATTTTGCTGAGGATGTATTCAGATATAGACTGCAAAAACTCATTTTGAGTGCACCACGACAGGTAAGATGTTATTTTTTTGGAAGATGTTTCTCTCAGATGCTCTGCCATTGTAACATCATAGCGTGCTAGCAGCTCAATTAAGCCAAGGAAATTGCCATTTTTAGCATTCCCTAATTGTTCTTTCGTCCCTCTCAGTGGCAAGTTTCTTTCAGCTAAAAAAAGGATGCAGTCAATCACTCTTGTCAATACATTTTTCCAACGGGACTTTTCTGCTGCAATTACCTTTTGCAATTCACTGTCAATTGTTCTTCCTAACTGCAAGCGAGTTGCCAATTCTTTCCATGAAAGGTAAGCATCTATATGATGGTTACTTGTTTCATGATGCTGTAGAGTTTTTGAAAGACATTGCCAGTTGTTGTATCCCAACACAAGCCGTTTGTCACATGCTTTGGCTCCACCAAATAATTTACATGCAAAGCAATACACTTTATTTGCTTTTTTGGAATACGACATCCGGTCTCGCTCAATTCTCTTCCCATTTGATAATAAGCGATAACAATAGGCTTTTGAAAAGTGCCTATTACTCTTCTTGGATCTAGGATATGGCCCGTCAGGACATTTCATAGGCCCTTTCTCAGTCAATTTTTGCCTAAAAGTGTCAGTAATTTGATAGGGTGCAGGCCAGTCTGATTGGTCCTCTGTTGCATCTCTGCATTCGCCTGTTATATCTATCTCCTCTCCTCTGATGTCATTCTGAAGATGTGGGTCTCCATCTTTCCATGCACTAGATTTTTACAAGACAAACCAATACCCAAGTCTGTAATGTAAGACATAATACCCTATGTGGCCATTCCTACCTGTTCTTTTCACCTGCTCTGGATACATTTACTTTCTCTCTGTCCTCATCATCTTCAAGGCCGAGTAAACAAAACAGATTCACACCATTTATACCTTAAGTCTGCAATACCCTAATCTGCGATGTTTCTTGATATCGTCATTGATATAAGACTTCCTACCTGTTCTCTTCACCTGCTCTGAACTCATTTTCTATCATTTCTTCGTTGTCCTCTCCATCTTCATGGCTGAGTAAATGTACCATTATGTTATTGTTATACATACTACAATGATAACTTTCAGTATGAAACTACTTCCATAAATATACTATGAAACAGTGGTTAAAAACTACCAAAAATATTTTAAGTGATTTTAAAAACTATTAAAACTAAAATTAAAGTATTAAAAACTAAAAGATATAGTAGATCAGGTCTTTAAGACATTTCTTCTGTTTCTGTTGATAACAGTGCAAATAATATTATACATGAGCACAATTTGAGTCTCGTAATATCCTGTTCATACATCAACTGTAACCATAGTGACAGTGGCTGAAGTAAAATAAAAAATGGCAACATAAATAAAGCCGTAAAATCTTATCGACAAAAGTCAAGGGAGCAACACGCAAGTTCACCCGTCAAATTAACCAACAGCAGCTTTTATACCTGAGGGGCAGTGCTAGGGGCTGCGCTAGGGGCGGCGCTAGGGGCGGGCTGAAGCAAGATGCAGCTGCTTCAGGTATTTGTAACTTACTATAGCCTGTAACTTATCGCTGTAACAATCTGTCAAAATATGTTATTTGTTACTGAGCTGTGGCACTGTGAAGAAACAAATATAGATTTTTAATCATGATATTAAATTTCTTATTCGTTTTTAAATTATGTGTTTGATTTGCATTTTTGATCATTTAACGGTTGAGCAGCGCAGTCTTCCTAGGACACACACACACACACACACACACACACACACACACACGCATTTAGAGCGATTATGACCGGTTTCGTCTAATAAACAAGTTAATGAGAAATAAATATCTCGCTAACGAAAATGGTTCAGAACAAAGCTATGTTGCGCATCTCTGCAGCAACACACAGCGTTGAATGAACTTGTGAGTGAATGATTCACTGACCTATTCATAAAAATAGGTTACTTTGTTTCTGAATGAAT
This sequence comes from Pangasianodon hypophthalmus, assembly GCF_027358585.1. Classification (NCBI taxonomy): domain Eukaryota; kingdom Metazoa; phylum Chordata; class Actinopteri; order Siluriformes; family Pangasiidae; genus Pangasianodon; species Pangasianodon hypophthalmus. The sequence continues at coordinate 1,230,016 of NC_069721.1, read as the reverse complement.
TAGCCAAGGTGACTTTAAACATATTTTATTTAATGTGTATTCTGACAGGTATGGATGTCTCTGGGCTAAGCCCCAGATATCCACTCTCCCTAGAACTGCCCCTGCCTGACTGATTAGAATTTTGGTGCAGCCAGTAGGCCCCTGGGCTTTAGCCCATATACTCCCGTGCATCAATGAGCCCCTGGTCATAACGAGTGATAAAAACGATAGGTTAAGCTTACCAATCTCTTTTTATCCACTTGGACATTGCTGTCCTCATTTTAAGACGTTGTTTTTATTTTTCTTTTTTACATTTTCTGTTCTGTGCTCCACTACGCTTCCCTCCTTCCCTCCTCTTTGGACATGTGACTGTCTGTAACAGAGCAACGGCTCCTAAAGATGTCGGAGGGTTGGCGGTTGATATCACTTTATTTAATAAAATACATTTTTGTACTCATGTAAAATGCTAAACAAATATTATTTTTTAACAAACATTACTCTTTAAATTTATTTTAAAGATGATTTTCAAATTTTTTTTTGCACAATGGCGCCTCCCCTACGTGCTGCGCCCCTATGCACTGCATATACTGCATACCCCATTTTTGCGCCCCTGCACACACACACACACACACACACACACACGCTCTTACTCAACTGAACACCATCCCATTATCTTTGAGATTTTTGCACATTTCTGTATTCACTCCCTGCATTTTTGCTGCTACTGTATTTATAAAAATATTGTATTTAATTTCTTGTCATTACTATACTCTCTACCTGGCTGCTACCCCAATAACTGCTATGTCCATATATGGTATAAGCTTATCTGCTGAAGACTAGGCGCTGTGGCCTAACCACTGGTTCACCAGGGAGCCTTGCACCTTATCTACAAGGCGCAGTTACACTTCCTCCAAACATCAGTCTATGCATGAAAATCAGCTTTGTTTTTAACAAGTGCCACTTGTGTTGGATTTAGTGATTTTGCGATGAGAAATGTATTTTTTCTGGTTCATTGGCAGTTTTACAGACGAACAACAGGAAAAAAAATATCCTCACTTAAATAAAATCTTGTACTGCCTTTCAGCTCTATAATAACTCTGAGTGAATTCACAATGCACTAACAAGCAGAATAATGCTTTACATTACTGTTACAGATGACCACCAACAGCAACAGGTAACAGCACCTCATTACAGCAGTCTCCATGTCTGTGTAACGCAATGGGTAAAAGCATTGCACTCCGGAAATGTAATACAGGAAAAAAAAAGGAGTAAGCTACATACTGTTTCTAATGTTAAAAAGACATTGTGGGTTTAGAAAAAATCGCGGTCTCAGATTGCACCAGCTGGTGGCGGTGAAGTGGCGTGGTGAGTTATGGAATTGTGCTCTCGCTGAATCTCAAGAGCGTTCGAGAGCGGGAGTAAACGATTAATTCATATTTTTCAGGTAAGCTGGTGGAAAATGTGTGGCACTAAGTGTATTAATGTTTATAATGTTTGTGTGTATATTTCCCAATACGTTTGAACAGTTAGTGAACAGTAAGTGAAGCAGGTATCTGTTGTATTAACTGTGTTATACATTGATTCATATGTTGCACGTGTTAACATGAGTTCATGTGATAACACGAATGTTGTTTATTGAGAATATAGCAGAGATATTGTTGTAATCATTTCCTGCAGAGTTACAGGATAATATTTGTATGTTAAAATGTAATGTTTAATACATAGAGAGAGTTCGAGAGTGGGAGTAAATGCGTGCTAACCACGAGTGCCGCTACTGAAATGATTAATTCATATTTTTCAGAATAAAGTCCACGTTAAATGTGCAACCACCCTCTGTGAATTCATTATTGCACACTGGGAAGTGTTACATATCTTGATGAGCCAGTCAGGAGCTGCAAGTTAATAAGGGAGCGCCAGAGACGAATCTAGACAAGTGAGCAGTGGAAGAAAGCAAGCATGGATGAGCTGCGTGATCAGATCAGCCTAGCATTACTGAAGCTGAACAACTCTGACATCTTCCCAGTTTGTAGACACTTAAAATGAGATGAGCCTGTTGGAGGGTTTGAAAGGAAAACACGATGTGCTCTAATCAGGCTTGTGGAAAAAACAGTGGATGATATTGAAGAAACAGAGGATAAAGAAGTGTTTCTTCAGTGTCTGGAGGATCTGTTGTCGCTGATAGACTCTTTGATACAGTCAACCAAAGCTGCATCGAACATTACACCAGATGAGCCAAATGAATTAGACATGTTGAAAGAGAAGTATTCAAGACTGCAGATGGAACAAGCTCAAGCCCATCAGACACTTGAGGGGGAGATTGTCACAATGGAACAAGGGCTGAGGGAGGAGACCAGAGCTGTCACAGTGACGCTGCCTGAGGTGACTTTAAGGAGAGAGTTTCGGATCTCTGGACAAATTGGTAAAGCAGGACAGTGAGATACTGTCCTACACAAGCCTCACGAACCAAATTGAGTCCGGGCTGAGAAAAGGTCATTCAGAGACAGAAATCATTGAAGCCGTGACACGTGCTGTGAACCTAGGCCTCCATTTGAGAGATATGCTGGAAATAAAACGGGATCTCACACTTCCGACCTTGAAGACAATCCTGAGGAGGCATTACAAAGTTGACCCGCCATCTGACCTGTTACAAAAGTTAATGAACATTACACAAGACCCAAAAGAGAAAAAGTTACTGTGGAAATTGAGTGAGGAAGATGAAGGTGAGCAGTTCAGCCCTGAATTAATTCAAAGAAAATGCCTACGCTCTATAAAGACTAGTCTCCTAAGTGAAGCTGTAAAGCTGCAACTTAAACCTTACTTGAGCAACCTTAGAATTAAAGATGAAGAGCTGACAGAGTGGGTGAATGAAGCTTCAAACCTAGAACAAGAGCGACAACAAAAACTAAAAAAGAATGTAATGAGTAAGTCACCAAGATTGAGTGAAATTCAAACCAACATATGTCCATTGGAGTCTCAGCTACATTCTCGAGGCTGCATGGATCCCAAGGGCAACGACAGAGCACCGGCAGTTAAAGCTGACTCGGCCACCATGAGCAAAAGGAGTCAAATCAAGCAGAAGGAGGCAGACTCAAGCACAAGCCAACTAATTGAACAGCTAAGAGCAGAGGTCCTAGAAATGAAAAGGATGGTGAATGAGACAATGGAGACAGCTAAGGCGCAGGGCAGAACAGAACGAGTAATACCTGTAAACACCAACAGACTTCGAGGATGTACAGCCTGTCAGGAAGCTCGAGCCAGTGAGCAGTGCAACCACTGTTTTCGTTGTGGACAGGAGGGACACCTATCCAGAGGTTGTCGATGACCCAGAGAACAGCAGGGAAATGGGAGAGGGCTACTGCGTCGGGACCCTCAGTAGCCCATGAGATAGAATCTCCTTACAATTGCTTGAAGCAGACTAGGAAGCAGGATGGTTTGAAAAACATCAATGACACTTCTCTTTACCGAAACTTATAAACCTTATTGGCAGAAAGTGTATGGTTCATTGTTTGCTAGACGGACTCCCTGCGGAAGTGTTGTGGGACACGGGTGCACAGGCAAGTGTTATCAATGAGGAATGGAGGAAAGAAAACATACCTCATCGAACGGTGAGACCTCTCCACGAACTGCTGGAGTCCAGTACCCTGGATGGGTTAGCTGTAAACCAGACTGTCATACCATTCCTGGGCTGGATTGAAGCTGAGTTTAGTTTTGGCCAAGACTCAAGTGCTATCTCACAGCTCCTGGTTCCAATGTTAGTATCCACTGACCCATATGTAGCCGAACAGCTATCATTGGGTTCAATGTAATTGAAGCAGTTCTTAGTCAAAAGAGGGGCCACAAGTCAGAGAGAGATACCATCTGTGAAATAAGTAGAGCTTTCTCTGTGCTCTTTAAGACAGCGAAGTTGGTGCTCAAGCTCATTCAGTCCATAGATTCTGGAAGTGAAGCAGGTATTGTGCAGACAGGAAGAAGACAAATTCATTTAACAGCTAACCAAGTCACGTGTTGGTTAAAATCAATGCAGGGTCTCAGTTTAAAGGTCAGAGTCCAAACAGTTAGTTCCAAACAAAGAGCCCTCACTGCCAGAAGGGGTCGCTGTTGAAGAAGGATTAGTTGCTGTTCCCACTAACAGATTTGCAGTTGTACCAGTGCCGATTGCTAATACCAATAACTATGCTGTTACCTTAGATTGTAGAATAGTCCTGGGTCAGCTTCAAGTCATAAAATCTGCCTTACCTGTGGCTACAGAACAGACAAACAGGGATGATTCCACTGACCGCAAAGACCCAGACAACGCTGACAACAGAAAAAAAGAGAAGACTTGAATATGAATAAAGGTGATTCAATGAAACAGAAACCTAGCCAGTGGGATCCTCCAGTCTCCTTGGATCACCTGAGTGGAACACACAAGGAGATTGCGAGATGGCTGTTAAGGGAGGAATGTCATGCATTCGCAATTGATGAAGATGATTTTGGCTGTATTCCTTCATTGAACCTGCACATTACACTTCACGACACCACTCCTGTGAATAAGACATATGTGTCGGTCCCAAAACCATTACATCATGAAATGAAAGAGTACTTACAAGACTTACTGAACCAGGGATGGATTGAAAAGTCATGGTCACCCTATGCTTCACCAGTGGCCTGTGTAAGAAAGAAAGATGAGACATTGAGACTGTGCTGTGATTACAGAGAATTGAACAGAAGATCAGTACTTGATCGACATCCAATTCCAAGAATTCAGGACATGCTGGACTCTTTAATCAGTAGTTCCTGGTTTTCAGTATTGGATCAGGGAAAAGCATATCACCAGGGGTTCCTGGACGAGGAAAGTAGACTCTTGACTGCCTTCGTAACCCTGTGGGGTTTATACAATTGGGTGTGGATACCCTTCGGCCTCAGTTCGGCACCAGCCGAATTCCAACGGAGCATGGAGGAGTGTCTGGCAGGTCTTAGGGATGTTGTTTGTCAACCTTACCTTGACGATAATCTAGTCCATAGCCCTAGTTTTGAAGACCATGTCAATCACCTACAAGCTGTGTTACAGAGATATCAGCAGCGTGGTGTAAATCTCAGTCCTCGTAAATGTGAGATCTTTAAGAGGAAGGTGAGATTCCTTGGACGCTTAGTGTCAGGAGATGGATATACCATGGATCCTGCTGGCCTTGAGGAAGCATCACCTGTGGAGAAAAGAGTAAGAAGAAAAGGTATCAGTGGACGACGCAAAGGTGGTCTTCCATCAAACATACCGATACAGTGAACTCAAAGCCATCAAGAGACATTGAACTTTCTCATTGACAAACTGACCACCCCACCAATATTGGGCTATCCAGATCTGACCCAACCGTTCATTCTGCACTGTGACGCATCACAAGAGGGGCTGGGAGCTGTGTTGTACCAGAGGCAGAACAGTAAATTGGTGGTGATTGGCTATGCCTCCAGAACTCTAACTACACCTGAGAAGAATTACCACCTTCACTCAGGGAAGTTAGAATTCTTAGCAATAAAATGGGCAATTTGTGACCATTTTTGAGACTACCTTTATCATGCTCCACAGTTTACAGTGTATACTGATAATAATCCTTTGACTTATGTTCTCTCCACAGCCAAGCTAAACTCCACAGGCTATAGATGGGTGGCTCAGCTGGCAGATTTCAACTTCTCCATAAAGTACCGTCCTGGCAAGAGCAATGCGGATGCTGATGGTCTTTCCCGGATGCCAGTGAACATTGATCAATTCATGGAGCAGTGCTCAGGAGGAGTGAGTCAAGAAGTTATCAGCACCTCTATTCAGGGAGTGTTGGTGGGCAAGGACACTCCAACACTCCACTTGCATGGGTTACTACAACCCCAGTACAAGCTTTCCAGATGGTGAGTGATACTTCTGTGTCTGTGGCAAACAAACTGCTCACGCCAAATCAGATCTTAGAAAGCCAGAAGAACGATCCTGTAATCAGTCGAGTGCTACAGTATAAAGTTGCGAACCAGAGACCGACAAGGCAAAGACTCAAAACAGAGCCAACAGATGTGAAAATGCTTTTGAGACAGTGGCCTAAATTGTACATCAATGATTATGGCATACTGTATAGGAAAGCTGTTGGAAGAAATCAGCTTGTGTTGCCAAAAGAGTATCATCAGACTGTCTTCAATGTGCTTCATAAAGAAATGGGACACTTATGAGTAGAGAGGACAGTGAATTTGATTCGTGATCGGTTTTACTGGGCCCATATGCAGGGTGACACGGAGCATGTCATTGCCAATGAATGTGAATGTTTAATGCGAAAGAAGGCCACAAGAGCTCCTCTTGTTTCATTTGACACCACACGACCATTTGAGCTAGTGTCCATAGACTTTTTACACTTAGAAACATGCAAGGGAGGGTACGAGTACATATTGGTCGTCATTGATCATTATACTCATTTTGCACAACCCTATGCCACTAAAAACAAAGCAGCCAAGACAGTGGTGGACAAGATCTTTAATGATTTTGCTCTATGTTTCGGATTCCCAGAAAAGATTCACCATGATATGGGTAAGGATTTCGAGAACCAGTTGATGTACCAGCTGCAAAAGTGCTGTGGTGTGCGAGCATCTCATACTACCTGCTATCACCCTCAAGGAAATGGACAGGTGGAGCACTTTAACAGAACACTGCTGTCCATGTTGCGGACACTCACAGACACAGAAAAGGCAGACTGGAAAAAGTCACTGGAGAGAATGTTTCATGCTTATAACTTGAAATACGGGTACTGTAGTGAGGTCACTGGTTTTTCCCCTTTTTACCTGCTTTATGGCCGTTCTCCCCATCTGCCAATCGATCTGCTTTTCAACTTGCAGCCAACAGAAGGGAACGAGAATTATACAGAGTATGGGGAAAATTGGCAAGCGAGGATGCGCCAAGCTTATGAGATTGCCACCAGACCAGCTGAAAAGGAAACCTCCAGTAGTAAGCAGGGGTATGACAGAAGATTTCTGGAGCAGCTCTTCAGCCTGGTGAACGAGTGCTGGTTAGAAACCTATCGTAAAGAGGAGGACCTGGGAAGCTCCAATCATATTGGGAAAACAGAGTGTATGTAATCATCAAAAGGAGAAGTGATGAGAGTCCTATGTATGAGATCATACCTGAAGGGGGAGGAAAAATTAGTGTGTTACACTGAAACCTTCTTCTGCCTTGTGATAGTTTGCCACAGGACAATTCAGAAGCAACAGTGCAACCAGAGACAATGACAATGACCAAGACAACGGCAAGGAGAAAAGACAGAAAATGCTTGGAAGAAGTTCAGAGTGATGTGTCAGAGAGTGAGGTTCAAAATGGTGAGCTGGTGTTACAGATCCCTACCTCTTTGAGTCAGTGCCGGAATCCTGCTCATCTCAATCCTGAAGCAGAACCTTTCACTCCAAGTGTGGAGCAGTGCTTGGAACAACAGCCACCTAGGATTTGAGGAGGAGATAACAGAAGGGGTGCTAGAGGAGTCCCAGGAGCAAGCATCAGTTGAAAGTGAGGATGATGACTCTATACCTGTGAATTCTTATCCAAGGAGAGAATGCTGTCGAACAAAGATTCTGACTTGTGAATCGTTGGGTCAGCCATCTGTGGTGGAAGTTGTGATGGATAGACTAAATGTGAGTACAGAGACTTCAGTCCAAAGACTGTGGCGCCCGTGGACATTTTTGGAGGTAACCAGTTAAACTGACACTGCTTATCCACTGTGTATCAACTTGTGGGAAAAAAAATTCATGAACAAGGAGATAAGAAAGACTGATTCAAAAATTGCTAAACATAAGCAAGTGATGACATCGTTGACTTACTCTACAAAGTAAACTAAAAGGGGTAGTAGACTAAAGAAATGGTCTGGCAGAAATTGAGAGTCTATTTGTACAAGCAAGATAATTGTTTATTGTTGCTGAAATTGTAATATCATTGTTCTACAATTGACAATGCAAACAAGGGTTATATTGATCTATTGTAGAGTGTATTTCAAGGGTTTTGAAATTTAAGTCATCAATACTATCATAATGTGCTTGCTGAGAAAGTTATTGATTATCAATTATTGATCAAATCTCAAATGTTTGTAAACATTTTAAATTTAGTAGGGGAGAGTGTAATGGAATGGGTAAAAGCATTGTACTCCGGAAATGTAAAACAGGAAAAAAAAGGAGTAAGCTACATACTGTTTCTAATGTTAAATAGACATTGCGGGTTTAGAAAAAATCGCAGTCTCAGATTGCGCCAGCTGGTGGCGGTGAAGTGGCGTGGTGAGTTATGGAATTGTGCTCTCGCTGAATCTCAAGAGAGTTCGAGAGCGGGAGTAAATGCGTGCGAGCCACGAGTGCCTACTGAAACGATTAATTCATATTTTTCAGGTAAGCTGGTGGAAAATGTGTGGGACTAAGTGTATTAATGTTTATAATGTTTGTGTGTATATTTCCTAATACGTTTGAAGAGTAGGTGAAGCAGGTATCTGTTGTATTAACCGTGTTATACATTGATTTATAAGTTGCACGTGTAAACATGAGTTCATGTGATAACACGAATGTTGTTTATTGAGAATGTAGCAGAGATACTGTTGTAATCATTTCCTGCGGAGTTACAGGATAATATTTGTATGTTAAAATGTAATGTTTAATACATAGAGAGAGTTCGAGAGCGGGAGTAAATGCGTGCTAACCACGAGTGCCGCTACTGAAACGATTAATTCATATTTTTCAGAATAAAGTCCACGTTAAATGTGCAACCACCCTCTGTGAATTCATTATTGCACACTGGGAAGTGTTACAGTAGGATTACCAGTGTGACGTTTCTTAGCAACCCGATGCTGACTGACTGTATCATTGGAACTGCTATATAAGTTGGCAGCGATTTAATTGATTGTATTCTCATCGTCATATTTTGGTTACTATTTGACTCCGTTTTGAGTTTTTTTTTTTCATGGTTGTTTGTTCTACAATGCACTTTCTAGTTGTCATGTTTAGCAAAAGCTGTTTTTGCCCCTGTTCGGTTTAAACAGGCCCTAATCTTGGACTGCAATATAAGTTGAATAGTTGTTGTATACAGTATTTGTGACTGAAAAAGTTATACTTGGTGCTGTTAAAAATACATTTTTATGTATATTTTATTTTTGTCATTTGAGGAGTTTTAAATTTTATTTATATGTCTTGCAGTAATAATTCTAATTCCGATGTTCTCGGGATTGGGGGTAATGTGTTATTGGGGAAGTATAAGGTTTGTGAAAACAGGAGTTAAAAAGGAAGATAAGGTATCTGGAGAGATAGGCATGTTTTTGGTTTGTTTGAAGGGAGAACAGGGGTGGGTTAAAGGGGCAGCTGATTGTTGTTTTTTTATGAATCGTGTTTTCTCAGTTGTTTCTTCTTTTTCTTTTTTCTTTTTTTTCTCTTTTTCGCCCTCTTCTGTCTTTATCTCTTTTTTTTTATATTTGTTTGGAACATTTTATGGATCAGTGTACTGCAATAGTTATGCATGATCAAAAAGGCTGGTAGCACAGCAAGATCAAATACAAATAGTCATTTTATCTCTTGGAATGTAAAAGGTTTAAATAATATCGTTAAGACCAAAAAAGTCCTTTCACATTTACAATCCCTTAGAGGAGATGTAATTTTTTTTACAAGAAACCCATCTTCGCACCTCAGACGTTTCTCGCATTAAGAGTGCATGGATCGGTCACTGTTTTCACTCCAAATTTGCTGTGAAGGCAAGAGGGGCAGCAATTCTTATACATAAGAACATCGCTTTTGAACCTGAATCTGTGGTCTCAGATTCAAATGGTCGTTATGTGATTGTGTCTGGAATTCTACAAACAGTCCCAGTTGTCTTAGCATGCATATATGGCCCCAATTGGGACAACGACACAATTTTTTTCCCGTACTCCTTGATCTTGATAGTCATGGGGGGATTTCAATTTGGTTCAAAATACATTATTGGACAGGTCTTCCTCAAAACATACCATGTTGTCCAACTCGGCCAAACTTTTAGAATCCTATACTAAACAGATTGGCCTGTCAGATCCCTGGAGATCAAAGTTTCCAACTAGTAAAGTCTTCTCTTTTTTTTCACATGTTCACCATTCATATTCGCGGATCAATTTTTTTCTTTCGGATAATAGAATGATGCACTCTGTCAGCTCATGTGACTATCACAGTATAGTCATCTCCGATCATGCCCCCACATCTTTGGACTTAATGTTTCCACAAGCCAGGACTTATTTTAAACAATGGAGATTTAGTTCACATTTACTTTCTGATAACAACTTCAAAGATTTCCTCGCATCTCATATAAAGATATATTTCGAAATAAATGACGATACTTCTATCAGCAGTAACACATTATGGGAGGCATTCATAGCCTATAATTTCATATGTCTTTCAGTTGAGGAGATTTGAGAATTCCAGGATGGCAGAAATATCTGACCAACTTTCTAAACTAGACCTCCAATATTCTTCGACCCCTTCACCCACAATTTATAAAAAACGTCTTCAACTTCATTCAGAGTATAATTTACTTCTAACTCACAAAATTGAAAAGCAAATGTTGAGTGCCAGACAGCATTTTTTTTTTTAATTTGGTGAAAAAGCTGGCAAATAACTTGCGTTTCAATCGCGAACCTCCCACGCATCTAGGCTGATTCCTAAAATTAAATCTCCTGAGGGTGATATAGTTTCTGACCCCGAGGAAATTAATTTGATTTTTTCAAAATACTACTCTGATCTTTATTCCTCAGAATGCAACTCCAAAATTTTGAATGGCCCAAACCATTTGATCAACTTATAACTTACTTCCAACCATGTCTGAGGCATCCATCTCATTATTGCTTAAAAAAGATAAAGATCCACTGCTTTGTAGTAGCTACAGGCCAATTTCCTTGTTAAATGTGGACTTTAAAATCTTGTCTAAAGTCCTTGCCCTTCGCCTTCAGCAAGTGTTGCCTGCTGTGATTTCCCCTGACCAGACAGGTTTCATGATTGGGAGACAATCTTTTTATAATACCAGAAGACTTTTTAATACCATCCTTTCTTCAAGTTCCAACACTCCCGAAGTTGTGTTATCCCACAATGCTGAGAAGGCATTCGACAGGGTCGAGTGGGAGTATTTGTTTTTTATTTTAAATAAATTCAGTTTTAGCTCAAATTTTATAGCATGGATTCGACTATTATACTCCTCCCCTGTAGCATCTGTGCCCACTAATGCAACACATTCTAAAACCTTTTGCCTTTACAGAGGCACTCGCCAAGGTTGCCCCCTTTCGCCTCTATTATTTGTCTTGGCTATAGAGCCATTTGGCCATCACTTCTTGTCCTTTTGGATCTTTCTGCAGCGTTCGACACCGTTGATCACGGTATACTTCTCAACAGGCTACACCACTCCGTTGGACTTAATAACACTGTCTTGCGTTGGTTTGAGTCATACCTTGCAGACAGATCTGAATTTGTGGCCATGGGAAGCTCAAGGTCAAGCTCAAGGTTCACATGCTGTTAGATGCGGAGTTCCACAGGGATCAGTTCTTGGACCTATTTTATTCATTCTTTACATGCTCCCCCTTGGCAAAGTCATCAGTCGCTTGGGAATTTCTTTCCATTGTTACGCTGATGATACACAACTATATATGAAAAATGATGCTCACTCGTCATCATCATCGTCATCATCATCATCATCAACTTTAACTACACTCACTGCCTGTCTGGAGGAGATAAGGGCATGGATGAATCATAACTTTCTCCAGCTGAACAGCTCAAAAACGGAAGCCATCCTCATTGGTTCCCCTCATCAGATCAGAGCATCTACCATAACTTGCATTACATTCTCTGGCCAGAACATCCCCCTATCACCATTAGTTACAAATCTTGTTGTTAGGTTTGACCCTCATTTAACCTTTGAGGCTCACATTAAACATCTTTGCAAAACATCATTTCATCACCTCAGGAATATAGCCAGACTCCGTCCAACACTCACCCTTCATGATGCTGAAAAACTTGTCCACGCCTTTGTCTCCTCCAGACTGGACTACTGCAACTCTCTTCTCATCGGGATCCCTAGCAAGAGCATCCAGAAACTCCAGCACATACAGAATAGTGCCGCTAGGATCCTGATGAGGATTGAATACAAGGTCTCCGTCCTCACACATCAGTGCATCTATGGCAATGCCCCCACTTAAGTTAAAGAACTCCTCACCCCACAGATTTCAGCACGTCCCCTCTGCTCAACAAACACTCATCGTCTCAATTCAATTCAATTTATTTTTATTTGTATAGCGCTTTTTTACAAAGGTCATGTTGGTGTAGTCCATGGAAAACAGCTGAAGCGTCTTCGTGGCAGTATGAAGCATTGCCGGTGGACAGGTCCAGAGTGAAGGGGGGGAGGTCTGGATTACCAGCAGCTCAGGAGTGATGCTCATCTGGTCCAGAGCGTAGGGGGGTCTGGATTACCGGCAGCTCAGGAGTGTAGCTCGGCAGAAAGAGAAGGAAAGTGGTTAGGTACACTCACAGTCACCGTGTGGAGATAAAACTCAACATCCACGAGTCCCCCAGATCTACTCCTTTGTCTAAAACACTAGTCGCTAAATGCTAGGTTAAATAAATAAGTCTTCAACCTCAACTTAAACACTGAGACCGTGTCTGCTTCACGTATATTAACTGGGAGGCTATTCCATAATTTTGGGGCTTGGTAAGAGAAAGCTCTGCCCCCTGCCGTGGTTTTGGCAATGCGTGGTACTGATAGACAGCCTGCATCCTTAGAGCGAAGTAGGCGCGGCGGAACGTAAGGTACTAACATATCGCTTAAATACTGCGGAGCGAGACCGTTTAATGCTTTATAGGTTAGGAATAATATTTTAAAATCGATGCGGAATCTTACTGGGAGCCAGTGTAGTCCTCCCCGCTAGGACTAAGACCCGCACCATTGGGGATCGAGCCTTTTGCGCCGCTGCTCCTCGCCTGTGGAATGCCCTCCCTGAACATCTGAGGGCTCCACAAATGACTGATGGTTTTAAAAGGGGTCTAAAAACGTACCTTTTTAAAAAGTGTTTTAATATTTAGAGTTTAAATTTCTGTGCTAATCTCAGTTGGCAGCTGGTTTTAATTGCTGTATGTTATTATGATTCTTTTCTGTAGCACTTTGAGATTTTCTTTAAAATGTAAAGTGCTTTATAAATAAAATGTATTATTATTATTATTATTTGGCTGCGAAGTGATGGAAAGTTTGAAGGCATTACCCGGTTTGGAACCTCTTATAAACTGTCCCTTTATGCAGACGACCTTCTTTTATATATAGCGAACCCCATTTCATCATTGCCGCCAATCCTCGAGATTTTTAACTCATTTGGCAAATTCTCTGGTTACAATTAGAATCTTCAAAAGAGTGAACTGTTCCCTATCAATTTAGCAAATGAGACGCTTATCATTAAATCAGTTATAGCCATCTTTAGAAAAAATTTTAATTCTTTGCTTGATGTCTGTAAGGCAGATATAGAGAGATGGTCTTATCTTCCAATATCGCTAATTGGCCGTATTAATTTGGTTGGCTCCCTGCCAATATTATGGGCAATTTAGTTTAGATTTATGACAGATAATCATAATTAAATCCATTTCATTTCCAGCAATTGTATATATGTTTGCCTGTGATTTGAATCCTATCTGTTTAAGTTATTCTGCTATTTTGGATACTGCTTGTGACTGAATCCAAACAGCTCTGCCTCTTCATCACAACTGTACTGTCTATAGTAGAAGTCCTTTCTAAATCAGACCTGTGCATTTTATACTACGTAGCAACCACAATCATGGTGTTAAACCAAAGTAATAGACTTTTTTCTTCTTTTCAGCAATGTTCCAAGATGTGACAAAGGATAGTAGACCAAGATGATTATATGGCTAATTAGCTCCTGCCAATTACTTTAATTTGCATCTTAGAAATTTAAAAAATGGTGACTAATCCTTTTTTATCTTTTCTAAAAATATAGTGCTCAAGATGAGTGTAAGCACATGATTTTAAAATAACTTTATTCTTTAATTAGTTCCCTTCTCAACTTTTCACTTTATACAAGTATGAAGTAGCATCTTGCAGATGGTGATGGTGTAATGGCTTGATGTATACTCACGTAAATAAGCAACAAGAGTTATCACAGTATATTGTAGTGGAACTGCCGAGTAGTTAATTAATTTGTGGAGATAATCTGCAATATAATAAGGACACAGTATGTACTGATTAGGCCAGTGTTTTCTAAATCCCACATATAGGCCACATTTTACTAATTCCCAGCTTCAAAAAGCCTAAATAAAGTAAATAAAAACACTGATGATCTGGTGCAGGTGTTTTCAGAGCTAGCAGAAAGCGTGGACCTGGGGCAGGTATTCAAACTGTGGAAGAAATTCAAGGAGGGGTACAGGTGATGGGGTGAACAGTAAAATAGCAAAAAAAAAAAAAAAAAAAATATATATATATATATATATATATATATATATATATATATATATATATATATATATATATATATATATATATAAATTAAATGACTTTATCAAACATGCAAACCTTTATGTGACCTGCAGCTAAGCCAATCAACATAAAGTACTGTGCAAAAGTCTTTTTTTTTTTCTTTTTATGTCCCTGCTACACAGTGATGGAGACATTGTGTTTTCAAGTTGTTTGTGCCTCCCTCCAAATTTGTTGTACAAAGAGACCTTTGCACAGTACTGTATGAGTCTGAAATGACCGACAGTCTCTCCCCCTATCCCCATCTCACTTCAGTAATCCTTCGACCAGTTCTCTTGTCTCTTCCAATTTCCCCACTTAAAAATATGATGTGAAATAAAATCTATCTAAAAAAGCATCAAAAACTCACTTTTTCATTTTCAGACAAAAGAGAAAAAATGTCACATTAAATAGGCTCCAACAAAGTGTCAAATCTAAAATTTTACAATTAATTGTAATGGTAGTGATACTTAAAAGTGATACTTGTTTCCTGCTCTGCTATGTAACATTACATGGTTTCTATAAAGAAAATTAGACAAATGATTTGTTAAAGGATTATATTGAAAATGTGTTGTGTTTACTGCATTTACAAGCCTACCTGCCCACACACACACACACACACACACACACACACACACACATATATACACACACACAGGGCAGGACTATGCATTATTCTGGCATGGGTTTGGCACCATGAATAAACTGGACAGCAGTGACAATTTAAAAAAGGACTTTTCTGGGGACCATAGATTTTTTTTCCGCATTCTTTTTTCTTTATTACTTAATTAAAGCTGCAAATGGATTTTTTAAAGCATTTTTAGCTACATATTTGCATAACGCCAATAACAAGTTTTCATAGGACCACTGATTATCAAATCATACGTTGAAATGTTTTCAAATAGAGAGCAATCCAAAGTAGGAAAAGGATACTAACACAATTAAGTGCTGAACAAGTCGCTGCTTCAGTAAAAAACCTGTAGGAAAGATCAATTAATTAATTAATGTATTGCAGCCAAATAAAGAAATTGTTAGACAAACAACCCACTGAGTTTAAAAAGACACAATATTGTCTCTTTACTCCAGAACTGTACCAAACAACCTAGAATTACTATTACTGTCAATAATTATTAATGGAATTCAGTTATAAAACTATGTCAAACCCATAAAACCTCAGGTCCAGGACATGGCCATTCCCCCAGTGGAAAGGGCACGCAAGCCTGTGGGAGGCTATAGTCCCTTTTGGGAATAAGCTGAGACTATATCTTCCATGATCAAGTGCAAGACATGGTGTTTCATGATCAGTCACCCCATGAGACAAACAGTTTGTCAGATTAACTGATCCCTGCTGTCCTGTCAGAGTCCAGAGTGTGCGGACTGGGCAAAGAGCATTTGAATGTTCTTCAGAAGCAAAGAGAGGGACATAAAAGGTCAATAATATAATCAGCTGGCATGTCAGTGATGTGTCGGTAACTCTGGGGATGAATGTTGGATTAGGTTTCTGTAAAACCTGAGCCTTGTCCTGTAGAAATTGCATACACAGTGAGTTTACCAACATGGATACCAGTGTGGATGTCACTAACGCACTTTGCTGAAGCCAGTGCCAGCAGCATCGCCATTTTCAAAGAAAGTGCTTTAAGATCCAATCTGAAGCTTGAATAGAGGGTCTGATAATACCTCCAGCACCATAGCCAAGTCCCTTAGAATGAATAAAGGTTTAGATACATGGTGGAGTCAATTAGCCCCTCACATGACTTGGCAAATAAGGGAGCGTCAGCCCACTGTTGTGTTCCCAAACCCTACATGACAAACCAAAATGGCAGCCAGGTATACCTTAATGGTAGAGAAGGTTTTGCCCTTATCTAGTAGTTCCTGTAGAAACAGGACATTGGAAGGCAACTGTGCCTGAGGCCATGCACCACTCCTCAAACAGGTTCCATGTGCCATTATAGATTGATTTCATAGATGATGCTCTTGTATTCTTCTGAATGGTCATGATAATGCTATCAGGTAGCCAGGCTGTGGTCAGATTCAACCTCTCACACACCAGGCCCAGAGTGCCAGATGTTCGGGATGTGGGTGAAATATTTCCCCGCGAGCCTGATTTAGGGGTTCTCTGCATCTAGGCCAGTGGCTCTCAATTGACAGGAACCGTGAGCTGCTCCACAGAGTCAGTTTGTGTGCCAATATGTGCAGATGGCATCCTTCAACGAGTCCTTCAAGTTGATGTATGTGAACCAAACACCTGTATGTGAACCAGAAAACACCTAGAAAATAGAAGCCAAATGGCTTACTTCATGCCTTGTCAGCCTGGCTTCTTTGTGTCACATTGGGGTTGAAGGACTTCTTAACCTATGTGCCTCTAGGCTCTGAAAGCTTGTTTGGGCAGTGAGTGGAGGCTTCAGGTAGTGGCTATCGCTTAGGGATCCAGTAGGCGGGTGGAGATCCTGAGAGTAGCCTGCTGGGTCTTGTGGCAGGAGCATGGCTGCTCCTACCATAGGGTCTATGCCCATCTGGTTAGCTTGGCACATCAGCCTGTGCCAGTGACTCTTAAGGGGAAAAGCAGGCACAATGTTCACACGAACCCAGGGATACTAGCACACTCTGGGCATATTGTGGCCCTAGGTATGAAGCACACACCAGTTGAGTGCCCATGCTCAATATCTTGTTCCTACAGATGTATGTCTTAGCTGAGGCTTAGCCCTTTTCCATTGTGAGGGGGGGTTCTGCCATTGACATGTCCTCTTCGGAGCACAGCGTAGTGAAGTGGCTATATTGGCAATATGGAAGTTGACTAAACTTATAATTTTGTCTAGGCTGATGTAGGAATCAAGACTATCAAACTGAAGAAACTGAATGTCTCTCCAACCACACACAGGACAAAGATATCCCTTCACACCCAACAGACCTAAGATGGCTCCAGCCTCTCTAGGCTAAATGACAGGTCGTTAAACATTAAGGGATGCTAACGGTCATCAGAATGCAGAAAACCCCAAAAAAAAGGGTGTAAATTACCCCTCGGTGGAGCTCACCTCAAATTAACCACCCTTAACAGAAGCCTTTTGTTTGGATTAGGGAACTGGCTGAGATTTATCACACTCCACACCACACTGCATCCTGCTGAAGTTGGAATGACCTTTTGTCCCCAACTGAATCAGCAAAAGGACTCCATGCCTAAGACTCCTCCACTTTTAAGAATGTTCTTTTCTTTCTTTGTATCTGCCTTATCTTATTTCAATGTAGTTGCTGGGTTTTGTATTAAGTCTGTATGGGGAACATGCCTTCACACATGCTGTATCAAACAAGAGGGCAAGAGTCTAAGGTTAACTTACAACTCAGCTACAGCGACTTCTCACACGGTGGGAAGTCCGGTGCTACCTCCAAAATCATGTATTCAAACCAGCATTATATTGCAACCCCACTATTAATGGAATTATATAATATTAAGCCTGTGGCATTCTGTAAACACGCCATTATACCCAGTAGCTAATGGTCACACGTACACTATATTACCAAAAGTATTCGGTCACCCATCCAAATGACCAGAATCAGGTGTCCTAATCACTTGGCCTGGCCACAGGTGTATAAAATCAAGCACTTAGGCATGCAGACTGTTTTTACACACATTTGTGAAAGAATGGGCCGCTCTCAGGAGCTCAGTGAATTCCAGCGTGGAACTGTCATAGGATGCCACCTGTGCAACAAATCCAGTCGTGAAATTTCCTCGCTCCTAAATATTCCACAGTCAACTGTCAGCTTTATCATAACAAAATGGAAGAGTTTGGGAACAACAGCAACTCAGCCACGAAGTGGTAGGCCACGTAAACTGACGGAGAGGGGTCAGCGGATGCTGAAGCGCATAGTGCAAAGAGGTCGTCGACTTTCTTCACAGTCAATTACTACAGAGCTCCAAACTTCATGTGACCTTCAGATTAGCCCAAGTACAGTACGCAGAGAGCTTCATGGAATGGGTTTCCATGGCCAAGCAGCTGCATCCAAGCCACACATCACCAAGTGCAATGCAAAGCGTCGGATGCAGTGGTGTAAAGCACGCGGCCACTGGACTCTAGAGCAGTGGAGACGCATTCTCTGGAGTGATGAATCACGCTTTTCCATCTGGCAATCTGATGGACGAGTCTGGGTTTGGAGGTTGCCAGGAGAACGGTACATTTCGGACTGCATTGTGCCGAGTGTGAAATTTGGTGGAGGAGGAATTATGGTGTGGGGTTGTTTTTCAGGAGTTGGGCTTGGCCCCTTAGTTCCAGTGAAAGGAACTTTGAATGCTTCAGGATACCAAAACATTTTGGACAATTCCATGCTCCCAACTTTGTGGGAACAGTTTGGAGCGGGCCCCTTCCTCTTCCAACATGACTGTGCACCAGTGCACAAAGCAAGGTCCATAAAGACATGGATGACAGAGTCTGGTGTGGATGAACTTGACTGGCCTGCACAGAGTCCTGACCTGAACCCAATAGAACACCTTTGGGATGAATTAGAGGAGAGACTGAGAGCCAGGCCTTCTCGACCAACATTAGTGTTTGACCTCACCAATGTGCTTTTGGAAGAATGGTCAAAAATTCCTATAAACACACTCCTCAACGTTGTGGACAGCCTTCCCAGAATAGTTGAAGCTGTAATAGCTGCAAAAGGTGGACCGACATCATATTGAACCCTATGGGTTAGGAATGGGATGGCACTTAAGTTCATATGTGAGTCAAGGCAGGTGACCGAATACTTTTGGTAATATAGTGTATGTATGTCATGTTTGGTATCTGTATGTTTGTCTTCATGTGTTGAAACTGTTGATGATTTGCAATTCTCAGTATCTTATATTATACAGTAATTATAAGTATTAAAGGTAAATAAGACCACATTACAATGGACATTGAGAAGGAGGCGACTTGGAAGGGGCCACTTGCAAATTAGCTGGATGGCCAGCCAAGCCGCTCTCCAATCATCTCCAAACCGACCTGCGGTTGGTTGAAGACCTTAGGAGGCCGGCTCATCCAAACTAGCATAAAAAACTCATGCCCAAGCAAGAAAAAAAAATTTGTTTGCAACAACAAAGAACAGAGCCGGAGCTGGAGCTGAAACTGGAACAGAGCTGGAACCCGAACAGAGCTGGAACCCGAACAGAGCTGGAACAGGAAGAGAACCTGCCTCAGAAGGTCCCAAGACTTGCATCGCCGAACTTCCCAGCCATCCAGACTCCATCCTCCCTCTCCGGCGACGATCAATAACTTCTCTAACATCCTCCAACTCCAGTCCAACTAGAACCTGCTGACCAACACCAACTACTTCCATTCACCACCTAGGCAAAGCAAGTAGTGATACCTCCCAACTTCGTTAAGCTGGTGCAGTAAACCTAAAACTCTTTTCATCAATTAATGCTGATATATATTTATGGCTCACTCAGGTCAGGGTCTAGTAAAATTGTCATGCTTATGTTTCAGAATTCAACTCTCTGGTTATTATCACTGGTTCTTCTCATGTCATCCCCACATGTATGAATGTGTGTGTCTATGTGTGTGTTGGTTGTGTGTAGTAGTTTAGGATATGTGTGTTGGTTGTGTGTAGTAGTTTAGGATATGTGTGTAGTAGTCTAGTATATGTGCGCAGTAGTTAGAATATGTGTGTAGTAGTTTAGCCTGTGTCTGTAGTAGCGTAGTTTAATAAAGTCTCATCTATGTTCAAGGTGATGTTGTGCTGTGATTCTCTGCTCACCATCTGAGTTCCTAACGTGCTCGATCAGTAGTACCGTGCTCCATAAAGGTTGTCCTCAAGGGAGGTTATTGCTGTCGACAGCCGCGATAGTAATGACTTGCCAGAGTTAATAAGATGCCTCCCCAAACTTATTCTGATAAAATTCCCCAAGATAATCAATATTACTGTTTACATTAATGATCCTTACGTCATAATAATTACAAGACCAAACTAAGTCAACATCTAATGAGCTGAATTCCCTACACTGAATATGACCCTTGCTGATCAACTGAAAATACATACTTGGACAATTAAAATTGTCCAGAATTATTGGCAACCTTCAGGAGAAGCATGTTATTTTAACCAGGCAAAAATATATGTAAAGAAATACACATTACACACAATGACATTTTGTATGACAAATTGATGTCTATACATTTTATGGTATTTTGATTATGTTTATATTGCTGCCAGTAAGTCTTTTTTTGTTGCCTTTGAATATGGCCTGTTTTTTTGGGGTATAAATACACACAAGATACAGAGCTCTTACTGCAAAAGATAAATATGATTTCTGACTGACAGCAGTCAGGTAATGAATACAGAGAAGTAAATTTTTTTTAATGTAATTGTGGAGCAGTTAAAAAATTGCACAAAATTGAGGGAGGCAAAGAAGTGGCCAAAAATTTATTACCTATATATTATATTCTTATTTTCTAGGAGGGTATACTTATTTTTCATGAGGGGTGTCAAGGCTGTAATTTTGGAGTTTATTGTGATACAGTTGTAAACATTGTAACTTGTGTTGGATTTAGTGAATAAGCGATTAGAAATGTATTTTTGGCAGTTTTACAGAAGAACTATTATTTCTAGTCCCTCAATTCTGCATTTTTTATTTCAGAGTTGAAGCACAGGGGGAAAAAACCCATCCTCAATTAAATAAAATCCTGTACTGCCTACTGTAATTCACTGTACTGTAATTCACAGTTACTAACAAGCAGAAAAATGCTTTACAATAATTACAGTGACAGATGACCACCGACAGCAACACATAAAAGCACCTCATTAGAGCAGGCTCCATGTCTGCGAAGAGAAAAACTGCAGAACGATTCCACTTTCACTTTAACTTTTCAGATCACGGATTATGTGGGTAACTACTTTACTGCGGTTTAACCTGTCGCTCCTCCTGAAATCACGGTTAATGGTTAATGAACTGCATGTAAATGTCAAGGATGCGGCTTGTAGACACTTAGCGGTAATAGCGCCTAAAGCGGAAAGCAAGCGTCTGCGAGCTCCTACGCACTCAAAGCAATTTAACTTTTATACAAAAACATTTTGAATAAATAAGTAACAAAACCAACACACAACAATTCACAGTATCTATGAGCGTACAAGCTAAACTTTTTTATCTTTACGCTTTTACAAGCATGATTCCAGGCTGGACAACATGACAAATGTTACAGTTAGACCAGAGAACCTACTTAGCCTTTAATCAATATGGACAGCAAAAAAGAAAAGGGTAAGGTCAGATTAAAGAAGAGAAAGGCATTAGAGAATTTTTTACAGTAATTTACAGACTTGTTTGCGACAGCAACAAGCCCAGATGATAGCAGTGCAGCTGCTGAGACAGGTATCTGTGGCACACTATAGATACTCTACTGCATTAAATCATGAGAAGCTACAATTTCTAGGTAGCCCATCTTTCCTTCAAATTCAAGCTACTTTTAGTTTAGTGTATAGTAATTTTAGCGTCAAGGAATTTTCAAAGAATTGCTGGGATATTTATGAATGACTGAGTTACTTACTTAGTTCAACACCTTGAACTCTTTGTCATGGTGGACAGGGGACAGCAATGGCACTCTGACTGGTCTGTGGCTATGCAGCCCCATTCACAGCAAGCTGCGATGCACTGTGTTCTGACACCTTTCTATCATAGCCAGAGATAGTGATAGTGAGAGATAGATAGTCCTTCCTTGAACCACTTTTGGTAGGTACTAACCACTGCATACCGGGAACACCCCACAAGACCTGCCATTTTGGAGATGCTCTGACCCAGTCGTCTAGCCATCACAATTTGGCCCTTATTAAAATCGTTCAGAACCTTACACTTGCCCATTCCCACAGCTGCCCCATGCTCAAAAAGCTCCAGGAAGGCCTCCAGATCGTCCGTAGAGGCCATCTTGGTGAGTGTCACATGTGGCACCATTGAAGGACTCACAGCTGGAGATGCGGTGGGCTGCAGCAGCTTCTGGAGATGTGGTGGGATGCAGCTCTTGGCCTGCTCCACCATGAGGGCTTCGAAGAGCAGCTGCTGCTCGTGGACCAGGTTGAAAAACACTTGCTGTTGGGTTTGGTGGAGACTGGCGAGGGACATGATGATCTCGCTGAGTGAGAAGGCTTCCATGGCGGTGTCTTGGTCTTCCCAGATACAGCAACACTGTAGAACCCAGTGTGTGAGGATGAGGAGGAATACTCGAAAGGCAGGCAGAATTTTAGCCAAGCTCAGGGTTTGCGTTCATTAAAAAAAATGGCTAAAAGAAACTATTAAAGTGTGTGCACTATTAGGTAGTAACATTTATTGTACTGATTATAATAAAAGCTTTTTTGATGAATGTATTCCTTTGTTTATTCACATTTTATTGAATAACAGCTGCTGTGATGATGCATTTTTTTCTGTTTCTGTTTCAACTCACCAGATTACATTACAACTACAGGTTACAACTACATTATAAGGACAGAGATATGGAGCCAGTGAAGTAACTGCTGGAGTTTACTAGATAGTAGATCAGGATTTATAATATAAGGTGTCATTTTCCCCTATCATTAACATGTAATTTTAATCTTTTTCACTGTCATAAATGTATTTCATGGCAACATTATTAATATGGAAAGATTGTTTGACAGTAGATTGTGCCTTCAATGATTAAATGACGAATTCACTTTATCACCACTCCTGCTACATCCACCTGAATTTCATTGTATAGATCAGGAAAACAAACTTAATTTTTATTTTGTATATTTCCTCATCCCACTGAAATTAATTTCTGGTTACGCCATTGCTGACATAACAAACAACGTGCTTCTAAATTGTTTTTAGATCCTAGTGTGGCTTACATCAAGCGCAGCACACAGGTTTTAACCTGTGTTTGATTTTAACCTGTGTTTCAGACCGTGGTAAAGCCATCCACGATAGAAACATTTATACAATTGTTTATGGTAACTACCTTTGGATGGGGAAAAAAGAGTGTCACTCGTCAGTTTTAGTTAAGCACTGTGAGCTGTGAGTTTACGCACACTGTAAAATGACTGTTGTTACACTACTTATCTGCTGTGAATTCCGGGTAGTATAAAAATGCTAAGAAGTAGTGTACTATGGGTCATTGCAGTATTATTTGTTCCAGAATTATTTGTGCCAATGAGCCAGGAATTTACAGTTGGCGCCTGGGAGCACTCGGTCACCTGGCTGGAACTCTCTGGGCTCTGACTGGTCAGTTGTAGATCCGACACTGTTCCGCCTGGGCTTCCTCCATATGCTGTCTCATGATAGGTGCCACTCGGTCAATATGCTCATTTCCTGAAAATATTTGACTAGACTGCATAACGGCAGCAGTTGCTCCTCCCATGCCTCTTTAACCACATCCAGCAGGCCTTATGGCCTTCTTCCAAAGAGGAGCTCAAACGAGGTGAAGCCCTTGAACACCTGGGGTGTTTCTCATACCTAGGGTAGGAGGGGGTAGGGTAGGAGGTCCCAGTTCCTTCCTTCCTCATCTACTACCCTCCCCAAAATCCTCTTGAGGGTTTGGTTAAAGCTCTCAATCAAGCCATCAGTCCGGGGGTAGTAGACGGACGTCCTCAGATGTTTCACCTGCAACACCTGACCCCCTCTATCTGGCTCCAACAGTGCTTCAAACAGTCATCTTTTTGTTTGTGCCTGAAGTTGCCCTCGTGAGTCACCCGGTGAAAGACAGATGAGATTCGCATGATTGGATTGGGCCCCTCCTCTTGGGCCAGGTAGGCCGGCTGGATCCAGGACCACAGGCCCAAAATCAATGTGAACTTTTACTGGGAGCCAATGCAGTGGATAAGATAGGGGTTGTGGCAACTCAAGGGTGCGGGGGGCTGAACACAGACTCACGGGAGGCAAGAGTTGTGGAAAACAAGGTGCTTTTTTATTCAGTTCTTTAGTGAGGGGAACGTGAGAGATAGATTCAGAGTGAGAGTGATGAAGTGAGGCATCGTGGTCATCCTGGCTCAAGGCACTGCAAGCTGCGGTGAGCGGCATCAAGACGATTCCCGGGGGGATCCTGTGGCCGTCGGGGAGCAGTCTCTCGGTGCGACGCTGGTAGGGAGCACGGTCCTTGGCACTGTCATTGGTCTCTACAAGACGGGGACATGAATGGGTCAGCATGTACATGAAGACCAAACTGGCTCAGCTGCTTGTGTCTTCTGCACTTTTTTATACTCTCTTGAAACCTTGAGGAGGGTTAGGAGCTGCCACCATTATCATTGCCTGCCAGTCATGTGTAGTTCTGCCGCCCCACCTTGCAGCCATGTGCTCTCGTGCTATTCACAACAATGGGAGTGCTGAGTTTTGTGCAGAGGCTGCAGATGTCACCGGGGTGATATAATTAAATCTTCTGGTTCTAGTTAGGACTCTACCTGCTGCATTCGAGTTTACACCTACTGGAACATCCAGACAGCAAGGCATTACAATAGTCCAGCATAGAGGTAATAAATAAAAAAGCATGACCTAGTTTTTCTGCATCATGTAGTGACATTACATTTCTTATCCTTGCAATATTTTTGAGAAGAAAGAAGGCTGTCCTATTAATATTATCTACATGAGCTTCAAATGAAAGACTGGCATCAATAATTATATATTATTATTAATTATTCATCATCCTTCACTTCATCTGATATATAATTTTATAGAATTAGAATAATTAGTTTTTTTTAAACCAGAAATATGGGCTGTACCCAAGGAGGATGTTCTTGTGGACCTTGAATTCCACCTTGTCCACTCTCAGGACCACATCACACAGTGACCCCTCCAACCGCATCTCGTTCAGAACACTGCACAGCATCATCTCTTCACTCATCTCTCTCCACACTCGTATGCGATCTGACTAATCTGTAATTTTCCTTGTAAAAGACCATGATGATGAGTGTTCTAAGTTTGCACAGGATCGTTTTTTAAAGACCAGCACTTCTAGTATTCCAGCATCACAGTACCGTATTTAGAACCAGCTCATGTCGTAGTGAATGATGAGATCTCATTGGTAGGCTTTTTTTTCTTGAGGGACCAAAATTTGCAGAAATGGCAGCTCTAAGTGCGTGATTTATTACGTTGTTGTTGTTTTTTGTTTATAACATTGCTGTACTTATTTGTCAGAGAGAAACCTGTGAAATAAACCCTCTGCCTTACGTCACTAATCTCAAACTACACAACTTCATTCCCTCGTGCTAGTAAATCATGGTTTTGAATTAATTATCTTGTTTCCACAATTTAATTATCTCGACTTAATTAAGTCATGACCATGTGTTAGGAACCAGTTCCTGTGCCTTAATAAGTTTTATTATTGTTTATTTAGAATCAGGGATAAGAAACGTTACAGGGAATGAAACGAAAACTGAAAATGAAGACCAGAAAATGAATTTTGATGTGAATAAAATCACTCAAAATTGATTGAGTAAAAATTTGATTTCTTAAAAAAGTGCTTAACTGGTTAATGACATTATTTTTCCTTTTCAGTGTGATTTCAAGAAAGTATAGCCTAAACCTAAACATTTTCCCAACAGGCATAACTTCCTGTCCGGAATTAATTACTTCCTGCATGCCTGGCTACAGGAAGATATAAAGTTAGATATCCGTTATACTGTAGCTGGTTTTTTTTTTTAAGACAGCAGAAAAATCTGTGTAGAAAGTGTTTTTGTTGTGAGCAATAAATCACACTGCAAAGCAGAACAATGCTCTGATGTGAAAAATAAATATATAAGTTTCTGTTAAAATGCAGTGTTTGGTTTTGTTTATACTCTAGGCTTCCTATGAGCAGAGTAGGCTCTCATACATAAAGAATATCATTAAACATACTTTTATTTCATTTTAACTGGTTTCTGACTAAAGAGGAGCATCATGGAATGCTGGAGCAGGAACGTAAAAATATATTTTCTGTTCAAAATAAAACAAAATAAAGAATCTTTTTTTGAATCCCTGTTCAGAATGGACATCAGTGACCCAAAGTGGAGTTTATGTGGAGTTATTTTAATAATACGCGAATATCCGTGTGTTAGAGGCTCTCCTTAGAGAAGACATAAGTACAGGATTTTAATCAGATTAACTGTAAAACAATAAACACCAACATTTGTAGTCAGAAACAAAAAAGAGATAAAGCAAAATAGTAATGGATTTTATCTGTGTTTAATTTAAGTTATCCAACATCAAACACACTATATTATAGTGACATTGATATTATAATAAACCAGGAAGCACTGCATTCACATGGCTGAATATAATATAGAACCAGTACATGAAATGTGCCAACACTAACAGAGTAAAAAAAGCAACATGCAACATTAACTCTGTTACACTAAATACTATTCTGTAACCATGCTTTCCTTCATACAGAGAGTCAAAAACAACTCTATTTTCAGATTTATTGTTACATTTACTTTGTACATTTTAATTTCACAATGTTGTAACACACAGCATGCCATGTTTCCTCTTGCTGCAAGCTGTCATAACTTTTGAAATGCAAAAAGAACAAAAAATAATAATAATACAGATAGCTGTCCTGCTGATATTAATGCAGCATTATACACTTGTAGTTTTTCTTTTTTTATGAAATACTTTTATTACACACACTCATGTCTAGTTTTAAAGGTATACAAAATCTTTTAAAATTTTCCTGCGTTCCTGTACAGAATGTTATACACAATTATAGAAATACATTGTTTTACTTATAGTACCTTTCAAGCATCACTATTAGATTAGATTAGACTAAACTTTATTGTCATTGTGCAGAGTACAAGTAAAGAGCCTATGAAATGCAGTTTTTCGCATATCCCTTGCTAGGAAGCTGGGGTCAGAGCACAGGGTCAGCCATGATACAGCTCCACTGGAGCAGATATGGTTAAGGGCCTTGCTCAAGTGCCCAACAGCGGCACAGCTTGGGGCTTTAACCCCTTACCTTCCGATCAGTAACCCAGATCAGTAACCTCTGTATCCAGTGTATTCAGTCTATTCAGGTCATGGCTGATGTCCTCTCTTCTTGGCACGGTGTAGACACACGCCTGAATGCTACAGAACACCAAACTGCAAAAGTTCTTCTTCATGATTAACTCATTTTGTGCATATTGTTAGTCACATCTGGCACAATCTTTTTTTTTTTTCCCTCATAAGTTAGTGAGGACCACACAATTGTTATTTAGGCACTGATAAATAAAAAACAACACAAAATTGAAGGAGGGTTTACTTTCTTTTTCCCATGACTGTATATCACAGCCAGAAGTCAGATCATTTTATGCTGTGTTGCATAGATTAATCAACTAAAACAGGCACTAGGGGGCGCTGTGGGAAAAAAGGTGACGGAAAACCCCAGCAAGTCAGAAAGGTAAAGAAAGCAGGTAAATGTACTTTGGCAATCTTCTGGGTTTATGTTTGAGGAATTTTTGCTAAAAAAAAAAAGAAAAGAAAAGAAAAAAAAAAGGTTTATTCTTGAGTAAAAATATATGATAAGCCCACTGTAATAAGAAAAATGTATTACACTGTCTTTATCATTAGTGTATTTAGGTACTGTATACAGCTGAACATATAATGAGTCTAAGTAATTTAACTGTGGGTCAGGTTTTACTTTTTTGTTATTTCTAGACAATAAACATGTATATGTTTAAACTCTATGTAGTTATATAAATAATTACTGTAGAGTGAAAGAATGTGGGATACATCTTACCTGCTAAGACCCTGAGGGCTGAGAAGCAGGAGCTAAATTCTCAAGGTCATGTTCATGATTTTCTGGAGGTGAGTTCTGTGTTTAAGGCGAGATATTATTTTTAGGAACTGTTCGGCTCATTTGTGTCATATGATTTACAATGTAAAAAATGCACAAAAGTTTTTGATGAAAGCCTCTATTTATTCCATGTTTAATATTACACAGTGATATACTCACCATCGGAGTCTGTTTACACCCACACAATCCTCGCAGCCTGTTTATGTCTTCTCTAAATCTGTAATAACGAGAGCAACAATGATCATGCCTTCTGTCTGAACAAAATTGATAAGGAAAATAAATCTTTCTGTAGATTCACATTCCTCAACAATACACACATACCTTTCTCTGTTCTCCTGCCCTGTGTGATAGGAAATAAATGTCTTTTAGAACAGAAACTGGTCATGTTTAGGGCATACACAAGTACTAAACAGATCTGGCTATAAAGTGAGTGTAGTGTTAGCACACTACTGTATTCAGAGACTTAAATCCAAAAGTTATATATTTTTGTGGTAAATGTTATTATTTTTATTCTCATACCTGCAGGAATCTTGTATATTACTGCATGAATAGTCCTAGTCTATAGTAACCTATAGTCTAATAATAAATCATTTTTATACAACTGTGTTGTTTATCAAAGAAAAAACTATAAATATTGATATGGTAAATGTTTTTGTTAATAGATGTTTATTTTATTTTTTCTTATCAGTTAAAAAAAGTGTGATGTGTTAATTTATAAATTATACATTGTAATCAGTGGCACAATTGCTTATTCTGCTTATATCACAAATATTTCTGTGATATAAGCAGAATAACATAATTGTGCCTGTGCTGGTGTATGAAAATAACACACTCTGCTTTGTGTCTGGCTGCATCTCACCACTCAGGAATGGATTATTTTCGTATAACCACACGGTCTGAAGTGTGTTATTCTTTACATAATACATTCGTTTTCCATTTTGGGTACACAGACAAAATAAGAAACACTGTTTGTTGTTGACTTGTTAAATAGAAATAACTTAAGGAAGAAATATTCAAACTGTGGGGCCCCAGGAATTTCAGGTGGGGCATGAGGGAGATGGAATATACCAAAAAATAAATATTTAAATGACTATTTCAGACCTCCTTACCAGTACACATTTTACGATTTCTATGAGCGCCACACTTTGACAACAGAACGCAAATACACTATAAGAGCAGTTTACTTTTTCCCCTTTAAATGACTATTTCAGACATTTACATTTGCATTTTTTGCACTTGGCAAATGCCCTTATCCAGAGTGACTTACAGAGGTGCTTTGAGGTCTCTATCAATAAATACATCCTGATACTGGTTCACTAGGTCATGAACTAAGAGTAAACTCTGTTGGAGAGGTAATATAGTAAGAAAAGCATGCAGATGACACATTTTTTAAAGTGCTAATTTAAGTACTTTTGGAAGAAGTAGGTCTTTAGATGTTGTTTGAAGACTGCCAGTGACTCAGCTGTTTGGACATCTAGGGGAAGTTCATTCCACCACCAAGGTGCCAGAACAGAGAAGAGTCTTGATGCAGGTCTTCCTTGTACCCTAAGAGATGGTGGGAGCAGTTGAGCAGTGCTAGAGGATCGGAGGAACAGTGGTGCAGTGCGGGGTGTGATAAGTGCTTTGAGGGTGCTGGTCCATTTTTGGCTTTGTAGGCATGCGTCAGTGTTTTAAATCTGATGGATGCAGCTACAGGAAACCAGTGGAGGGAGTGTAAAAATGGGGTGGTGTGGGAGAACTTAGGAAGGTTAAAAACCAGTCTTGCAACTGCATTCTGGATCAGTTGTAGAGGACAAATGGCACTCAGAGGCAGACCTGCCAGGAGCAAGTTGCAGTAGTCCAGTTTCGAAATGTAAGGGACTGAACAAGAACTTGAGTGGCCTCAAGATCCTTCTGGACAAATCCTTCTAATGTTGCAAAGGAGAAACCGACATGAGCGTGTCAGATTAGCAATGGGAGAGGAGAAGGACAGTTGATTGTCCATGGTTACCTCAAGGTTGCATGCAGTAACCGAAGGTGATGTGATGAACAGCAGTTCAGTTTTGCTGGGATTAAGTTTCAGCTGATGAGCTGCCATCATGATGAGATGTCTGCCATCATGATGAGATCTGAGCAGAAACATGAGTGTCTGAGGGAGAGAAGGAGAGGATGAGTTGAGTGTCATCCGCATACCAGTGGTATGAAAACCCATGTGAGGAAACCCGCTCATTTGGCAGACCGTCTATCACATAAGCACTACATAGTATCACATAAGCACTATGACCCTCGTGCCTATTGCCCCCGGAGTTAGCTCAGCGGCTAGCACTACAGATTGGCAGACACACACATTTTAGGCAGAGCCGTTTTGTGGTCCGTCTCCGCTCTTGGTTCCACTCCATACCATATAGTGTCCTCTCAGAAAAGCAGGCCCTGCACGATGCTATTATACATCCTAGCGCCAAGACCTGTAACAGTATGTCCGCTCCAGCAAAGGAGCCAGCGGATTTAGAGCGGATAGAAGAAATCATGGCAGGTCAGGCCACCACTCTGGGGAAGCATGAGCAGGCACTGGCAGCGCTGTTCTCAGAAATTTGGGGCGTGTCTGAGCATGTTGCACAGGTTCATTCCCTGTTGCAGCTGTCGAATCTGAGTGGACACACTCGAGGGTGGACTGTACTCTCTGCCAATTACCTATATTTCACTTATTGTACTCACCGAAAGAATAAACCTTAATGAAGAGTCTTCAGTCTTTGGATGAGAAGAAGCAAACTTCTTTATTGCAGTAACAACACAACACGTTCCAATGAGCTCAAAGAAGGTGAACTGCCGCAGCGGTGACACAACAATCTCACGCAGGAGAGTTGAGTGCCCCGAACATCTCAAAATCCCCACCGTATATATCTGGACGTCTTCTGACGCCTCCTTCTTTCAACTTCCATATGTCAGCAATTTCCCATTATGTTCAGTTTAGACCTTTTTTGACTCCTCCTGTCCCAATTTACATATTTCTCCATTTCCCATTATCTACTGACCGTTCCTGGAATCTCCTCCCACTGACCTTTCTTGTCCCGCTGTCTGTTTATTTTGAATTCCCCCTACTTTCCAACTGCTTAACTGTCCCATTAGACTCCATATTGGGTTTATTCTGTTATCCTCCCAATTACCCTTATTTCCAAGCTCCCAACCTGGCTTAGTTTAACATTGAAAAATAAGCGCTTGTATAAAAGAGCTCACTTCCTCAACTCTCTTCACTTTATTTCCGTCCCTCAGATTGATCGAACTGCAAGTTTTTCTTCATTCTCTTTTTATCGAACTGCATTGATCATGTGTAAGTTTTTCTTCATTCTCTTTTTATCAGGATTAGGATTATGTGAGTTTATATGAATATAATGCTTATACCAAGCAACTATTTGCTATTTGCCCTTTTTAGTTAAGCTGCATGTGCTTGTGCGCATGCTTGCATACTCTATAGTGCTATTTAAGTTTATTTAACTTTAAGTTACTAATCTTTTAATGCTCATCTACTGTGATTATATTTTATTTTCCTGTTTTTACTTTAGCTCAGTCTCGTAGACCCACAGGAAGAGGCCCTAGGCGTATTCTTTGCTATTGCCGTTTCTTCCCCCCCGCATTGTGCATCAAGTTCCTACTTCTGATAAAACCACACAAACTGTGCCTACCGCTCGAGTTACACCGCCAGTGCCAACGTATAACGTTGGCACCCAAACTGTCACCCCGCCGATGTATTCTGCTTATGGTGAAGTTTACTCTGATGTGTTCCAGGCTCCTGAGACCACACTATCCTGTTCTCCTTCTCCTGGATACCACTCTCCTACTGATTATTCTCCCACTTCACCCAGTCCGCCCATTGAGTTTTCCCTTTCCCCTCCATGCGTCATTATTGACTAAAGCATTCTCTATTATCACATATGCATTTCTATTATGTTAAATAAACATATCTGGGTTCTTAAACCTCATGTTTTAAGCGTGGTTTTTGAGCGTGGTTGTCACGTGAGCGGGGTTTTTGAGCGTGGTTACTATGTGCATACTACTGCCAGCATAATCATTACGGGCTTTCAGCGCAGGTATTATATGCTTACTAAAAGCCAACTTATATATCAAACTGCTCCTAAACTACTTTAAGCATTATTATTATTATTTATTTTTGTAAATTTGTTTTATTTTTATGACTTGCCTCAACCTCATTACGTGGAAGAGCTGCACAGGGTGGTGGATGTCTCTCAGGAGTATTTGATATAGAGTTTATCTCTGGGTGAATACTGGTGGAGTGAACAAGATCATATTTGGCAAAGAAACTTCCATAAGTGGAATCTAGTAAGTTTTGAATCCTTCAGTAACATATTATGGATTTCTCAGATGCAGAAATGTACCTTTACACGATTTCTAAGATGTTTAACATTAACAGATGAATTTTTCGACACAGCCCCAACCCACCCCCCGTGGAGGAAAATCAGGAATTGGCCCACGGGTCAACTTCCCCTGCCCCGCTGAGACGTGGTTGCCTGCTCCTCAGCCCTATGCTGGAGAAGCAGGGAAGTGTAATTCTTTTATAATGCAGTGCTCACTGGTGTTTGAAATGCAGCCCTCCCAATTCCCTTCTGAGAGGGCAAAGACTGCCTTTATGATTTCTTTTTTAACTATAAGAGCACTAGCATGGGCCACAGCAGTGTGGCAGAATAGATTAGTTGACTTCCCCATCCGTCAAGGTAGCTGCTTGGTGGCCGATTATGCCATGGAGTTCAGGACTCTCTTGGCGAGCTTGGGCTGGAATACCCAAGCTCTCCTAGCTGCATATGTGCAGGGCCTCTCTGAGGACTTAAAGGATGAACTGGCTACTTGTGACCCCCTTAAGGATCTAGAAGCATTGTATGATTTGTCAATCAGAATCGACGTGATAGACACAGGGAGCGCCATTCAGCCACTGCGAACATGCTGGCAAACAAATACAGATCGGATCCCATGGGCCTTTCCAGTGGGCCCAAATCTGATGATTCCTCAGTAGAGCCCGTGCAGTTGGGCGCCGCTGGCCTGCCTTCTAATGAGAGGGAAGCTCTTAGAAGTGAGAATAAGTGTTTGTATTGTGGGAAGATGGGTCATTGGCGTTCTCATTGTCCCCGCCTGATGCCAAAAGGCCGGGTCCATCCCAGGAAGCGGGACCTGTGATGGCCCCAGACGCTGCACTTCACCTGTCTGGCCTTTTCATTCCTGTCATCATTGTTTGGGGAGATGACCAAAATACCACTCTGCAGGCCTTCATTGACCCAGGGGTCGCCAGCAATTTTATGAATGAGACTTTATTTGAGAGTCTAGGGTTGCCAGTAGACCCACTCCCCCATCCCATACCAGTCTCCACTCTTGATGGATGACCATTAGGATCAGGACCCATAACCACCCAAACATCACCCATCATACTTCAGTTTGGCCACCACACAGAACACTTGACCTTCTAAATGACCCGGGTTCCTGAGCTGCGCCTAGTGCTCGGGTTCCCTTGGCTTCAAGTACATAATCCTTGCATTGACTGGTCTACCAGCTCCATTTCTGTTTGGGGTTCTAGATGTTCCCAGAGCTGCCTCAAAGGAACACTCACCCTACCTCCAACTACATTGGAACCTGTCGATTTATCCGGCGTGCCCCAAGATTATTGGGACCTCCAAGAGGTCTTTTCTAAACGAAAGGCCCAGATGCTGCCACTCCATAGGTCCTTTGATTGTGCGATCAACCTGCTCCCAGAAGCCACCCCGCCTAGGGGCAAGTTATTCTCCCTGTCACCCCCAGAACACCAGGCCATGGAAACCTATATAAAGGAGGCTTTGTCTTTGGGATTCATTCGCCCGTCCACCTCCCCTGCGGGGACGGGGTTCTTTTTTGTCAAGAAGAAAGAAGGGGATCTGCGGCCTTGCATTGACTACCACGGCCTTAATGCCATGACTCAGAAGGATAGGTACCCACTGCCCTTGATGAATTCTGCATTTGATTGCATGCAGCAGGCGAAAATTTCTTCAAAACTGGATCTACGTAGCGCCTACAATCTGATCCGCATCAGGGCAGGGGACTAGTGGAGGACTGCATTCATCATGCCGTCTGGGCACTATGAGTATTTGGTGATGCCTTTTAGCCTGATGAAAGCCTTTTGGCCTGATGAAAGCAATTTCATGTTACCACAGTCTCCTTCTTGGGCTTGTGTACCAAGGGAGACTTAGTATCGACCTGGACAAGGTAAAGGCAGTCACACATTGGCTACAACCCACCTTAGTCTGGCTGGTACAGTGCTTCCTGGGGTTTGCAAATTTTTTCCGACGCTTCATTCATAATTTTAGCACCCTGGCAGCCCCCCTTAGCGCACTGACCAAGAAGACCCTGGCCAGGTTTAAATGGACAAGGGAGGCACAGCAAGCCTTTGGAACCCTGAAGGAGAGATTGACAACAGCCCCTGTGCTGTGTTTGCCCGATCCTGCGGCTCAGTTCATAGTAGAATTCGATGCCTCAGATATAGGAGTGGGCACCATCCTCTCCCAGCATTCAGGGCCAGACCAGAAAATACACCCCTGCGCATACTTCTCCCACCATCTGTCCCCGCCAGAGAGGAATTATGAAGTTGTGAAACGTGAACTCCTGGCTGTGAAATTGGCATTGCAGGAGTGTAGGCACTGGCTGGAGGGCACCAAGCACCAGTTCCTTATTTGGACAAACCACAAGAATCTGGCCTGCATTCAGGAGGCCAAGTGCCAAGTGCCAGGTGGTCTTTGTCCTTTACATGCTTTAACTTTGTCTTGTCTTATAAGACAGACTCCAAAAATCTTAAGCTAGATGCTCTCTCTAGGCAATGGGATGTACCCTCACGGGAACCCACCTACGAGTCTATAATTTCCCTTCCCCGAATAGTGGCTCCCTTGTGCTGGGGCCTGGAGGAAGCCTTCCGCACAGCTCTCCATCAGGAGCCAGACCCGGGTGGTGGCCCTCCAGGAAAACTCTAACTGGGGACCACAGTTTAACAGTCAATTCTGAAAAGCCTTCTGCCATCTTTTGGGGGCTATGATTAGTTTATTCTCGGGTTCCCATCCTAAATCCATTGGCCAAACTGAAAGAGTCAACCAGGATTTGGAGCACTCCCTCAGGTGCCTGGCTTCCTCCAATCCTTTATCGTGGGCGGAACACCTGATGTGGGTGGAGCACCCTCTGGCACTCCTCACTAGGTATGTCACTGTTTGAGAGCCAAATTATCTCTGCAAGCTGCTGCCCAGAGAAGTACCCACACTGCCAATTGGAGAAGGTGCCAATCCAAACTTCTGTCCAGGTCAGCAGGTATGGCTGGCGACCAGGGACTTTCCATTGTGGCTAGAGTCCAAGAAATTGGCCCTGCGGTATGTTGGGCCATTTAAGATGAGCACTATGAGAATCAACCCCACCTTCCATGTGACTAAAGCCGTTCCTGTGCAGCCCTCTGGTGACTTCCACCCACCTGTCCCCGCCTCCTCCTTGTATTATTGATGATGCCCCAGCCTTTACTGTGAGCTCAGCTAGAGTTAGCTCAGTGGTTAGCACTGTGGATCAGTGCACACAGCCTAATTGGTTTGTGCCCCGCTCAAGGCTTTCACATTTCAGGCGAAGCCATTTTGTGGTCTGTCTCTGCACTTGGTTCCACTCCACCCCATATATTGTCCTCTTACACAAGCAGGCCCTGCACAACGCTATTATACATCCTAGTGCCAAGACCTGTAACAAGTGGAAAGTCTGCGGGGAGAAGAGGTGGATCCCCTCCATGTCACTTGATATGACTGACCTTCCAGGTAGGAAGCAAACCTTTGCCATGCTGCACCACAAATTCCAAGACTCATGAGGATGGACAAGAGAGTCTTGTGGTTCACTGTGTCAAATGCTGCTGAAAGGTCGAGGAGGATTAGAACTTATGACATTTTGGTTGATCTAGCAGCATGTAGCTTCTCAGTGATGGACAAAATGGGCAGTCTCTGTGGAATGTGTTTAAAAAAATGTGCCAGTGAAGGAGAACGGGAATCCTGAGTATGTAGTGTAGGAGTTGGTTTAGAAGTGAAGGTCTGGCAGATTTTATCAATCTTTCCATCATAAAAAGTGGCAAAGTCAGGAGAAGGAGCCAGTGGGTTGAATAGTGAAGAAAAGATCTTGTGGAGTTTGCAAGGATCTTGTGCAGAAGTTTCCAGCTTTGAGAATTTGGACAGGAGAGGGCGGTAAAGGACAAGATCTGTGTTGAGTTGTGATTTCTTCCACTTTCTCTCTGCTGTTCTTAATTCTCTCCAATTACTGCATACCATATCCAATAGCCAAGGAACAGGGCAAGAAATCTTCCTGGGTTTAGAAGATAGAAGGTATAGGAGGTCCATGGATGAGGAAAGTGAGGAGAGGAAAGTGTATGTGACTAACTCCAATGGTAGGGAGGAAAAGG
Source organism: Pangasianodon hypophthalmus (assembly GCF_027358585.1). NCBI lineage: Eukaryota > Metazoa > Chordata > Actinopteri > Siluriformes > Pangasiidae > Pangasianodon > Pangasianodon hypophthalmus. The sequence goes on along the minus strand of NC_069721.1, from coordinate 1,193,427 downwards.
AGTCAGGTTCTGGAAGCGATGATAGGGTGCATAAAGCTATGGAGGAAGAGGAGATAGAGTGGAGGTTTCAATGAGTGGGAGAGAAGTACTGATAGTTGGTTTTAGGCAGGATAGGGAGGGTGATGGTGAAGGATACCAAGTGATGATCGGAGATGTGGAGTGGGGTAGCATTGATGTCTGTAGCTGGAGAGGGGTGGCTGAAGACCAGGTCCAGGGCGTTTCCTCCCATGTGTGTGGGAGTGCAGCTGTTGAATATCAAGGAGAAGGAATGCAGAAGAAGGAGAACGCAAGAGGACTGGAGCTAGTCAGAGAGGAGGTTGATGTCTCCGAGGACAATAAGAGGGGTGCTGTCGGTAGGGAAAGTCTGAGGAGCATGTCCATTTCTTCAAGAAGGTCTCCTAGGGGACCAGGAGGGTGGTAGATGACAATGAGTAGAAGGTTGATCAGTGAGGTAACTGTAACTGCATGGAATTCAAAGGATGAGATTTTGAGATGAGACAGAGAGAGGTGTGAAGCACCATCTCAGACACAACCACAGACCTGTACCACCACCTCTGCCAGCTTCTCATGGAGTGTGAGAGAAAGCATATGCAGAGGATAAGGCAGCCGGTGTAGCTGAGTTCTGTGGAGAGATACAGGTCTCAGTTAGTGCCAGAAAGTCAAGAGAGTGATGGGTAGCTAAAGCTGAGATCAGTTTTCTTTACAGCAGACTGGCAATTCCAGAGCCCACCTACCATCGCTGTTTGAAACTGAGACAACAGAGGAGGGTAGATGAGGTTACTGGTAGTTTGGCCTAGGGGAGACTGAACCTACATTTGATTAGCCACCTGAGAGAACTAATTAGCATAGACCAACAGACACTTTCAAGCAACACTACAGAATTGACAATACTACACAATACAGCAATTCTGGTGGCAAGAATCTAGATCCAACTAGGTCAAGTAGATAGTACACAAAAGTCAGAATCCTACCTTACCAGTAGAGAATAAATTCAAGATAGAACAACTTAAAGCACACTGAATATTGTTTATTTACCAGTACACATTTTACAATTTTTATGACCTCCATACTTTGAACAGTTTACTTTTTCCACTAACAGAGACAGCAGAGCCAATCAGAGTATGAATCCAGACTGGCTGACAGTTTGCGCTCTCTGCCTGAAAGATGCATAGAAGTGGTGCACATGATTTTTGCCATGGTAAATTTCATTAATGTGAAATAAAATCTATCAGTTTATGTGTTACTGTAACTCTTAGCCCAGACAAGTCCCCTCCGAACCTCCAGTGCGCACCATCACCAGAATTCTAAATATTTCTTTTGAATAAACTCATAGCAAATAGATCCTTACTCTGTGCCTAATACCTCAATGTTACATAACTACAGGGTGTCCCAAAAGTCTCCATACATAGGGGAAATGAACACATTATAGCAAAATATATAGTATTCAAAATATATATATAGTATCTTTCATACTTAGTTTATATTATATATTTTTTTCAGATAGCTTTTAAGAATGCCTTTGACAAAAGAAGAACGTATTGATATTATTCTCATGGCTGGATTGGGAAGGTTATGATGGACTTGAACAGGAAACATGGCGAGCACATCACACACCACACTGTTGCCAAAATTATTAACAAATTCAAAAAGACTGGAAGTGTTGTGGACCAACCGAGAAGTAGACATCCACGAACATTCACTGAAGAAGCCACAACCGATGTGGTGCTAGTGTACATAGTCCCCTATGTACGGAGACTTTTGGGACACGTTATTAAATCAGTGAATAGTTAACATGAGTTAACTATATTTATGAGGGATACCACCAAAAATTTAGTCCAAAAAATAGTCAGACTGCACTTCTGTTTTTTTCCGTTCCTCTCAAAAGACAAAAATTCTAAAAAAATTTTGACTAGCAAAAAAAAGCTTTAAATCTCACATTTTATTTTATAGTAAGTAGTATCAGAAAGTGATTTGCTTTACTCTCCTGCAATGGTCAGAAAACATGTTCATGAGGGATGTTGGATAGTAAAGCGATTTGTAAAAGGATTACATTGAAAATGAACTATTGTACATTTGTTTTTTGTTACTGCACACTGTGTTTACCAGCTATTTTTGCTGTGTTTTAAGGCTTATTTTCATAGTGATTTATTCTATTTTCCAGTTAATAATAGCCAATAAAATTTCTGCCACGTGATTGTGCTGAGGAAAAAGGCTTTCTTTAAGGAATATCAGGAGATTTTTTTCATGTGGTTTAAATCGTCTCTGCATTGCAGATATGTTGAGGCAATATCTTCAGTGATTTTGTTAAGGACAATCCACTTCCTGACATGTCCTATAGTTTATCTCGAGTCCAAAGCTGTACCTAAAGCTAACTAAGAAGGCATATTGGCCGGCCATGACCTAATGATTTCAAGCCCATCAGCAGCAACAACAGTTAAAAAAACAAACAAACAAAAAATATATATATATATTTTTAAAATTCATTACGATTTCATTTTTTGATTTACAAAGAAGGGACAAAACAAATCGCTTTTAAATTTTGTTTCTGCCATTTCTGATAATAAAAACAAATAAAAACAAAACAAAAAAAAAACATTCATTTTTTTAAATTAGTATTTCTACTACTGATACGACAATAGAATGGCAAAAAGTACACAGACCAGCTGTACATCAGATCATATACTGTGTTGTGTTTGTAGTTTATACTTACAGAAAGCAAACAGTTGTAAAGCAAGGCAGCACACAGCAAAGACACTTTCAGTTGGTAGGAGAATAACTCGCAGATCCACTGTACGCTGGCCATTTCCTATTTATAATTATGATTGGAAAAGAAAAGAAATTGTAGTTCCATATATATATATATATATATATATATATATATATATATATATATATATATAAATGTACTGATTACGATAATTTTTTGTGATTAATATCATTTTTATCTGTCAGTAATGAATTATAGAGCTCACTCACTTGATTTTAGGATCAGCTCTACTAATAACGCAACAGCATTCACAAAAACAACCACCGCTGTACCAAACACGAACACAACCAAATGGGATAAAGCTGTAATACAAAGACATGACAATTAGAGAAAACATTCACTTTTCCCTTTCAACTGCGTTTGTTGTTCCGTAAATATGGAATGAAGGTATTTTAGGGTCTGAGTTTAACTCAGATATATCTTGATTGAGACATGGCAGTGTACTTCGACAGAAAATAATTTTGTACTTACATCGCTGTGTCCCAGTGTTTCTGGAGTCAGATTTTGTAACTGTGGTAATTAAAGCAAAATCAGTGAATTTATATCAGCGGTAACAAGTCTGTGATAGATGAAACAAAATCCTGTTCCCTTCTGTGCAATCCAGTACACGTTTTCCAATTTCATATAAATAATAATATGCTAGTGGCCCCCCAAATCTGCACACCAGTGGTAATCTGATCACACTCAGTGCTATATGAAAAATTTTAGAGGCAATTGAAGTTGGTCAAAATCAGCCCCTTTCAGCATAACATTCATACCTATGCACATGGATGCCAAATTTCTAGCTGTCTAACCCATTAAAATACTTATAACTACTGATGAATAGCTTTATAAAACCACTCGGAATGATTAGATACAGGTGGTGTAATGAACATGCAAGATGAAAATGTTTGGCCAAAGAAAGCTGCATTTTACAGAAGGGAAAAAGTCGATGCAGAGCATAAATAATTCTAAAAGTTATCCACTCAATGTAAGTTAAGAGGCGTTGTAACCACAATACACCATCGTGTCCGGCACCTATGATGAATGTTCAGATGTTTGAATTCCTTTGACTTTGACCTTTCCTGCCTCGTGTCTGACACATGCCCAGTCCTATAATTATGTTACAATTCTTCGGATTAGAAAATAATTGTGTCCTGTCACAAATATATTGCAGGATATTAAAAATTAAGGACTTATAAAGTAAAATTAATTACTACTTTCTTTAGAAATTATTCATTGTTAAAAGTTGCCTTGAACTTTGTAGATGATAGTTTTGATCGATGGTTCTCACCCCCATGTCATACCTAAAGATGCCACTAGCATATTATTACATACGCATAATAACAGAAGAGTTTGCTTATACGCTTATAAATTTTGGAAATTGGTATTCTGCTCACGCCAAGACAGGGTTTTTCTTAACTAGAAATATGCTTAATAATGTTATATTTGTTTTATCATAATCTTATAACGAGAACGTCAGGAACTGGATATGGAGGCAGATGCAAGTGCAGACTATTTATTATCAAATATACAAACAACGTGGAAGTAACAACCATGAACAGGAACTATGATTACAAGCTGAGAAACACACAGACTAGAGGCGACAACAGTTTACATGTGACAAACGCTTGACAAAGACACACAGAGAAACCTGGAACTTAAATAGTGTTAACAATTAGGTGAAACAGGACACATGTGCAGGTAATCATACAGACATTTGAGCAGATCATGTGAAGTGCTTTGGCTGATGGGAAACGTAGTTTCTGTTCCATTAAGGGCACTGACATGACAGAACTTATATCAGTGGGGTCCAAAAGTCTGAGACCACATTGAAAATCTGGGATTTTTTCAAATTTAAAAATGGAAATAAAAAGAAAGTTTTAGAATTTTGAAAATTCTTTGGGAGCTTTTTGTAACATCTTGACTATTCAATATTCAAAATTCAAAATGTTGCACTATTTCTAAGTCCCTATTTAAAAGTAAGCAAATGTGTGATATTGAGCAGGTTAACTGCTTTGTAAAAAAGGGCAGATTTTCCTCATGTCTAATCTATTCTATTGAAGCATGTGATCAGATGACACTCCGATGGATCTGATCTAAAATGGATCATAAGTTTTTACACAAACGTGTGGAGTCCATGCCAGCTCGAGTGCACACTGTCATTAAAGCAAAAAGGGGACAAACCAAATACTAAGAAACTCTGAAATTCATGGAAATATTTCAAAGATTATACTTTTCACTCAAATTATTACTGATAATATAATTTCTAAAGAAAACCTTTCTGTTAAATTGAAAAAGAATGCCAAATAGAATCATTTATACTAGTGTTCTCAGACTATATGTATGTATGTGTATATATATATATATATATATATATATATATATATATATATATATATATATATATATATATATATATATGGTCTTACGTTGGCCTTTACATAGGCCAATTCTATTGTTTTTGCTATACATTGAAGACATTTGGGTTTGAGGTCAAAATATGAATATGAGATGATAGATCAAAGGGTGGAGAAAGAAAGGATCTGCTTATGAACCAAAACATACGAGCTCATGGGTCAAGCATGGTGGAGGTAGTGTCATGGCTTGGGCTTGCATGGCTGCTTCTGGAACAGACTCACTAATCTTTATTTATGGAACTCATGATGGTAGCAGCAGAATGAGTTCAGAAATCTACAGAAACATTCTGTCTGCCAGTTTACAGTGAAATGCATCCAACCTAATTGGAAGGATCTTCATCTTGCAGCAAGACAATGACCCAAAACACACTGCCATCACAACAAAGGACTTCATCAGGGGAAAAAGTGGAAGGTTTTAGACTGGCCAAGTCCATCAGCAGACCTTAACCCAACTGAGCAGCATTTCACCTCCTGAAGAGGAGACTGAAAGGAGAAACCCCCCAAAACAAACTAACTGAATGAAGCTGCGGTACAAACCTTGAACAGCATCACAACAGTAGAAATCAAAGGTTTAGTGATGTCAGTGAGTCACAGACTTGATGCAATTATTGCAAACAAAGGAAAAGGAACCAAATATTAAGTGTTATTTACTTTAACTTACTTCAGAATTTTCTATACTGTTCCTATACTTTTGTTCACCTAAAAATTGGGATGTCTGATACAAAAGGTTCTATGTTTTGTGTTGTTTAACATGACGAGATGTAAATACCAGGATATAAAATATCCATCTTTTGATCTCAAACCCAAATGTCTCTGGTGTGTAGCACAAACAAATAAAATGGCCTTGCCGTTCCAATAGTTCCATGATTTTAATGCACAATGTGGAGGTAAAGAATCACCCATCGTGAAGCGGAGCGCATTAAAATTGTGTAACGCACACTTGGCCGTGGATTATCCCGCTTATACCGCGGTCACTTAGCAGCATTGACAAGTTAAAGCTGTCACTGATGTTTGTAGAGCAAAATTTGACTGAAAGGATAAAAATAACGGTTAATTTTCGTTAGTTATTTTATATATGTGTCGTTAGATCTAGAATTATGGTCGGCTTTAGATCATACACAGATAAAGTAGTGCGATAAGATCACATTTATATAATATAATATAATATAATATAATATAATATAATATAATATAATATAATATTTATTTGAATGAATTATAATAAATAATTATTAGAGAGAGAAAGAGAGAGAAAGAGAGAGAGAGAGAGAGTGTGTGTGTGTGTGTGTGTGTGTGAATTAGCTGCGTCTGTGCCACGTCTCTACTGATAATGAAGCTGTGAGAGTAACTACTGTATGCAGCTGTAACTGTATGTTACTACGGTTACGATTGTTTATAGGCAGCGCATTAATTTAGAACGGTGATTAAACTAACTGGAACTACCTGTGCATTCAACGCACACCTTCCAGCCAATCAGAATCGAGTATTCAGACAGACTATGGTATAAATGTATATATGTATATATGTGTATATATATACATACACACGTATATGCAGTGTGTGTGTATGTATGTGTGTGTGTGTGTGTGTGTGTGTGTGTGTGTGAGTGTATAATAATGCTTTTAAACTGTTCATATACACTGACAGGAAAAAGAAAAAAACAGGGTGTACTTTCTTTTTCCCATGACTGTATTTGCATTGGACAGAGGAGTTTCCAATTTCTGGTTTCTTTTTTTCCCTTCTTTTTAACACGATGTGTTTTTTTCCCTCATTAACTTCAAGATATAAAAAAGAGGCTGGTAGTGGAATGACTGTGTATAGCTCCTACAACATAAGTGATAGAAGAATAACTCCTGTGTCAGGAAACTTACTGACTGTTACAAAGCACCTGCACGAGACTCCTTCAATAAATGTTAAAGAAATGTCTCTTAACAGAAAACCATATCAACAATTATATGCTTTTATTTATTAAATAACAATGGAGCTTCCACTTGTGAATGAGCAGTTACTATAGAAACAATAACTTACAGTATTGCAACGAACACATTAATATAAAAATGTATGTTACAGTGGTGGCTTAGTGGTTAGCATGTTTGCCTTGCACCTACAGGTGTGCATGGAGTTTGCAGGGTACTCTGGTTTCTTCTCCCAGGCCAAAGTTACAGCGATAAATACTCAGATCTGTACTGTTATAGAAAATTAATCAACACCTTCTGATTTAAGAATTCACCTGAGCAGTGGACTAATTATTGTAACTGTAATCTCTAAGAAAAGAAAAAATATTTTACTATTATTCAGGTGTGACGTCATATATATATAGGTGTGATGCCATATGTATGCTGCTTAATATTCCAGCACCCCAAAAGTAAAACACGTTTCCACATTCATGGTACAAACAGTTCAGTATCCTTCTGTGTAATTAACAAAACCAGACACTTCACCATATTCTTTCAGTTTAAACTGTACTACAAGGAAACAAATGCCTGTTATATTTGGCCTGTTACAGAGGGAAGCCCTGGGGGTGTTTACACTTTCATATATTGCAAAGAGCTAGAGAATATATTCCTTTGTGTTTGTTAATAAAGAGCGCTGCTGAGTGAAATTCGCTGTAACATCTAGGTTGAGTGTTGTAACAAGAAATCATCAAATAAATATGAAATTCTGTTTTGTTTTGTTTCTTTAATCGTAAATCAGAGGTTCCCCATTAACCAAGGATGCACATTTATTAACACATCACTTCTTTTTCTTAACATAATCTCTGGCATTAACAGACACTAACAGTGTTGTGTATGAATGTGTTTACAGTTACCTTTTAAAGGCATCTGTGAAAATCTGGTGATAAATAAACTAACTCATTTTCTTATGTTGTAAAATATATTTTTCCATTTTAATTTGGCTTTAACCATTTCATTTGAATTTATTAGTATTTTTAATCGTGCTATCAAAGTAAAAAACATTTGAAAAGGATCAGAAAAGTAATGAATACCTGATAAATGCGTTAGGCTTGTAAACAGTATCATCACAGTCAAGGTGTTAAGGAATGCAGTCACACAGGTCAATCCGTCACGTTCTGCAAAACGAGAAACATGTTAACATTTTTACACAAGTGTAATCATGACACTGTTATTACCTGAATTTTCAATGTGCAAATAATTCACCACAAACCTGCAGTAAAAACACCTTTAAAGCTAAAACACATGGTCATGCTTTTGTACTGGATGATTCTTAGCTTCCTGATCAACTACGTTCTGTTCAGCTTTAAATAAAACAATTAGAACTTCTTTTGTACATGAATCCATGTGAGGACCATCCAGTGGAAAATCATCTCCACTACCAATAAACAGTAATGAAACAGGACTGGTACTTACCTTTCACATTATTCACAAAGTCATAATGGAAATAGATTGACCCTGATGCACCTACAACCTCCAGGATCATCATCACTGATATCCAGAGTAAAACTGCAAAAAACAAACAACTATTTTTACACGCGTCACATGACACATCTTCCACTGGTCTTACTGAGGTTATTAAATCCTCTGCACACTCCCTACTGGAATGTATGGTAACTTACTTTCTTATCAACATAATAAATACAACCATCTCCACAATTATTGCCTCCCTTCATTAAAATAAAAAAATATAAATAGGGGTTTGGTCTGAAGTATCCTGGCCTAATTCAAGATGTCATTCATCTTCACAAGAGTTGAAAATAATCAATGATCCACCTCCATGTTTTACAGTCAGATTGAGGGCTTTTCCTTGCATTCAGTCTCCTTTATTCACCGACCTTCCTGATAGTGTTCAAGGGCAAAATTTTTATCTCATCTGACCACCACTGAGATTCCAATCAGGTCTGAAGTGCAGAAGCTGTGGGCTTTTATATAATAGGATATGGTTTGGGACATGGCTGAAACTGCAGGATGTAATTATCTGCTGCTTCTCAGTATTACAGAAATATTATGAGAATAAAATCACTTTGTTTTGCAGATCAGTGTGACTGCCACTCGCACTGAACTTACTTGGAATTTGGGGGCAGGGCTTTAATTATTATTACACTTCTGCCTCTGAGCAATTCATTTTTTTGCTGTTTAAATGTCATTTTGTGCTTTCAGCTCTGTGAGCTTTGCCTTTAATGACATTTTTGTGGGTGTCACTAAATACAAATCAGTTGTAGTGTGCATGCAACTGCTAATTCATGGGTGATTGGCAATCATCAATATACGAACATGAATACAAAGAAAATCCACATTTCCGTACTGAACTGTAAGTAATTAGCGCAGTGCTAGCAAGCTACTTAACAGTTAATAAAATACCCAAATCCGATGGAATATACCATAACAACCATTTTGTTCATTAATTTTATGTAAGTTATCCAGCCAGAGAGAAGTGAGAGAAGTTAACTGTTTACACCACATTTTGAGTTTAGGTGTATTTTAAACAAATTAATTTAAAACTAAATCTACAATCAATTTTAAATTCATTATATCATGCGTTGTTGTATGAACACAATCAAAAGTGAAATGTGTTTAGAATCATTTAAATTCAATAAAATGTCTACCTAGTGACTGTTTTACTCAAGAGCTTAAATAAATATAAAGTCTGGAAAAACCATGCAGATCATTTCCTGCTAAAAATTTTAATGTATAATTTTTAGAGAACAGGAATCAAATGTTTTTGTCTTTCCATACAGTAAATCCTTAATTTTAACATTTTAATTCACTATATTCCTGACCAACAAATTTTGTGTGTAAAAGTTTTAGGAATTTGTGTTTTAGGAATGGAATTGTGTAATCAGTTAATTGTTATCTAAGTGAATGAATTTTTAAATAATGTAATGTCTGTGGACTCAAGGTAAAATAATATGGTTATGAATGCATATTACATCAAATGTAGTGTTTGTAATGTTTGATTGACGAAAATAAATTATGTAAAATAGGTAAAATAAAGTATTACATGATCTACTTACACAGACGTTCGCGGACAGCATGACAAAAAAACCAAATCAATGCCAAAAGTGGAAATACTGCCACAGTGATATTTTCTGAAAAAAAAAAAAGAACGTTAATTACATTAATATAGCACTTTTGCTTGTAAAGGTTCAGTTTTAAGCTGAAATTATTATTTGTGCTTGTAATTATGCTGATGAGGATACATGCTTCATTGTATACATGCTTCAGACTCAATACACAACTAAAACTGAAATCTAGCATTATTAAACATGATTTTAGGGTTTGTAAGTTAGTAGGTCTGGACAATGAGGCAACAAAATATATAAGACTATGTTTAAATATTTAAAATATCTAGAATTTATAAGCTTTCAAAATGTGTAACATTGATTACATTACATTCTATACATGCATTCTAAATGTTCCATATATATATATAAATTAGCCTTTAGCAAAATATAATAGTACATTTAATGAAATGTCAATCAAATGTAACGTTACCTGCAAAATTGGTACTTACTGGGATGAAGTCCATATATCATTACAATAGCAAATATTCGGAGAAAATTGTCGATTTCTGTAATCTGTAATTCTGTAATTCTGTAGGTTTGTAGATTTCTTCTACAGCATACTGTATTGGGAAATAAAAGATTATTAAAAGGTTATTTCAGATGTCTGCGAGGTCTTTTTAAAAGAAAATTAAATAAAAACTTATGAATTGTATTTATATTCCAGATATTATGACAGCTACCCAAAACACCCCAAAACAAAAGGTAACGTTTTAAACACCAGTCCCCTTTTCCAGTGTAAGGACCTGTGTAACTATGATGTATTAATATGGAAATACAGCAAATTACAATATGCATTTACATGTGAATAATACAGAACTGAATTATTCATTTGTTGTTAAATAAATAAAATGCCATAAATAATGTATAATCTTGTCCTCAACACCAGAACTGAGTCAGTAGGACTGAGAAACAGAAAATAATAGGAATGCACACGGGTCAGTATAAAATAGTACATTAATACATTAGTTATATCTGTTCTCTATCTGACATTGCTATTGTTAATATCCACAAGATTCACTCCTTAAAAAAGGTTAATTTATTACTTCATGATTGCAGAATGGACTGCATCCTATATTCCTTTTTAAGATACCTGAGATTTAATTCAATTCAATTTTATTTTATTTGTATAGTGCTTTTAACAATGGACACTGCCAGCTTTAAAGAAATATATAAATATATGAATTTAAAATTTACTAATTTATCTCTAATGATCAAGCCAGGGGTGACAGTGAGGTGAAAAACTCCCTGAGACAATATGAGGAAGAAACCTTGAGAGGAACCAGACTCCAAAGGGAACCCATCCTCATCTGAGTGACACCAGACAGTGCGATTATAAATAAATCCCTTCTATAACTGTATACTATGGAGTCAAAAAGTGCAATTGTGTAAACAGGAACTTATGAGCTTATGAGCAACTTATGACTATAAGCGTCAGAGTTGTTTCTGAATTCATTGCAGTTTTAACATGAAGTCTATTTTGTTGAAGTTATCAATTGTTCACTGATGGATACTTGTGCAAATCTATTTGTAGCAATTCCAGTAGTAAAGCTATCTTCATGGTTTCTATATGATACCACAGTACCACAGGTTCCTCAGTAATGTCACTGATCTTTAGGCTGTCTGTATGGGGCCATCCTCAGCAGCAGCGAGTGATTTTCAAGTGAGATAATGTAAATGTATGTATGCAAAATCCCAAGTGGCTTCATATTCACTATACATGCTACATAGGGTATAATATAATGGCACTGTAATGCCTATATAGTCCACTAGATGACCAATTAAATAACATTTGATATTCCACTTCAGCAAAAAAAGGGTGATTGATTATGCCTGTTTGAAATTGTTTAAAACATGTAATAACATTTTTTAAATGTATCTGCATATCGATCCTATAATTTATTATGAAAAATCACAAAGGACGTTCCTAAAAGTAATATTACGTTAGAAGTAAACTATCTCAAACATGTACTCTCCTCTGGCTTCTACACTCATGTCCCCACACCAACTCTCTCTCTCTCTCTCTCACACACACACACACACACACACTATAAGAATTGTTTAATATAAAACAAAAATTTGTTGAAACACCTACCTACAGCGATAACATACAGAAGAGTCAGAATTAACCCCAGTAGCAGACCTCCTGCAATCAACGCTTTCCCTACAGTGTTTGTTTTATACCAGACATCCACAACAACAGCTAGACAATAACAAGAACAAAAAATGTTAGTATATTACACAAATACATACAGTGCTTTGTAAACAAAAATATCAAAAGCTTTGCTTAGAGAAATACAGAAGTAAAAACATATAAAGGAAGTAAATAAAGTATTAAAATAAAATATTACAATTTTAGATTTAGTAATCATTCAAGCAGTTGACTATCACATCAACTGCAGCAAGCAGCCTTAAGGCGAGACACGGCAGGCATAAAAAAAAGCCATTTTTTTGCATACTGGGCAATTTTCAGATTTTGGTAAATTTTGTTTCTATAACATGTCTTATTTAACACTGATACCATAAAAATGGCAAAAGTTCACATTAAAATGTTTATTTTTAGGCATCTAGTGTTCTTACGTCTGTCAATTTCCCCTTACTTATAACAAAGTTAGCATTTTTCAACCAGATGTATCTCTGCAATCGCTCTTGAAATGGTATCATTAGAAAGCTTACTCCCTCTAGCATCATGATAGCTGGTCTAAATATGCTAATTTCCTTTTTAGAGATCTTTTTTTTTTTATTATTATTATTATTATATGCTGAATAATTAGCATTCCGTGGTATAACGAAATGTTACAAATATGGTGTTCACATTTTCTGAGAGAAAAAAAAAAGAGAGAAAGAAAAGGAAATAAAATAAAATAAATAACAAGGGGGGTATACACTAATAATCACAATAGAAAAGAGGAGTTTAGTTCTTTGAGCGTATCCATAGTTCTGGTTGCTTTCTGATTTGAAAGACCTTGAAGAGTTTCAAAATATTTTTCAAAATAAATCCTCAAGTCAGCTTTGAAGTGGGAGATACTGGGCTTCCTTTCTGACCATTTACATTTGTGTATATGAAACTTACCTAATAATATTAGAAAATTTAGCATAAAAATGTGACTCTTATCCATATCTTTTTTATCAAAATAAAATATAACATCTCTTTTAATTATATAAATTTTAGATCCACTCAACATAGTAAATAAATATTCAACATCAATCCAGAAAAATTGAACATACATACATGCAAAATAGTCTCTACATCTATTCCACAAAAAACACAAAATTCAGAGAGATCAGCTCTGTATCTCTTGTCCTTTTTAGAGATCACCAATAGTGAGAAACTACAGGCCGACGTAAACCAGGAGGCAGAATTTCATTGGCTAAGGAAGTTTAAAGTTCATTTCTGGCGATGTGATTCGCCGAAATGCATCACTTGATGTGTTCCGCTAGCTTGCAACAGAGACATCAATACAGTAAAAAGAGATGGGAAAAACCCTAAAATTCCATGCAAAAGCATCAAAAACAGACGTGAGCAGCTATCCATAGCTTTAAGGAAAGTACATGTAAAAAAGACTCTGTTCGCAGAAACTAGAAAACAAACAGACTAATTTGGGGCCTCTCCTCTCTCCATCTCTCATTCCTGTCCTCTCTCTTCTCCACTTCTGCTCTATTTGCCCTCCTCTCATCACATCTCTGTCTATAATATGATTCACACAAAGAAGTCACATATAGTTTATATATAGTCAGTTGTGTAGTAAATGTGATAAATGAATTACTGTTACAAAAAAGTGTTATTTCTAATCAGTAAATATGAAATTCTGCAATCAATATCTTTAAAAGCTGTTTTCTCAAAATGAGTGTTTTCAACACTTTGAACCAAAAATGTTAACTTGTGTAGCACTTACATAAGCCATACTTTCCATGATCATTCTTAGTTATATTCTGATGATTATTACAGAATAATGCACACAGTGTTCATTACATACTGTATTGTATTAAAAACATGGTGATAATCAAGTTTTAATACATGTTCATAATATTTTGAGATTTTTTTAATGAAAAAAGGAGATATCCAAAATCTGTCCTGTAAAAACGTTTAACTCTATGTTGTTAAAATGAAATGAAGATTTTAAATATAACTCTTTTCAATATCTAGATTTTTATTTTTTAAATGTAGGTAAATAAGTGCATATTTAATGAGGTAGTATCTTATTTGCATATCTAAACATAATTTTTGAGAATGCAAAAAATAGTTGTAATAATGTATATAATTTATTGGTAAAGTTTCATGATAATATAATAAAATTTCTCCTATTCACCTGCAGTGTCTCGCCTTAATAATTAATTCAGCTGACTTGATGTGTTTTACTCAAATGAATTAAACTGCACTGGAGGAGATCTGTAACATCATTACAGGCTGGACACAAGTACATCACTTCTGCATTTCTATTTGAAAAAATCAGTGGAAATTGTCCACTCTTGCTGGAGACATGTACATGTAAGTTTACTGCGTTCTTTGAGTGGTGTTACAATGGACACATGTGATGTTACAGTTGTGCTGCTTTATCAGTAAAAGTGTAAGATGGGACTCCTTTCACTTTCAGTGAAAATGTACAGCACTCGTTCATGATATCAGTAATCTTGCACTTGAAAAATAAACAATTGTATTCATGTTATGTGGGAAATACAAAGTCTGTAATTTAAATAAAAACTCAAACCAAAAAAGTGACAATTGTGCCCTCTCTATAATGGTAACATTACCTTTACAGTTACATTGGTTTCAAAACATTTTCATGGTTTATTTGTTTTAATTTTTATGTCACAAAATTTAATTTGTTGCACCACTTGATGTGAAGTTACTGTGTCAATGGTACCTAGTTTCTGGAAGCAAGTTTTATTTAATGATTTTCATTTCAGCGTTAAACTGAAACCCAAACTGTATAATTAATAAGTAAATATAGGAGCGCTTCTAACATTCCAACCGCTTGTTTTCTATTGGCTCATGGATCCACAATGCAATATACAGAGTTAGATTTCATCTAGATCAACTCAAGCATGAGGAAAAACCTGTGCTTTCTGCTTAGGAAAATCAACATATTTGTTGCTTTCTTTCTGTGTTCTTTTTTTATGTATTTTAGAGAAAATAGTAGGCAATTACCATACAGTCTTAGACAATTCAGAACCCTTAAAAGTTCCTGAGTTACATGTTTCTCCATGTAAATGGGCTCCAAATAGAAGCCTTTACTGGAAGTTACGCTTTAATCATCAAATGAACCCTTAATAAATCCTTGAACGCTTTTTTTAAATACAGTGAATTTTCTAACAGAGAAAAAAATTTGTGAGCATATCTTTGCCTTCTTCTTCTTGTATGTTTGCATAAGAAATGTGTTTGATCTGTTTAATTATTTTTTTTGTTCTTCACTACTTGAGAGCCAGTTCAATAATTAAACAAATCAAACAAATTTTTTATGCAAACATACGAGAAGGAGAAGGCAAGGATATACTCACAAAGTTCTGACATGTACGCTAGCTAGATAGTGGCACAGCTGTAAGTAGTATTCTCTAACATTACATTATAAAGCTGTGTGATGTCTGCATTAGATGTGTCTGCATTTTTGTAGTGAGTGATTGTTGTTTGCTTAGAGGCTAATATTAACTTTAGATAATTAGCTGTTTAGTAATATAATCACTAAGTTTAGGCACCACATCCTGCTTCCGATGAATCTGTTACAGGCAAGAGAGCATACTAAGACCCCTGTGGTCTCGTGTTATGAAACAGACTGACTGGAAGTATAAGGGCATTGTATCCTGGTCATGCTTCTGACAAGAGACCTGTTTGCACTTACCAGTGGCCATGCCAAGTAATTCTCACCACTCAAAGTGCTGATTCCCCCTGCTATACAGACCTCAACAAGGTATTTAGTAAGAGTAGAGAAACTAAACAATCTTCACATGAGAAACAGTAGAACTCTTGCATGGCATCGTATCTCTGTACAGTCCTCTCTCCTATGAGGAAACTAAAGCTGTGGAGGAGTATATTCAAGAAGCTCTATAACAGGGGTTCATCTGTTCATCAACACCTCCTGTGTCAGCCCAAGACCTTTGGCTACGCCTGACTTGCTGCAATCTGAACCCCAGATTTGTGGGACCATGTAAAATAACATTGTAAGATCAACCAGGTAATGTTCTGATTGCAACTACTCAGACTATTGTTCCATAGCTCTTTGCTTACGTGATTCGTAGCCATTGAAAAAACACAGTGCTTGCTGACAATTACCCCCTACACTGTGCATTGGACAAAAAGGGGTCAAATGTAATATCTTGTGGACCAGAAAGAGTACAGCCCTGAGGAGAGGAGCTGGGTACTGTCCACTGACATACTTGATTAAGAGTAATGGTTGCGCAATATTTTCTTTTCTATATTTTAATAAAGTTTAGGAATTTTTACAACAAAAAGCTGATTGATGCTTTTTCAGAACTTTGTCCTGGATTTGTTTTGATTGCTCCTTTGTCTTCATGATGCTGTAGGTTTGGGTTTGTTCTCTTACAAACTCCGGGTACTTCCAGGAACAGGGGTATTTATATCACATGACATTTTAATTGCACACAGGTTGACTTAATTGAACTAATTATCTAACTTCTGATGGTACCTGGTTGGGAGCAGAACTAATTCACTGGTTTCACAGCACTGGGAGTGAAATTTTTTTTTTTTTTTTATAATTTTTAAGTAAATAATGAGTAAATAATTTTTTGATAACTATATCACTCCCTGCCAATATTATGAGCAATTTAGTTTAGATTTATGACAGATAATCACAATTAAGTCTGTTTCATTTCCAGCAATTGTACATAAGTTTGCCTGTGATTTGAACCCTGTCTGTTTAACTATAAGTTATTCTGCTATTTTGGATGCTGCTATTAAACTGCTTGTGACTGAATCCAAACAGCTCTGCCTTTTGATAAGGAAAATCAGACCTGTGCATTTTATATTACGTAGCAGCCCCAACCATGGTGTTAAACCAAAGTAATAGACTTTTTTCTTCTTTTCAGCAACTTTTAAAGATGTGACAAAGGACAATAGACCAAGATGATGCTGTGGCAAATTAGCTCCTGCCAATTACTTTAATTTGCATCATAGAAATTAAAAAAATTTTGACTAATCCTTTTTTATCTTTTCTAAAAATATAGTGCTCAAGATGAGTGTAAGCACATGATTTTAAAATTATTTTATTCTTTAATTAGTTCCTTTCTTAACTTTTCACTTTATACAAGTATGAGTAGCATCTTGCAGATGGTAATGGTGTAATGGTTTGATGTATACTCACGTAAATAAGCAACAAGAGTTATCACAGCAAATTGTAGTAGAATTGCCAAGCGGTTAATTAACTGGTGGAGATAATCTGCAAAATAATAAGGACACAGTATGTACTGATTAGGCCAGTGTTTCCTAACTCCCACATACAGGCCACATTTTACTAATTCCCAGCTCCTAAAAGCCTAAATAAAGTAATCAAAATACTGATGATCTGGTGCAGGTGTTTTCAGAGCTTGCAGAAAGCAAAAGGTGGACCTGGGGCAGGTATTCAAACTGTGGAAAAATTCTAGGAGGGGTACAGGTGTGGGGTGAAAAGTAAAATACCAAAAAATAAATATTTAAATGACTTTAAAAGACGTGCGAACCTTTATGTGACCTGCAGCTGAGCCAATCAACATACAGTACTCTGCAAAACTCTTTTTTTCCTTTTTTACACCTCTGCTAAAAAGTGATGGAGGTATTATGTTTTCAGGTTGTCTGTGCCTCCCTCCAAATTTGTGGTATGAAGAGACTTTTGCATAGTACCATATGAGTCTGAAATGACCGACAGTATCTCCCCCTTTCTCTGTCTCACTTCAGTAAACCTTCTGCCAGTTCTCTTGTCTCTTCCAATTTCCCCACTTAAAAACATGATGCAGCACCCTAACTTTTTGTCACAATAAATGATAATGTGAAATAAAATCTAGCAATATATGTTCGACTTCCTGGCTCAGATAAGACATTATTAAATATATTTATTAGAGATGTGGAAAGTGGGCCTCATGGCCCAGCAGTGAGAATTTAAAAAAGGACTTTGCTGGGTACCATAGATTTTTTTATCTTGATTTTTTTTCTTTATTACTTAATTAGAGCTGCAAATGGATTATTATTTAACATTTTCTCACAGGACCACTGATCATCAAATCATACCTTGAAATGTTGTCAAATGCAGAGTGATCCAAAGTAGGAAAAAGATCCTAACAAAATTAAGTGCTGAACAAGTTGCTGCTTCAGTAAAAATCCCTGGAGGAAAGATCAAATAATTAATTAATTAATGTATTGCAGCCAAATAAAGAAATTAGACCAACAACCCACTGAGTTTAAAAAGTCACAATATTGTCTCTTTACTCCAGAACTGTACCTATCAACCTAGAATTACTATTACTGTCAATAATTATTAACGAAATTCAGTTATAAAATTTCCTTTACTTTTTAGGATTTTAAATGTTAGTGGCACCCCTGAATTTATGTCTTTCATATATCCTCTTTGGCAGTCCAGCGATGTGTTCCCTATAATAATGGTGATGGATACGGGGGAGACAACAAGGGGTTGAATCTCTTTAGGTTAGAACCTTAACCCCAGTTCTCTGGGGGCACAAGTGAGATATCTTCGCGTTGTCCCTCAGAAGCAATATTTCATTACGCCAGCCAAGATTGGCAGATATGATGTGTGCATTTCAGAGGCAGGACTTACTCCTGCCTTTTCCTGCATTGTCACCTAGACAGTCTATACAAGCACACCTCACAGTCAAGGTCGTAACTCAAATTTCTCTTTCAAGCATTTGCTTGAGTCACTTCCAAATTGTTTGGAATTGTTTGTATTGTGACTTCCAAATTGCAGGACAAACTTATCTCATAGACCAAGACTGAACGTAGCCAATCAGACTGGTGTGTCTGTTTGTGAGCTCACACTAAGTACAGAGTGCACCAGAGTGGGTTTAATCAAAACTATGTCAAACCCATAAAACCTAAACCTCAGGTCCAGGACATGGCCATTCCCCCAGTGGAGTGGGCGCGCAAGCCTGTGGGAGGCTGTAGTCCCTTTTGGGAATTAGCTGAGACTATAGTTTCCATGATCCAATGCAAGACATGGTGTTTTGTGATCAGTCACCCCATGAGACAAACAGTTTGTCAGATTTCCTGATCCCTGCTGTCTTGTCAACATAAGTCCAGAGTGCGCGGATTGGGCAGAGAGCATTTGACTGTTCTTGCCCTTCAGAAGCAAAGAGAGGGAGATAAAAGGTCAATAATATAATCAGCTGGCATGTCAGTGATGTGTCGGTAACTCTGGGGATGAATGTAGAATTAGGTTCCAGTAAAACCTGAGTCTTGTCCCGTAGAAATTGCATACACGGTGAGTTTACCAACATGGATACCAGTGTGGATGTCACTAACGCACTTTGCTGAAGCCAGTGCCAGCAGCATCACCATTTTCAAAGAAAGTGCTTTAAGATCCAACTTATCCAGAAGCTTCAATAGAGGGTCTGATAATACCTCCAGCACCATAGCCAAGTCCCTTGAAGTGATCAAAGGTTTACATACAGGGTGGAGTCAAGGAGCCCCTTTCATGACTTGGCAAATAAGGGAGTGTCAGCCCACTGTTGTGTTCCCAAAACCTACATGATGAACCAAAATGGCAGCCAGGTATACCTTAATGGTAGAGAAGGTTTTGTCCTTATCTAGTAGCTCCTATAGAAAAAGGACATTGGAAGGCAACTGAGCCTGAGGCCATGCACCACTCCTCAAACAGGTTCCATGTGCCATTATAGATTGAATTCGTTGATGATGCTCTTGTATTCTTCTGAATGGTCATAATAATGCTATCACGTAGCCAGGCTATGGTCAGATTTAACCTCTCACACATCAGGCCCAGAGTGCCAGGCTTTCCAGATAAAATATTTCCCTGCGAGCCTGAGATAGGAGTTCTCTGCATCTAAGGAGGGGCCATGCCTACGTCCCTGTACCCTGCTTAGAGTTTTGGCACAAACAAGTGGGTCTGCGGCCACTCATATGCAAGCACATCCACCACCATCGGGGCATCCTGATTGTTTAGGGAATAAAACAGAGGGCACTGCATGTTCTCTTTCGATGCAAAGAAATCTATTTCCACACTCCAGTAAATTGCCCATAGATGAGCCGTTACTTCATTGTGGAGCTTCCAGTCTCCATAACGTTGATTGCCTCTGAACAGAAAATCTATCCAGATTCATCACACCAGGAACATTAGTGGCTCTCAAGTGACAGGAACCACGAGCTGCTCCACAGAGTCAGTTTGTGTGCCAACATGTGCAGTCGGCATCCCTCAATGCGTCCTTCAAGTTGATGTATGTGAACCAATCGCCTGGACGCACATAGCGGATAAGAGCTGCATGTGTTAGCATTCTGAACTTGTATTTCCTCAGATACTGTTCAGCACACGCAAGTGAGGCCAGAAAACACCTAGAAAATAGAAGCCAAAATGGCTTACCTCATGAGGTTCTGGCCTTATCAGCCTGGCTTCTTTGTGCCTCTAGGCTCTGAAGGCTCTTTTAGTAGGCGGGTGGACGGGCTACAGCCTGAGCGAACATCTGCTGAGGTGTCTGGGAGGGAGCCGTTTGCTTCCTGGGGAGGTATATTCACTGAAGAACTGCACATCTGTGAAGGCGCAGGCAGAGATCTGTGACCAGGCACATCTCGTCCCACAGTGCTGGGCTGGGTGAGGCTGTCATATCTTCCTGACAGGCCATGAGCAAAGATGAAGCATTCAGGGCTCTGACAGACATGGCCACTGCTTTGTAGCATTTCTTAGACATGGAGGACTGGAGACAATTGACCTTGGGTTCTGCCATTGACATGAATACATTTTTACATTTTTTGAAAATAAATACTTGCACAATTAGAATCCAGTGCAAAATTATTGACACCCTTCAGGAGAGGCATGTTATTTTAACCAGGCAAAAATATATATAAAGAAATAAACATTACACACAATGACATTTTGTATGATAAATTGATGTCTATACATTTTATGGTATTTTTGATTATGTTTATATTGCTGCCAGTGTTTTTAAGTGTTTTTTTTTTTGTTGCCTTTGAATATGGTCTGTTTTCTGGGGTATAAATACACACACAATACAGAGCTCTTACTGAAGAAGATAAATAGTGTTTCTGACTTTCACCAGTCAGATAATGAATATAGAGGAGTACATTTTTTTAAATAAAAAGTTTTTAAATGAAATTGTGGAGCAGTTAAAAAAAATTGCACAAAATTGAGAGAGGCAAAGAAGTGGGCGAAAAATTTATTCTGGAGTTTTAAAAACTGTAACTGTGAAAAGCAACACTTACCCTCAGTAACACCCCAAAGGATGAAGACAATAAACATAGTAATATTAGGAGAAAGGACATGCGCACAGTGTATAGCTAGGGCTCTTCTGCTGTCATCTACAAACAAACAAAAAAAGAATATTTGTATAAGGTTTACTGTATTAAGTTGAAATGTAACCTTACCAAACTTCTGAAGTGATAAAATGAAGACCAGACTTACCTTCATTTTTAAAAGATGTAAAAGATAGGTAGCCTAGGATAAGTGATCCAATTACAAATCCAAGTATACATAGAACAAAAATTCCAATATGCATTGAGGAAAAACCTGTGTGGCACAAACACGAGTTAATAAAACATTATTACACTGTAATATTTGTGATGAAATAACAAACAACTGGTGATATTTTAAAATAATCACACCAACTTACTAATGGACTTGTCTCTAAGAAATACATTTTCATATTATAGTTATAATGCTTTTATACATATTACAGTTAAAATGCTTTTTTTGTTCATTTTTTTTATATAACTTCTTGGTGAATATGCTGCTTGCTTTAAACTGAAAAAATAAGTCAATTTGGAGCAATCACAGATATTTTTTATTACTTTCCCTGCATCAGACAAAAACCTATAAATGACACAAATATAATAAACAACCAGACTTTGTTTTTTGCAGCCCCTTTCCTGGTCACGATACTGTACATTTAAAATTATTGGACATTTGAAGGGACTGATATCACGCAACAATAATACGCTTAAAGGAAAGCATGACTTCACACATTCCTACAGTTGGCTAGTGTCACTGTGATTGGCAGAGGAGAAAAAGTTTGCCCCTCCCACCCAATGAGCATGGCCAATGTTGCTCTCATAAGGGCAGTGCACCCCACATGATTTTAGCCCTGATAATCCACTTCTGACTTATTAAGGCGCTCAGCTGTGCTACATTTTTACATGTTTTGTGCGTAAAAAACATTGACTTACCCAGCTGCTGCACTTCCACAGTTGTATTATCTGATAATGCCCCAGAGAATGCTAAACATATATACAGCCCTTTGTCCTCAGTTTGAACACTCTTCAGTCTCAATGAGAAGTTTCCTTTGTTCCTTTCTTCAGCACTGAAGAACTCGACTCTGTCTCTGTATCTCTCATGGGATGAGTCTGTCAGGACCTCATTCTCCTGATAAAGCAGCACTAAGATATCTTCATCCATTTTCTTCCATGACACCTCTTCTATATTTTCCGGTGGGATATTTGAGTCTACAGAGCAATTCAGAGTGACATCTTCACCAGCATAAGCAGATATGACGTGGCCTCCAGACACGATCAAGCGCTCTGAAATGAGAATTGTAAAAAAAAAAATTTTGATTATACATAAGAAAGAATTGAACTCAAGTATTCCTTTTTAAATCCAGCATTATTTACAGAACATTATTTACACTGGGTGATAAAATTTACCTACCAATCTCCTTTATCTCAATCAGAGTTTCATCAGAGTCCAGGTTTGTGTAAACAGCACACTTATAAACTCCTACATCTTCACGGGTCACATTTGTAAGGAAGAGAGAGAAGTTTCCATGGGCGATCTCCTCAGTGAAGAAATGAGCTCTTTCACGATAACGCTGGTTCTGAGACTCTGGTCGACTCTCTCCCTCCAGCCACAAGTGCACTAGAGTTTCAGAGTCATTTCTTTTCCACTCCACTTCCAGTTCTTCTATTGGTAGAGGACGTTCTACAAAGCAGGGCAGCATCACTGAGCCTCCCAGCTGGGCAATGAGAGGATCAGAGGGACCGTGGAGATGGAACCCTAAAGTGAATAAAAACACTGGGAAAAGATGTTGACCTAATGTGTTAACTGCCAGTCAAGTCAACATGTCCCAATTTTGTTTGTTCATCACACATCTGTGTGGGTTTCCTCCATGTAGGCTATACCAGTTCCCTTTACCCGTGCAAAAACATGCCACTAGGTAAATGTAAGTACAATACCCCCTTTTTTTTTAAACAGTACAGTTTTTTATATTTTCAGCAAGAAGTGTTTACTTTCAATATTTTCTACAAGAAGTGTTTATATTTGGTATTTTCTGAAAAAGAAATATAATTTGATTTTTTCTGCAAGTGTTTACATTATTATATTTTCTGAAAGAATATTTTATTCTTTATTGTATTGACTTAAGAAAAGTTTATATTAATAAGGTCTGTCCACATCAGACTGTGAAATGTAGCCTATTGTGAAATTTATTGTTATGGTAAGGTTGATCTAAAAGTTGAATGTGTCTTTTGTTTACTATGTTCATCAAGTTCCAAATAAAAGAAAAAGTAATCAAATGAAGTACTTTTCATTTCTAAAGTATTCAAGTCACTGGATTATCCAAAACTAGGCATTACCACATGGTTATTTAATATAAAGCCCCTTTTGTTGATTATCCAGAATAACTACATATAAATAACTACATCATGATATATATCATTACTGTGAAATAAAATAACTCATACAGTGAAACAGAATTTTGGTCATATCGCCCACCTCTAAGTATACTGATATTTTTACTGTCACACATAACTCCATGTCTCTACCTATGCCATTCTCTCTGTTTCATTAACTGTCTTTGTGCTACACTGTCACATCACAGCTGACTTTGTTTCTAACCCCATTCTCCATCGGCATCATAAACTACAAAACATGTCACGTGACTCCGTCATATGTTCAAGTTCAACAGATTTCTAATTACAGACATGTTCATAATCACGCTCACCCTTAAACCCAGACTTTCAGACAGTCACAAGTCTCACTTCTAGCATTCCAAGCGCAAATTTGATTCATTTGATTCATTTTGATAGCGATGATTCCAAGCATTTTGTTCATTTGATTCATTTTGGTAGTGATGATTCCAATCATTTTGATTTATTTGATTCATTTTGATAGTGATGATTCCAAGCATTTTGATCCTGCGTTTTATTTTTGGGTTTTTAATTCTGTTCTGCTGTTACATTACTCTTGGTGTTTGCCCTGGTTAAGTCTGAAAAAGAGCCTAGTGAAAAAAGGATCATAGTGATGAATCTAGAGCTCTTGAGCAGATGTTAGAGACTGCTCACATCACAGCTGCTAAATATATGTGTTGAGAGAGCAGGTTTACTCGACTCACCAACAGTGTGTAAAGCCAACAACCAATCACTGATCACCATTGTTTCTTAAAACCAATCATTGACCACCACTGTTCCAATCAACCAATCGCTGATCGCCATTGTTTTTTAAACCAAACACTGATCACCATTGTTCCAATCAATTAATCACTGATCACCATCGTTCACTGATCACCATTGTTCTTAAAGACCAATCACTGATCACCATTTTCCTTAAAGTCAATCACTAATACTTGATGATATTTACAGTAATGAAAGTAAAAACAGTAATTTCATGCATAACCATTTTTCTTCATGTCTAGTCCCAGACTCATCATTGCCATGGTTTCATTTTTTCTGCATTCTTGAAAGAAATTGTAGAATTTTGTAAATACATAAAAAACACTAATCTATTGCATTCTGTCATCAGAAAATCCTTCTTCATTTAACACATTTTAATATGCAAATGATCATGACAATTCAATGAGTCTAAGATGGTGGCATGGAAATAGCACTCAGAGGCTGGTCCGGATCCAAAATGGTCCTATTTTTGTTCTTAGCCCAACTTTTTAATGGCACATTGACATCAGAGCAACCGGTGTTCATGTCTACCATCTAGCACAGGTACATTTGAATGCTGTTCATAGACTTCAACACAATCATTCCTCAGGACACCTCCCTCTGCAACTGGATCCTGGACTTCCTGACTGGGAGACCTCAGTCAGTCCAGGAAGTAGCAACATCTCCACCACCACCACACTGAGCACTGGGGCCCCCCCAGGGCTGTGTGCTCAGTCCACTGCTGTTCACGACTGTGCAGCAATGTACAGCTCAAATCACATCATCAAGTTCACCAGTGGCACGACCATGGTGGGTCTCATCAGCAAGAACGACGAGGTCAGCATACAGAGAAGAGTTGCAGCGCTAACGGACTGGTGCAGAGCCAACAACCTGTCTCTGAACGTGGACAAAACTAAATAGATGGTTGTTGACTTCAGGAGAGCATGGATTGAACACTCTCTGCTGAACATCAATCACTCCTCTGTGGAAATCGTCAAGATCACCAAATTACTTGGTGTTCACCTGGCGGAGAACCTCACCTGGTCCCTCAACACCAGCTTTATAACCAAGAAAACCCAGCAGCGTCGCTACTTTCTGCGAAGGCTGAGAAAAGCCCATCTCACACCCCCATCCTCACCATGTTCTACAGAGGGAATTTCAAGAGTATCCTGAGCATTTGCATCACTGCCTGGTTTGGAAATTGCACTGTCTTGGATCGCAAGACCCTGCAGTGGATAGTGAGGTCAGCTGAGAAGATCATCTCTTCCCTCCATCATAGACATTTACACAACATGCTGCATCCGCAAAGCCACCAGGACAACACCGCCCACCCCTCACATAAACTCTTCACCCTCCTGCCATCTGGCAAACAGTACCGAAGCATTCGGGCCTCACGACCAGACTGTGCAACAGTTTCTTCCCCCAAACCATCAGACTCCTCAATACTCAGAGACGGGACTGACAACACACACACACACACACACTCTTACTCAACTGAACACCATCCCATTATCTTTGCAATTTTTGCACATTTCTGTATTCACTACCTACATTTTTGCTGCTACAGTATTTATAAAAATATTGTATTTAATTTCTTGTCATTGCTATACTCTCTACCTGGCTGCTACCCCAATAACTGCTATGTCCATATATGGTATAAGCTTATCTGCTGAAGACTAGGCGCTGTGGCCTAACCACTGGTTCACCAGGGAGCCTTGCACCTTATCTACAAGGCGCAGTTACACTATGCATGAACCACACCCATGTCTCAGTTTTGTTTTTAACAAGTGCCACTTGTGTTGGATTTAGTAATTTTGCGATGAGAAATGTATTTTTTCTGGTTCATTGGCAGTTTTACAGACGAACTATTATTTCTAGTCCCTCAATTCTGCATTTTTTTTTTTTTTCCCACAAAAAAAAAAAAAAAAAAAAAAAAAAAAACATTCTCACTTAGATAAAAGCCTATACTGCCTTTCAGATCCATATAACTACTGCGGTTAAGCCAGCCGCTCTTCCTGAAACCACGGTTAATCTAGCCGCTTGTACAATCGAAAGGCGCGGCTTTTAGACACTTAGCGGTAATTACACCGAAAGCGGAAAGCGCGCGCCCGCGAGCTCCTACATAACCAAAGCAACTTAAATTTTATATACACTGAAATTTAAATAAATAACAAAACCAACACATAACAGTTCACAGTATTTATGAGTATCCAGGGTAAATATTTTTATATTTACGCCTTTACTTTTAAATAATGGGCAAAATCGATCAAGTTTATAGAGACGGTATAAATCATTAAGGCAAATAAAAATAAAAACATCATTTAAGAAACTTCATTATTATTATTATTATTATTATTATTATTATTATTATTATTATTATTATATTAAAATATTGTTATATAAAATATAATAATATAAAATATATATTAATATAACAATATAAAATATTATTATTAAAAATCTAACCATGAATAAAAAATTGTAAAAAATATAGATGGATCATTTCACAGAGGAAGTCTCTGACACCAAAAATATTAATATTGTTCTTATTATTTTATTAAATATTAATATTTCCTTACTTACTGCTGAAATAAAATGGACATTTCAAATCTCAAACCCACTCAAATCAGTATACAGTGACCTACTCTATGCTTACAATAGAAAGGAATTAATTTAGACATATAAAGTAGAATTTTACTGTAGAAATTTTAATTTATTGCTCTTCAAAACATTTCAAACTGGTAGATGACATAACCAACTGATATCAGTTCAGACTGAGCTCCTCTATGCTCACAATAAAGATTAATTAATTCTACTGTAGAATTTTTAAGTAATTCCTCTTCAAACTCACAAGATCTGTCAATCTAACTGAACCAGGAGGTTATTTTGATTCATTATTAAAGGGACATTTCACATTGGTAGACGATCAAACCCACTGATGTCTGTTCACAGTGATGTATTTCTTGTTTTTATTTAAACATCTCAACATCTTCGCTTTATGGTCAACAGGGCACACATCTGCACAATGTGTAAACAGAGTCATGTATTTTTTAATTGAAATAATTTCAAATTCAATGAACTGAAAACACTGAAAACTGATCAATGTTATCTTTAATAAAATAATAAATGAGTAAGAAATCTCCAAACACTGCCGCACTGTCAAAACACTGCATCAAGAGTTCTGTTCATTAGGTGCCAATCCAATACAGAAATTATATATTATATATTCATTTTTATGAATTATATAATCATATATTTACTTGTCTATAAGGCTTTTAATTTTTAATGGTTAAATGTTCCTGCCCACTGTGGTATAAACTGGACAGAGCTCTCTTGGTTGCTTGCCTACTACTGGTATTTGTCATTCCTTGAATAAAAATCCAGGATGAAAAATGATTTCTGACATCATACTCATATGTTGTGTAACACTATCACCCATTACTTAAACAACTGTAGCTTTATTTAACATGAACCACAGTCTCTATTTTACTCAGGTCTCTAACAAGCTAAGTGTTTGTGTTCTTTGCTGTTTTATCAGATGACAGATTTAACAAGAGAGATTTAAACCAAGGTCAAGGGACTAAGGATTGAAAGGAATTCATTACACTCTAATGTCCCCAAAGAAGCTTGATTTAATTTTGATGTTCATACATATTGTTTTTGTATATAAATACAAAGTTTTGTAAACCTTCTCCCATCTCATGATTTATTATTTTGGACATACCTAACACCAGAGAGTCTGAAAGGTCATATTCCAGGCTTTCCCCCCCCCCAAAAAAAGTGAGTGCATGAAATGCAACAAGTATTAGAACATTTTGTTTAATGTATGTTTTTGTGCAAATAAAATCTTATAAATTTTTAGGATTACAATATTGACTACTACTCCTTAATAATTGTATGATACATATTAAACATTTAATAAATTATACTGTTAAAATGTATCAAGAATTGTTTTTATACTGTATGGTGATATTGTAAATATTTGCTAATAAATAAATTTCATTTACAGCTTCATGTTTCATGTTGCTGTTCACTGCTACCTACTTGTTTTGTCCTTGCATATTATATCAAGATGTAGCATTAATTGAGACATGTTGGGACATTTTTGAAATTTCCACATCCTCATTGTGTTAATGATCTGCATATGAAGGAAGAATTGTTTTTTTAAAATCATATTCTGACTGAAAAACATTTTAACGACGTTTAATATTTGTTAACAATTCATTAGCTTAGATTTTTGAAACCAAGTTTCATCAGTGACATTTTTAAAACACTATTCATATGTAACATTAATTTCATTACATTAGTAATTTAAATTTCAATAACAGAACTTTAAAAAAAATCTTCTGTCCTCATCCGCACATTCTAATATTGCATGAAGACAGTTGACTTAGTAAAAAAATAACCATGTTGAATCATCCTGAATAATATAGAATA
Organism: Pangasianodon hypophthalmus; assembly: GCF_027358585.1. Taxonomy (NCBI): domain Eukaryota; kingdom Metazoa; phylum Chordata; class Actinopteri; order Siluriformes; family Pangasiidae; genus Pangasianodon; species Pangasianodon hypophthalmus. The sequence continues at coordinate 1,164,262 of NC_069721.1, read as the reverse complement.
ATAAAATTTTTAACAGAAATAACAATGTAGAAAAAATACAAATTTCTAACTATAATCTTTTCTAAATTTCACTTACACTCAATTATTTTTAATTAATTAAAATATATATATATATATTTTTTTAACATTTCCCAAATCACTTTAAGAAACAGGTCCAAATTTTTTGAAGACACAGGCCTATAATGGGAAAAGGTCCCATTTTACTGATGTGTAATACATTAAATTATGGTACATGTACCTTTATGTATATGTAAATATTTTAGCAAGTTTTAAATCAGTTCACAGTATCAGTCCTTCCGTGTTATATGTCTCCAGTGTGCGACATAAACAGAAGACTACGACAAGAGGATTGGAGGGGAGGGGGATGTTTACAGATGCTGCAGAGCCAGGATAGCAGGACAGTTTGACAGATCACTGAAAGCAATGATTTTTATATTTTATATTCTATAAAAAATAATATAACGTTTAACGTGTTCATTTTCTTTGTGCAATATAAACACCAAGTCTTGTTTCTGAACAATTCTTCAAACTTTACATGACTTTTTAACATTTCAGGTCAGAGAGGTCGCACAACTGGGTAAGTGGGCCTAGGCTACTTGTACTCTTAGGCATGTAAGAGATTATTAAGAATATTTAAACTTTGTTTTTTGGAAGGTTTCACTGGTTCACTGTAAATTACGTTCCCAAACTCATTTGTATTTGTATTAAAGAAAAGGTATTCAAGTGCCGTTTATATATACCACACGCACTGAAACCTTCAACTACTTTCTTGGCTATACTTTTGCTTATGCAAATTTCAAATAACTTTATATGTTAAATATGCAACATTACCATCTTTTACCGTTCTTAACTTTGATTGTATTTGCTTTATTTAGAGTTTTCCATTTCCGTGCATTTGGAAATGTGCGTAAAATCTTTCACATATACCTATACGTATACCACAGCTTGTAACCTTAGCGACACATTCTTGAAGAGACAAGCAAAATTATTAATCTTTATTTATTGTTGCCACCAATATTTGTGCACCAGGAAGAAAACGCACCATCACAATAGAGGAAATTCAACGGTCCATTAAAAGACTGGAAAAGTCGGCCACAGATGACAGAACCTACCACCTCTGCCTACCACGAAAACTCTTTCTGGGGGTATTTGTGTCGAGAATTAGGAATATCCAATGTTCTGCAACACAGAACAAGACTTAGAAATGTTTACAAGAGACATTCAAAGGTAAACCAGTGATGCCTTTATAACTATTTTATCACTGGAAACTGAATAGATTGGACCGGTAATTCTTATTGTTTAGAGCTGAGCTTGACTAATTCTGAAAATACAAATGGTTTAACAGCTTATTTTAAGCCCTTAATGTGAGCACAACAAAACAAAACGCAATAGTAATATCAGATCATGCACCGTTATTAATTACCCTAAATATGCCAACTATGTATAATGACTATTGACCATGGCGATTTAATACACTGCTTCTCTCAGATGCTGAGTTTGTTAAATTCATATCATTAGAAATAAGTGAATATTTAGCACGTAATCAGACTCCAGGAGTATCTTCTTGTTTAATCTGGGAATCTTTAAAAGCTTATCTTCGGGGCCAAATTATATCATATAGTGCCAGAGCAAGGAAAAAGCGACTGGAGCAGCTCAAAAAAATTGAAAATGATATCTTACAGCTTGACGGAGTTTTGGCATATTCTTCATCACCTGACCTATTTAGGCAACGACTGGTTCTCCAGTCGGAATTTAATTTATTATCTACAAAACACATAGAAAATCTGTTAATTAAATCTAGACATAAGATATATGAGCATGGTGAAAAGATAGGGAAGATTTTAGCACACCAACTACGACAACAAAATGCAGAGCATTCCATTTTGACAATTAACAACGATTTGGGCATTCTTGGACAATGAAGGGGAAATGAATTACTTGAAATAAATTGTGTAAACTCAGCCAACCTAAATGTCTTGGCTATCACCAATATACTTTATTTATCCTATCATTCGAGTTTTAATAATATGCATCCATAACATGTCCAGAGTTACAAAAAACAAAATATAATAGTATATACATTAGTGTCTAGCCTATGTTGTCATACTTTAATATATATAAGTTATAGGTAAATAGGTAAACGAACTAGACAAGAAAAAAATTGAACTCCGTTTTCTTCTAATTATTCATTTTCATGTTTTCAGAAACACTAACAGAGAAATAACATTTGCTTTATGCTTTCTTTTTACCCTACATTTTTCAGCAGCTGGAACCTGCAAGACCTTCAGACTTGAGATAGAATGATAAACACAGTGTGAGTGATTCACTCCAGGAAATACAGGTCTGATCACACATCAGCAGACATACCTAATAGCGCTTATGGTTTAACTTTGGTAAATTAATTTATGAAATATAGATTGTTTTGGAGAATATATGTCATGAAGCAAAGTAAAAATATATGGACTGATTGAGCGCTGTATTACAGGACAAAGAACAAAGCACCAGGTCTTCAGCTTCATCATATGGCAGTAATGAAACTGAAAATATGGATGATCAGCACTTTTACACCCATCCTTTGCCAAAGCAACCCTGCTTCTTTTTTATCAGTAAAAAAGACTGGCAAAAAATAAGATGTAAACAGCACAAAAGGAGATTCAAAAGCCTGCAATGGACTAACATAATTGCAAAGGAATTTCCGTCAGTCCATCCTTACTGTTCTTTTGCATTCAAGCGCAACAGTGTTAAGGCAGTAGGTTCAAAACAAAAAACACCACTTTTTCATTGTTTGGCATATTATGTTTTTGAGCACTGTCCAGTTTGTGCGGAAGTTAAAATTGAGGATGGGTCAACTCTGAAAGCTATAGCTACCTTTCAGGGAGATCCTGTGTGTCACAGTACAGAGGAGCTGAAGAGGAGACCAATTAGAGCTGAAGCTCGGAAAGAAATAGGGATGACACCAAGTGGAAAACCACCCAGGGCACTGTATCGTGAATCTCTGCATAATTTGGAAGAACCTGTGGTGGAATCTGGATGCAGAGATCAAGCTCCAAGTCCTGGAGTTTTAAAAGTGATTTCTTGCCAGCACCGAAAAAAAAGAAAGAAAGCATGAGAATGAAATGATGAGCCTGCAGCTAATGATTGAGGAACAAGCAGGCACTGATGATGACATGCTGCAAAATGTAATTTTAAACCCTAAAAGTGTAATGCTATGGTCTCAGAAGACCATAGAAATATACCATCAGAGGACAGTGGACGATATTCTATATTTGGATGCAACAGGGAGCATCATTCAAAAAACCCATTAAAAGGGGTCTCACCACTCCCAGTTGGAACTTTCCTAACCTGTGATCACACAACTGCATCTGTAAATTAATGGTAAACGCACACATTATATTATATTATAGTATATTATATTATATTATATTATATTATATTATATTATATTATAGTATAGTATAGTATAGTATAGTATAGTATAGTATAGTATAGTATAGTATAGTAATCTTATTGGGTCCCTGGAGGACTAGTGGTTAGGCCACAGCGCTCTCACTGCTGTGGCCTGGGTTTGATTCCCGGCCAGGGAACCAACCCCAGCCACTGGGGTTGTGTGCAACAGTGTGCCCTCTGTGCCAGTCCCAAGCCCAGATACAATTGGGGTGGGTTGCTTTAGGAAGGGAATCCAGCATAAAAACTGTGCCAAATCAAATACGCAGACCAATGATCCGCTGTGGCGGCCCCTAACGGGAGCAGCCGAAAGATGAACAACATTAACCTTATTACATTACATTAAGTTAATTATATTATATTAAGTGAATTGTTTATACATCTCTGTGCTTTTCAGATTGATATGGGAGTAGGACCTAATCCATTTGAGAAACATTTCAGAGCAACCCTTGGAAATGCAGTGTTTGACAGTACAGGAGACAAAAATATTTATTTTTGTCCAACATTTACCACTTCATTAACAAGATATTTCCTAATATATATATACATATGTGTGTGTGTGTGTGTGTGTGTGTGTGTGTGTGTGTGTGTGTAATATGGTTGCCCTATTTTACAGGTGACCTTGGAAGACATGGAAGTCAGCAACCCTATAGGCAATTTTCTATATATACATATACACACAACATAATTGTGTAAAGATAATATTTTTGCTTGTACTATCATATACATTTTTTATGTTTTCTTTCATTGTATGATGTGTAAAGAATTTCACACGAGACAACAGAAAACAGGAGATTATGGAAAAGAGCCAGTGGGATCTGAAGCAGATCCGTTTTCAGAGGCGAAGACTCACTCGACTCGATGACTTTGTGGTAACCTCTCAAAAAAGCCACAATGCACTGCTCAGGGAATTTGGAGATACACAATGGACACTGAAAAAAGTAATGACTTTTCTCATTTATATTTCTCATATATATATATATATAATATCCTTCTACATTTTTAACAGTCACTTTTGGAAAGTTTATAGTAGGCATTTTTTACCATACCTTCCAGATCCATATATTGGACACGGACAGATGGAGGCAGAGAAGGCAAAGTCGTCTTTCTAAGGCCTTTCCCTTCAAAGGGAGACATAATAAGGTGAGCGATCTCTGAATAGAAAATGATGTATGTAAAAGAATCCAAGATTATCTCTCTCTTCAGATGATTATTAAGCTCTCTTCAGTCCCATCATCACCTCAGGAAACAGCACTGGGAAAAATGGACACAAATGCTCCTGTTAAGGTATTTTATTTGTTAATTGAATTTATGGCTAGAATTTGTTTACAAAAATAATCAAAAATAATATGTCCACATTTTGGAGAATTACAATGTATTGATGGGTTCAAAGAAAAAAAATGCTAATAATTATAATCATTTTTAATAATATAATAAAAAAAACTTTATCCTTTAGAACACTCCTGAAGAGGTTTCTACAGAAGATAGAAAGCCTTCCTCAGTTTCTTCTTCACAGGTTCTTCTGCATTTCTTTAAAAAACAGATTGTTAAAAAGAGATGATTAATGCATTAATTATTAATGCTTAGTAATTTAAACTTATTTTTATGCAATATTAAACATATTTTACGCTTATGTTTTTACCTTCAGAACATCTACGAACATGCTTCCCCTGCTGTGGCAGAAGATACGATGCTGTCTTCTGTTACCTCTTCTCAGGTCTTTTAAACCTGTTTCTTTTGTGACTGTCATTTATTACAAATAGTCAAAACAATCACCAGAAGAAGTATTCTAAGAGGTATTCATAAAGATCAAAAACAAAGGAGAACATTTTATAGAAACTATGTTTAATTTATTCATCAGACTTATAGATTTAGTTGATTTATTATAGAATAATTAATCTTTCATAATGTTATGACATTCTAGTTTCTAGTATATACAACAGTTTCTAAAAATTTTTCTAAATTGACTGTTACTTGTTGTGTTTGTTTAACCTTTAGAGCTTGTCTAAACTTCCCACTGAAAGAACCATTGCCCGAAAATTATCCAAAGGCATCTTCTGTGACCACAACACAGGTAATTTTAAACAAGCAGCCTGAACAGTTGGAATTACTCAAGTATTGCTGTACTAGAACAGAGCTGAGGACTGTCACTGATGCATACAAGCATATTGTTAAGTAAAGATTAAAACATCCAGATCCCCCTCCAACCACACACAATGACAATTAATTAGCAGTATGTGCCACTTACATATCCCATTACACTGTGTTACCTATATTAAGTAGGTCTTTAGTATTTATTAGATTTATGTGTATGTTTAGGTGCTGGATCTTTGGGAGAAGAACACAACCGAAATGATAGTGGCTATGATAAAATCTTCTGATGGCCAGGCTGAATATACACTTAGGCACAGTGAGTTCCTCACACTGAAGCCTTATGAGTGGCTTGTTGGAGAGCTTGGTTGTGGTTGCATTTAGCCTCTAATTTCTCACACATTACTACACATTGGACAGCAGTACTATGGGTAGCAATACCCAATCTCATACCTGCAGTGATTAATTAAAGTATTTTTTACTTCTTTTGCGTGATAAAAATTGCCTTATTTTACAGGCAATTGAATGTTATATTCAGGTTATTATCAATAAGAAGATAAAAGAAGAAGGAAAAGGTCTGTTCAACTTGAACCACTACACCACAAACATCATTTTGAATGGAAAACGAGAAGAGGTTGCTAGGCATTGCTTAAGAAGAGTACGTAATTATTTTGAAATTAATGCAATAATATATGTAGTTGAATGTTACAAATGTGTACAGTGTCTATTTTCTACACAAATAGGTTCATTTTGAAGAATATGGAGGGTTGATCGGATTTTTCAACACAGACGCTCACTGGAAACTTTTGGTAAAATCTTATATCAACTAAATTAATTTTTATTAATACCATTAATGTTATTAATGGTATTATCACAGCAGTACATATGTTATAAAAATGTGTGGTTAGTACCATTAATGTTAACAGGAATTTTAAGTGTTTTTTTGTATCAGTATCTTCATGCAGAACTAGATGTAGCTATTGTTCTGGATCCCAGTGGTCACAGTGAAGATCAAGACTCTGGTAAAGCAGGAAAAACATTCAGGTACAGAAATTGGTAATTTGTTATGTATATGCTTGTACTTCATGATCTATCAGACAATCAGTTTTTCCATTTTTTTAGTATTCTTATATGTTTAAGTTTAATGAGCTTATATGCTCATTGGCTGTTTTGTTGCTATGTTGGCTTGTTGTCAATTTGTAATATGTGAGCAGAATGTAAGAACTAGTGTTCCAAGCACTTTTTTATTTTAGGGAGTACTTCAAGATGCGAAGGAACAAATACAGTAAGGAGGACGGGATACAAAACAAATGGAATGGACGGACAATTCCACATTCCATGCAAAATGATGCCTCCAGTTGTGGTGTTTTTGTTATGAAGGTAAATATATTCAAGAGAGATACCTGATTTGAAATTGGGGAAAAAAATGAAGTTGAAAAAACTACAATTAAAAAAATAGAAAACTAGGTTTTTAATTCTAGTGATTGTAAGTATCTACTTGCTTTTCAGCAATGAGTAATACATACATATCTGTTCTTGACAATCAGATGGCTTCAGAGATTGTGGAGTAATTCCCTGCTATCTCAGCTAACATCAATATTGTGAGGAACAAGGCAGGGATTCAAGAATTGCACACAGAAATGGCTACATTCATCTTTCAGTCATCAGGTACAAAGTATAGTAATTTGGCATTATGACATGCAAATAATTAATTAATAAAAATAATTAATATTCCAAAGGAAATATGTTTATAGAGCATATTTCAAACTATATTGTACATAGATAAGGCAATGTCCCTTACCAAAGAGATCCTAACAAACAAATCAGTAGGATGTTTTCTCTTGAAGAATGCTGCTTAAATCCTTACTATTTTTAAACTGTTGCTCTTTTTGCTTTTGTGTTGATAAAGTTATAAACTTTAAAATGTTATTTTTCTTGTATTAGAGCCACTGAAGGACGTTTGTACATGTTGTGGATTGGTCAGATTGCCATCAGCAGGAAAAGAAGAAATTGAGTGGGTCAGTTTTAAACAGATGTTTTTGTAATCATAAATGTCTTTATGGTCCTAATGTTGTGTCTTTTTGTGATTTTTTTTTTTACTGATTGAATGTGACATGTGCAAGTGATGGTACCACAGGTACTGCATACAAATGGATAAAAGGACACATATTAGTGCAATGACAGAAATTTGGAAATGAGATCTCTTTCTTTAAGCCCTTTGGTCTTTGTATTCTTTATAGCCAAGGTTTATTTAAATAAGGTCAATAATTTATTTATTTATTTAGTTTCTTTTTTAAATTTGTTTAATTATTTATTTAATATACTAAATTAATGGTGTTTGCAGTAAAGAAACTTTTCTACTTGCTCTTATATTATTCTTTTGGTTAGTACTCCTGTTAATGTTGTAAACTTTTTAAAATAATAAGCATTTACATATTTCTCTGTGTGCTTACATGTGTGTGTGTTGTGTGAGTAGGGTATGAGTAGGTCATTGTGAACTGATATCCGAGACATTCATCATCCTCCTGGTTCAGTTAGATTGACAGATCTTGTGAGTTTGAAGAGCAATTACTTAAAAATTCTACAGTAGAATTAACTGATCTTTATTATGAGCATAGAGGAGCTCAGTCTGAACTGATATCAGTGAGTGTCATTATCTATCAATGTGAAATGTCCATTTTATAATGAATCAAAATAGCCTCCTGGTTCAGTTAGATTGAAGGATCTTGTGACTTTGAAGAGGAGTTACTTAAAAATTCTACGGTAGAATTAATTCATCTTTATTCTGAGCATAGAGGAGTTCACTGTGAACTGATCTGAGTGGGTTTGGTCATTTACCAATTTGAAATGTGCATTTTCTAATGCTTCAAAATAGCCTCCTGGCACAATTATAAGTCAAGATCCACTGACTTTGAGAAGCAAATACTTTAAAATTCTACAGTAAAATTATTTCATTATTATTGTGAGCATAGAGTAGGTCACTGTGAAACGAATTTTAGTGCGTTTGATCATCACTACCAATTTGAAATGTCCATTTTATAATGAATCAAAATAGCATCTTGGCCCAACTATATTAACAGATCCAGATATTACACATTATATATTATATACAGTAGTCAACATTTTAAGTGGATCATCAAAGTTGTTCTAAGACAAGAACAGGTACTGTTCAAAATTCATGTATAACATGTAAGTCTGCTATTAATCAATGTTGTCATCAATGGAATTTCATGCCTAATCACTTTTGATGGTGCCCAGACATGATTGTTTGTCACAAGGTGTGAAGTGTCTTGTCACACATTTGTGAAGACAAGAGTGCACCAAAAAACTGTTGGTTGTTCAGTACTTCTGTGATTCACCTGAAGTCACAATGGACTGGAAATGCCTCTTAAACATTATTGCCTGTAGTGCAATACTGTACTGTACTGTAGTCACTCTGTGTGGAGCATCAGAGCATCAGAGCTTGAAGCAGGACCCAAAACAGGAAAGAAAGCTTTTTCCAGTTCAACAAAACAAGATGTCATTGCACATGTTACAGCAGATCAAAAAATCTGAGTTCATACTGTAAAACAAACATGAATTGCATGGTTTAACAAATGCGACAAACAAGTCATAAACAAGAAACAACAAATGTTATGCATTGAGACAACCAGTCAGTAGTCAGTGTTACCACCTCTGACATTGATCACAGCCTCGCATCGCCTGTGCATGCTTGAGATGAGTTTTTGGATGTTCTGTTGAGGGATGGCTTGCCATTCCTCCAGCAACGCTGTTCGCAACTCCACACGGGTTCCTGGAGGGACCTGGCGTGCTTGCACTCTTGACTGTAGCTGCTCCCAAATGTGTTCAATGGGGTTCAAGTCGGGTGACCGGGCTGGCCATTCCATCCTTGAGATGCCCTCCTCCTCCAAGAATTTCGTCACCAGCCTTGCTCGATGTGGGCGGGCGTTGTCATCCATAAGCACGAAATCTGGACACATTGCAACAGCATACGATCGCACAACTGGTCTCAGGATCTCATCCCTACACCTTTGGCCTGTCAGGCTGCCATCTTTGACGATGACAAGCTCTGTCCTTCCACCCATGGAGATGCCTCCCAGAACCATGACCGATGATCCACCAAAACTGTCATGTTGTAGAACATTTTGTGGCAAATTTCTCTCCCCAGGGCAACGCCAGACCCACCTACGCCTGTCTAGGAAGTTCACACAGAACCGGGACTCATCTGTGAAGAGCACTGTACCCCACTCATTCAGTGTCCACCTGCGGTGTTCTGTGGCCCACTGCAGACGTGCCAGTTTGTGTGCTCTGGAAAGAGGCACCCTCACAGCTGGTCTTCTGGCTCTCAACTTCATGAAGTCGTCTCCTCACAGTCTGAGTGGACACTCGCACCCCTGTTGCCTCCTGAAGGTCATTTCGCAGGCTGACTGCAGGCATGAAACGATTTCTGCGGGCATGCAGGGTCAAGCATCGGTCTTGATTTGGTGTTGTGACCCGTTGTCTGCCTCCAGCATGCCTTCTACTCACACTACCAGACCTTCTGAACCTGTTCCAGGCTCTGGAAATGACACTTTGAGACGTTCCTACTGCGTCTGCAACTTCACGCTGAGTCATGCCTCCTTGCAGCATCACAATGGCCCTGTTGAGGTCAGAATCCTGCAATATCACTAAACGTGGCATTTTCAATGCTTTCTGACCTCAAGTGAAGCTTTCAGAGCCTTAAATGATGACCACTTCCCAATTATGGACACCTATGACAGGTCAATTGGTACCTAACGACAAACAATCATGTCTGGAGACTATCAAAAGCCATGAAGGATGACATTTCATTAATGACAACATTGACTAATAACAGACTTACATGTTATGCATGAATTGTGAAAGAAACACATTTTGGTTTTAGGACAACTTTGAAAGGATTTGATCCACTTCAAATGTTGACTAGTGTAGATCCAAAGTATATTAACGCTCGCTCTCCGCTGTCGGTGTTATTACCGCTAAGTGTCTAAAAGCCGCGCCCTAAAATCGCACGAGCGGCTAGATTAACCGTGGTTTCAGGAAGCGCGGCTGGCTTAACCGCAGTATATAACTCAAAGTGAATTCACAGTGCACTAACAAGCAGAATAATGCTTTAAATTTACCGTTACAGATGACCACCGACAGGAACAGATAAAAGCACCTCGTTACAGCAGTCTCCATGTCTGCGAATAACTGCAGAACGAGTCACGTTCACTTTCACTTTTCAGATCACGTGGGTAGCGACTCTTTCTGTGGGAACCGCCAGCACCTATAAGCATATTGTAAAATATTAAAATATGGTTTAAAATATGTTTGTAGTATTTATAATCTTTTATATTGTTTCTTTAATATATAATTTTCTTGAAATAGGACATTTCTCACTGTGCTCTTACTTAGATATGGTCGTCTAACTGTATTGTAGACCTGACATGAACAAAACAAAATTGATAATTGATATTTCAATCACGTTCCATTTCAATTCGATTCAGTGAAATGTGAATTAATGAATTAATCCCCACCAAAGAGCAATTTTTTGACATGCATTAAAAAAAATACATATGTTCCTTTTGATCAGGCGAAATTCATAGATACCTAAAGGGTCCTTCGAATACGGATTAACTCGCTTTATTTACACACAACGGTTCTTTGTTTTCCCATGGAAAAAAAAAGTGATTTTCATCTCTGTAAACGAGTATAGTTCTGAAAATGATGAATTATCGCTAGTAATTTGGCTAATCTGCGCGAATTTATTTAGAAACAGGGGCGGGGTTTGTCGGAATACAGGTGGAACACAAAATCTACAACTATGCCATGTTTTAGGAAAGAGGCTCCATTTCGGGCGTATAGTGGGTTTGGAGCTATTATTTCCATAAGTGCCATATGTAGTGCACTTCTTAGGGAGCAGGGACCCTATAATTTATAATGTTAAGAAAGAGATGTAGTCCTAACAGTATTATTCGTGGAACTAGTATTTGCCATAATGATATTATTGCACTGGACTAAATCAGAAATATAAAAACATGACAAGCACATAAACTTTTATGCTTATACTCAGGTCTTAAAGGGTTTCTTTTTTTTTTTAGATTAAACGTGAAACATGCTTACTAGACGGTCAGTTTAGAGAAGAGATAAATGGATCATTGTACAGCAATAAACACCAACTCAAAGATATTTAAGGATCTTTACAGATTTTCTGTACTTTTGTTGTCATAAATAAAAGAGAACAGACATAAAGCAGAGTATTAGTGGGTTTTTAACTGTCCAACAGTAGTTAATTGGGAGTTAAAAGTATCTTAAACACTCAAAGAGAGCATGTTTTATTACAGTGACACTGTTGTTATAATAAAACAGTACAGGTACTCAGCAGTGAGATGCAGTTTAGCAAATAGTAGCATTGTGCAAACTAACAAAGTGCAGGTTGTGAATATATATACAGTAAATAAATAATAAGGCTGTGGGTAATGAATATGTGCAGTAAGTATTGAGTAGATAACAGTATGAATGCTAAATTACACTATGTGATAATAGAAAAACTGAAAAACTTTGATAGGTGTACTAATATACAGTATATATATATATATATATATATATATATATATATATATATATATATATATATATATTCACACACACACATGTAACCGGGTAAAAAAAAAAGAAAGAAAAAAGAAAGTGTGAATGGTGTCAAAATGCTCGTTTTGGTTGTAAAATGTTTTTTCTAGTTTAAAAATAATCTTATGTTCATTGTTCATTTGTATAATGCATCTTGGAAAAAGGGGAGACACCTACAGGCAAGAAGGGTGTATAACGCGTGAAGTCGGCCATCTCCTCAGTTCACTAGAGCTGTTGAGAAGGAGGGTAGGTGAAAATGTCTCTGGTCAATCGGTCAAAAAAAAAAAAGTCAGGAGATATTGTTTTATTTTTGTCTAAAGTCAGTTGTATTTGTCTAGAAATGTATTTAAGATAACTTTACTATGTATTATTGTGTTAAGAATGGTAAAGTGGTGTGTAGAGTTTTATGTGTTTTACAGGTGGTTGTGCACACCACGTGCTAATGGCGTCTGCTCTGTTTTTTTTTTTTTCATTTTGTATATTCATTTGATTTATCCTCATGTGTATTATTTTTCGACAGTTTTGTGACCGGATTAGCAGTAGTTATTGTCTGTTTGGTACTTCCCATGTCTTTTCCAGGTATGATGTATTACTTTTTCATGCAATTTTGTGTTCTGTATGTGTATAAAAGGAAAAAAGAGATTGAGTCATACTGATATGTAACAAAAAGTGTTTATTGATTAAGTTGTCAGTTCACTCGAGCTGTTGAGAAGGATGTTTTGTGACTGGATTAGCAGTAGTTATTGTCTGTTTGGTACTTCCCATGTCTTTTCCAGATTTTCTCCAGCTCACAGTAAACGCTAACGTGAGTGTGCTCAACAAAACTGTTTTACTGTGGTCTTTATTGAGAGGATAGAAAGCACGAACCGAGACGGGTTACACACACACACACACACACACACACACACACACATGCAAGTATTAGTCAATTAGTCATAAATATATGTAAGAGATATGTGAATTTTAGGCAGCATATAAAGCTCGTGCAAACAATCCAAAATGAAGAGCAATAATCAAAAACCAGGGACAGGCAGAAGTCAGGCAATCAACAAACAGGATGTCAGAAAGTAGGCAAAGAGGCACAGACCAAAGAACAAAGTTAAGGTCAAACTGGAAAAGATCAGGCAGAGAATAAACAGGCTTGGTAATGTCAAAGACACAGAGGAATTGTGTCTTTACTTTGCAAAGTTCTTATGAACGAGAGTCTCTTAAATATAGTGGCTGTGAGTGTGTGTGTGTGTGTGCACAATCAAAAGTCCGGTGACTGAGAGCGATGTAGTGTGTGTGTTGTAGGAAATTAAGTCCAGGGTGGCCATGTTTGGAGGCTGCAGTGCATTTTGGGAACTGGAGTTCCTAGACTGGGTTGACCTGACAGAGCCCTGGCTGTTATTGGGGGATGTTACTTCTGTGTTGGTCAGTGAACCTTTTGTATGACTAGGCGACTTGTTCAAGGTGCTGATGTGTGTTCTCCCTGACCTGTTCACTACGTTGAAACCAGTTGTCCACAGCAGGTGAATCGGTGGTGTTAGTGTTCCACAGAAACAAGGGATGCTGGTAACCTAGGGGTAAACTGGGTGGCTGAATGTCTCAGGGAGTTTTGGGTGTATTCTGCCCATGGCAGAAACTGGGCCCAATCTCCTGGGTTGGCTGAGCAGAATGTTTGAAGAAATCAGCCAATCTCTTGATTAGCTTGTTCAACCTGACCATTGACTTGTGGATGGTATCCTGATGTCATGCCCAATTTCTCCATAAAGCTGGCCCATACCCCTGATGTGAATTGTGGTCCTTGGTCACTATATGATATGATATCCTCTGGTATCCCCAAGTACCGGAACACATGGTTAAACAGAAGCTCAGCTATAGCAAAATCGGAGGGCAGAGTGGGTAGTGGAATCAGGCTCAGGGATTTAGAGAACCTGTCTATGACAACCAAGATGGTGTTGCCATGTGATTCAGGGAAGTCAGTGAGGAAATCTACAGCCAAATATGACCAGGGACATCAGGGCATGGGCAGCGGCAGGAGCTTACCAGTAGGTAGAGTTCTGGGCACTTTGCTCTAGGCACAGATAGTACATTCATTCCCCTCATGAAAGCACACCAGGTTATAAGCACTGCGGAGGTCCAACTTGGTAAACTATTGGGCTGAACGGAGTTGTTCCAGGGCTGCTGGGACTAACGGCAGGGGGTAACGGAAATTAACTGTGCACTGGTTTAGTCCCCTGTAGTCAATACAAGGTCTGAGGCCCCCTCCCTTCTTCTCCACAAAAAAGTGGATTGCCTGATGTGCCCCTGTTAGAGTGCCTCCTGAAAGTACTCCTCTATAGCTCTTTTTTCAGGCACAGAATGGGGGAAAAACACAACTTTGAGGAGGAGAGATCCCTGGAAGCAGCTCAATGGCACAGTCATAGGGGCAATGGGGAGGTAGCCCACTGGCCTAAATTTTACTGAAACCCTCACTCAGGTCCTAGTATTCAGAGGGAATGATCCAAGATACGTGATTCTCCAGGCTTTCAATGGAGATAGTGGCAACAACAAATTCGGGAACATACAGACAGTGGGTTTGACAGTAGGGGGACCATCCACTGAGTTGTTTTTCTGACCAGGAGAGCTGGGGGTTATGACTTTCCATCCAAGGAAGGCCCAGAATGACGGGATGTTTGGGGGAGATGGTGATGAGTAGGGAAAGGTGCTCTTGATGGAGTGCACTGACCCAGAGGAGAAGAGGCTGTGTGCAGTGGGTTCTCCGATGGGTCCCCCGTCAATAGCTTGGATCTTTCTGGGTTGAGGCAGGGGTTCTGTGGGAATGTTCAGCATGTTCAGAGTCTCTTGGGCTATGAAGTTTCCAGCTGCTCCTGAGTCAATCATTGCTGTCAATACAGAGAACAACCCTGAGTGCTGCAGAATAACTGGCACGGTGAATGCATTGCTAGGAGTAGACTGGAATGGATTCCCTGAACGCGAGAGGTTGTTGGGGCTCCTGCTCGTGGTCGAACCAGTGGAAGCACGCAGTGAACACTGCCCAATGAGATATCCTGCCTGGCCACGGTTGAAACAGCAGTGCTCTCGACGACTGAGTGCCGACAGTGCTCACAGCATTCACCTCCATTGAAAGCCCTGAAACCTCAGAAAAATTGAAGGTCCCTATGGAGTACCAAGAGTATCAAGAAGTGTTCAGCAAAGCTAAAGCCAGTGGTCTACTACCTCATTGTAGATATGACTGTGTCACAGAACTCATGCCCAGGACCACGCCCCCCAGGAGTAACAGATGTAGCTATCAGCTACCGAGAGCCAAGCCATGCAGGAGTACATTTCCGAACCGTTAGCTCAGGGATACATTCAACCCTCCACATCCCCAGTGTCAACCAGTTTCTTCTTTGTGGAAAATAAGGGAGGAGGACCATTAACTACTGTGGTCTGAACCAAATCACCATCAATTGTCGCTATCCCCTGCCTCTAATCCCTTCTGCCCTAGAAACAGCTTCAAGAAGCCAAAATTAACATCAAAACCACTTGCCTAATACTGTGTAGGTCCCCTTGTGCTCCCAAAACAGCTCTGACCCATCAAGGCATGGACTCCACAAGACCTCTGAAGGTGTGCTGTGGTATCTGGCACCAAGACATTAGCAGCAGATCCTTTAAGTCCTGTAAATTGCAAGGTGGGGCCTCCATGGATTGGACTCTTTTATCCAGCACATCCCACAGATGCTTGATTGGATTGAGATCTGGGAAATTTGGAAGCCAAGTCAACACTTTGAACTCTTTGTCATGTTCCTCAAGCCATTCCTGAACAATTTTTGCAGTGTGGCAGGGCGCATTATCCTGCTGACAGAGGGCACTGCCATTAGGGAATACCGTTGCCATGTACTTGGTCTGCAACAATGTTTAGGTAGGTGGTACGTGTCATATAAATAAATAAATGAAATGCCATAAATAATGTATAACGTTGTCCTCAACACCAGAACTGAGTCAGTAGGACTGAGAAACAGAAAATAATAGGAATGCACACAAGAAGAAAGAGATTGTGGCAGTATTTGAGGTAATTTTTTTTTCTTTTTAATAAGCATTAATTCTATATTGTTCCATATACCATGAACTGGTGTTTAACCATTAAACATACTTAAACAGTCAATTGATGCCAAAATCAAAAGTTATAATGAAAAAGATATATTAAAAAGGATATTGTCAGCAGGGATGGTGTGCCTAAAGCACAAAAAAGAAACAGTTGTTTTTTAAACATACACTACTGTGTAAAAGTCTTAGGAAGACATGCTGTAAAGCAAAGATGCCTTCAAAAATAATGATTTGAAATGTTTCAACTGATAAAGATCAGTAAAAGCAGTGTAAAGTACATTTTGTGCAGTTTTATAAGAAATTACGTGGTCTGGTTTACTGAGCATGTTGGAGAATCTGAGACTCTGACTGTTGTACTCGCTTCTGTTTTTGCAGTTAAACCCAGTGGCCTTCATTATGTTTTTTGTCTGATAAAGTGGTCTGTTATGTAGTATTACTTTTTAATATTTATTTAATGTATATTACTCTTTAATGGCATACAAACTGTTTTTCTGTAACATTTAATTTAATGTCCAGAACCACTATCTGACAGTTTGATGTAACCACAACATATTACTCTGAAATTTAAATTCTGGCTGTAAATACACTCACAAACACTATGGAATGCCATTCAAGGACAGTATTAAAGACATAAATATGACACAGATGAGCACAGCTGACCACCTCGAATTTGAATGGTTGAAGTGCCAGATACCAATGAGTGATCCACACACTAGCATCCTTCATGAGGTGGAGCCATTGGATCAGGGAGTGACGGGAACACAGGTTGAAAGGGTGCCCCAGCAGGTACTGCCCCAGGATCTGCCTCACCCCCTTTTTTGGTCTTGGGCAGGCCACAATCACTCAATATAACCTATCCTTAATAATTGAGAAGTAGGGCAAGAAGAGTGCAATGTTGGGCTTTTTGACCATCAGTTACTGTCATTTGGTCAAAGGTGTGCCTGAGGGTTTCGTTGCATGTGTGGTCTAGAGGGAAATCCCCAAGGAGAATTCCTTCAAAGGGCAGGGGGACGGAGCCCTCCCCACCATCTGTCCCCAAAATTAGTGGATGGGTGAGGTGAGAACTAACCACCACCCCGGAATCGAATAATGACTGGCACCAGCAGATATTTGGAAACATTCCGGTGCATACACCTCACACTCACCACTCATTAATTTCCAATGCCCCGCATTGAAATAGGCTTTGATGGACGGTGGTCTGGTTACACCCAAAGTCCACAAAGGCCTGATGTGTACTCCCTTCTAGACTTACTGACATGTGGTACATTCCTGCTCGATCGGGGGAGGCTTTCAGCTTGTCAGAGATCTAGATCAGTATTCCCACTTACCTAGGGGAGTGCTGATCTTGGAAAAGCCTGGCTACTGTTTCTTTGGTACCGGGAGGGAGGAAGGGCAGGGAGAAGAGGGGGGAGAAAGAGAGAGAGAGAGAGAGAGAGAGAGAGAGAGAGAGAGAGAGAGAGAGGGAGAAGGGGGGGCTCGTCTGCCCCGGATACATCTTTAAATGGTCCTCCCCCAGCTGGATTGCCATCTAGCGATGCCAGACGGTGGCACTGGACCCACTCCCCCATCCCCTGCGGTAGGCAAACTGCTCTAGAACCACTAGGTCGACCATGTCCTCGGCGCCATGCTCCTCTGCCAGCAGCCATCTTCAGCAGGTGTCTCAGAGCTGCTGGGTGAGTGAGAACGAGCGGCTGAGCTCGCTGAGCATCAGCATGTGGAAGTGCTGACGGTACTGTTCGGGGGTGCAGCTGACCCATTGCAAGATGGCCCACTTTAGGTCTATGCACTCCAGCAGGCTCTCAACTGGACATTGTTGGGCCGCGAGCTGGGCTTCCCCCGAGAGCAGTGGTAGCAGGTGGACCACCCACTGTGACTATGGCCAGCCCCACACTTCCGCCGGTATGCTGGAAGAGCCTCTGGGTTGTCCTGTGGTCCCATTTTCAAGAGCTTAACGTGGGGCATAGCTGTGGTGGCCACTGGGGCTGCTGCTGAAGTACCCGCCAATTGGACCAGGCTCCGTAGCACCTGTCGATCCTCTGCCTGAGCTTGGCGAAGGGTCTGGAAGCACTGCTGCTGCTCCGTACACAGCTCAAGAATGGCCTGGTGTTGCACTTGATGGATGCCAGCGAGGGTCTTGATGATCTCCGCGAGTGGCGAGGACTACATGACAGCGAATCTTCCTCAAATCCTGGGTTTCGGCACTAGACTAACAATTCCCTTTTGGTTCCCTCCAGCCACAATTCCCTCTGTCCACAGTTCACGCTCGACCATGCCCATGCCGCTACAATTTCCCTTTCTGACAAAAGTTGAACCCTGTCTGTTTACCTATATGTTATTCTGCTATTTTGGATGCTGCTTGTGACTGAATCCAAACAGCTCTGCCTCTCGATGACAACTGTACTGTCTATAATAGACTATAAGTCTGTCTATAATTTTGATATAGCAAAATCAGACCTGTGATTTTAAATTACGTATCTACCCCAAGCATGGTGTTAAACTAAATTAGTAGACTTTTTTCTTATTTTCCGCAACTTTCCAAGATGTGAAAAAGGACAGTAGACAAGGAGCCTCTTTCACAGAGGGTGTCAGCCGACTGTCATGTTCCCAAAACCTATATGGCAAGACAAAAGGGCAGTCAGGTCTAACTTAATGGTAAAGAAGGCTTTGCCTTTACCTAGTAGTTGTTGTTAGAAAGGGACACTGGAAGGAAACTGAGACTGAGGCCACGCATCACTCCTCAAACAAGTGGCATTTGCATTTAGAGATTGATCTTGTAGATGATGCTCTCACATTCTAAATGGTCATGATAATGCTATCAGGTAGCCAGGCTGTGGTCAGATTTCACAGGCCAGGCCCAGAGTGCCAGGCCTTCTGGATGAGACTAAAATATTTCCCCATGAGCCTGAGAGAGGAGATATCTGTGTGTAGGGAGGGGCCACAGGTGGCGACAAAGCAGTTGAATTATGTCGGCCAGCCAATGTTTCACCCAGATTCACCACACCAGGAACATGAGTGACTCTCAGTGACAGGAAGCACAAGCTGCTCCACAGAGTCACAATAGCCTGCAGTCGGTCCACTGATAGGTATGCCCTGAATGCCACTGAGTTCAGAGTCAACCCTATGAATGGCACATTCTTGGTAGGGTTAAGTATACTCTTTTTAACAGTTTATTGCAAAGCCCATCACACTCAGGTGCTCTAAGAGCATTTTGGTGTGCCGTAGTGTTTCCTGAAATGATTGAATTGTTAACAGCCAAATGTCTACGTATGTTATCAGATGAACCGCTTTTCCTTGAGTGGAGCAACTGCTGCTTCCATACATTTCACAAACACCCGCGAAAGGCCGAATGTGAGCACCAAATATTCATTGGTCAGGCCCTGAAATGTGAACCTGAGAAATTTTACATAAGGGGATATATACACCGATCAGCCTTGTGAGGTTTTTCTGTTTCTGTTTGAAAGCCACTCACCAGATAGCTATGTTATAAAGACAGAGATATGGAGCCAGTGAAGTAGCTGCTGGAATTTACTGCAAAAGAAAAGTAGATCAGGATTTATCATATAAAGTGTCATTTTCCCCTATCATTAACATGTAATTTTAATCTTTTTCACTGTCATAAACATATTTCATGGCAACAAGAAAAGAAAAGACTGGAAAGACTGTTTGACAGTAGATTGTGCCTTCAATGATTGGGGCAAGCTCAATCCACTTTTTCAACAGGTTAATGTGATAAATTTGTGTGATTGCATGCTTAGCGGGCTGTTGTAGGCAGTAGTTCACTGGGCCCACTTGTTCAAGGACCCTTTATGGGCCTTGCCAACAAGCCAGGAATTTTACAGTTGGCACTCTGGAGCACTTGGTCCCCTGGCTGGAACTCTCTGGGCTGGGCTGGTCAGTTGTAGATTCGTTGCTGTTCCGCCTGGGCTTCCTCCATATGCTGTCTCATGATTGGTGCAACTCAGTCGATACATTCTTGCATTTCCTGGACATATTCCACTAGGGACATATTCCACAGCAATGGCTGCTCCTCCCATGCCTCTTTGTCCACATCCAGCAGTCCTCATGGCCTTCTTCCCAAGAGGAGTTTCAAGGGGGTGAAGCCCTTGGACGTCTGGGATGTTTCTCATATGGCAAAGAGAACGTAGGGTAGAAGGAGGTCCCAGTTCCTTCCTTCCTCGTCTACCACCCTCCCCAACATCCTCTTGAGTGTTTGGTTAAACCTCTCAATCAAGCCGTCAGTCTGGGAGTGGTAGATGGATGTCCTCAGGTGTTTCACCTCCAACAGCCTACATAGATCAGACATTAAACATGAGACAAAAAGCATATCTTGGTCTGTCAGAAGGTCTTTGGGGATCCCCACATGGCTGAAGAGGAGCACAAGCTTTCTGGCAATGTTCCGGGAGGTGGCTTTCCGAAGAGCATAGTCTGGTGGCGTAGGCGATGATTACAAGGATGTACTCATGACCCCAGGCAGATGTTGATCTTTTAGAAAGGGATGCCGATGATGGGGAGTGGGATGAGTGGGGCTGGCACCGGTTTCTTGGGCACGGTGCATTGACAATGGGGGCACTGCAGAAATTCCAGACCTCAGCATCCCTGCCTAGCCAGAGGAACTGTTCCTACAGATTGTCCAGGGTGTTGCAGGCCCCCAGGTGACTGCCTAAGGGGTGAGAGTGGGCCAGGTGCATCAGAAGCTGGGCCTTCGGAGGGGGAACCACAAGGAGATCGCAGGCTTGGCCTCGCCGCTCGGTGCAATAGTACAGGAGTCCCCCTCAAACCAGAAAATCAGAGGCAGGCAGTCGCTGGTCAGGACCTTGGTTGACCCCCTCTATCTGGAGCACTTGGCCCCAACAGTGCTTCAGGCAGTCATCTTTTTGTTCGTGCCTGAAGTTGCCCTCACGTGGCACCTGGTAAAAGACAAATGAGATAGGGTTCACGTGATTGGGTTACTCACCTTCCACTCCTGCTTCGGCGTCATCCTCCTCTTGGGCCAGGTAGGCCGGCCTGACCCAGGCCCACAGGCCCACAATGCAAAATTTTACTGGGAACCAATGCAGTGTGGACAAGATAGGGGTTGTGGCAACTCAAGGCTGCAGCAGGCTGAACACAGACACACAGGAGGCAGGAGTTGTGGAAAACAAGGTTCTCATTTATTCAGTTTTTATTGAGGGGAATGTGAGAGAGAGATTCAGAGTGAGAGTAATGAAGTGAGGCATTGTGGCCGTCAGGGAGCAGTCTCTCAGTGCAACGCTGGTAGGGAGTGTGGTCTTCGGTGCTGTCGTCAGTATCTACAAGAGAGGGAGAGAAATGGGTCAGCACGGACATGAAGACCAAACTGGCTCACCTGCTTATGTCTGCTGCACTTTTTTATACTCTCCTGAAACATTGAGGAGGGCGAGGAGCTGCTGCCATTATCACTGCCTCCCAGCCGGGTGTGATTTTGCCACCCCGCTTTGCAACAAATAGGGGTACTGAATTCAGTACCCAGGTGGCAGTTGTGCGAGGACTGTGTAGTGCTTTTAGTGCAGAGGCTGCAGGCCCATCATCACAGAGGTGATGCAATTACATCTTCTGGTTCTAGTAAGGACTCCGCCTGCTGCATTCTGTACTAACTGGTGCTTGTTTATACTCACAGACAGCAAGGTGCTTGTTTATACTTGTTTAACACACAGACAGCAAGGCATTACAATTGTCCAGCCTTGAGGTAATAAAAAAAAAATAAGCATAAACTAGTTGTTCTGCATCATGTAATGACATTACATTTCTTATCTTTGCAATATTTCTGAGAAGAAATGTTAAAAGAAGGCTATCCTATTAATATTATCTACATGAGTTTCAAATGAAAGACTGGCGTCAATAATTATATATTACTATATATAATTATATATATATAATTTTGCCCATTAGGTAACATTTTTAAGAATAATGAGTTTTGTACCAGAAATATGGGCTGCACCCAGAGAGGATATTCTTGTGGACCTTGAATTCCACCTTGTCCACTCTGAGGACCACGTCACACAGCAACCCCTCCAACTGCATCTCATTCAGTACACTGCACAGCATCATGTCTTCACTCATCTCTCTCTCCACACTTGTACGTCATCTGTCTAATTCATTATTTTCCTTGTAAAAGGCTGTGATGAGCGTTGTGAGTTTGCACAGGGCTGTTTTTTTTAAAGACCAGCACTTCTAGAATTACCGCATCACAGTACCATATTTAGAACCAGCTCGTGTCATAGTGAATGATGAGATCTCAGAATCAATGGTAGGTTTTTTTTCTTGAGGGACCAAAATATGCAGAAATGGCAGCTGTAAGTGTGTGATTTATTATGTTTAACATTGTGTTATGTGTATAACATTGCTATAGTTATTTATCAGAGAGAAGCCTGTGAAATAAAGCTGTGGCCTCAAACTACACAACCTCGTTCCCTCACGCTAGTAAATCATGGCTTTGAATTAATTATCTTGTTTCCACAATTTAATTATCTTGACTTAAGTCATGACCATGCGTTAGGAACCAGTTCCTGTGCCTTAATAATTTTTATTATTGTTTATTTAGAATCAGGGTTTAGAAACGTTACAGGGAATGAAAACGGAAACTGAAAATGAAAACCAGAAAATGAATTTTGATGTGAATAAAATCACTCAAAATTGATTGAATAAAAATTTGATTTATTAAAAAAGTGCTTAACTGGTTAATAACATTATTTTTCCTTTCCAGTGGGATTTCAAGAAAGTATAGCCTAAACCTAAACATTTTCCCAAAAGGCATAACTTCCTGTCTGGAATTAATTACTTCCTGCATGCCTGGCTACAGCAAGATATAAAGTTAGATATCCGTTATAGCTGGGTTTTTTTTAAGACAGCAGAAAAATTTGTGTAGAAAGTGTTTTTGTTGTGAGCAATAAATCACACTGCAAAGCAGAACAATGCTCTGATGTGAAAAATCAATATACACGTTTCTATTAAAATGCAATGTTTGGTTTGCCATCTGTCTTAACTCTTGAAATGCAAAAGAACAACAACAAAAAATTAAATACAGATAGCTGTCCTGCTGATATTAATGCAGCATTATACACTTGTAGTTTTTCTTTTTTTTTTTTTTTTTTAAGAAATACTTTTATGACACACACACGTCTAGTTTTAAAGGTATACAAAATCTTTAAATTTTGTAAATTTTCCTGTGTTCCTGTACAGAATATTATACACAATTAAAGATATACATTTTTTTTTACATATAGTACCTTTCAAGCATCACTTTTTAAGTGCAATACGTACATAATATGTAATCTGATTTAAATATAAACTCTGAGCTCTCAAAGATGCAATAAATAAATAGTGTTGTTATCCCTGGATATTTATATACGGCTTTCTAATATCAGACTATTGCGCTTCAAATTCAGGTGAATTTTGCAGGTGACAATAAAATAAATGTCTTTAATGCCAGATAGATTTTAAATTCTAATCTATATCCTATAATATCTCTCATCAATGAATTAATAAATCCAGTCATAATATCTTGGTAATTAGATAATTTAAACTACAAGAGGAGCAGACATGAAACAAGAAATTCACATTTAAATATCACACAAAGGATTGTATAAAAAAAAAAGACATGAATATAACACGTTACAAGTATCTTTAAAACAATCCTTGAGGTGATCAAACCAGTGTATCCAGTCTATTCAGGTCAAGGCTGATGTCCTCTCTTCTTGGCATGATGTAGATACACACCTGAGTGCTCCAGAACACCAAACTGCCAAAAGTTCTACTTTTACAGATGTAGTCACACTTCTTTATGATTAACTCATTTTGTTAGTCACATCTGGCACAATCTTGTTTTTTTTCTTTTCTCTCACCTGCAGTTATTTGGTTTATAGAAGTTAGTGAGGACCACACAATTGTTATTTAGGCGCTGATAAATAAAAAACATAGAATTGAAGGAGGGTTTACTTTCTTTTTCCCATGACTGTATATCACAGCCAGAAGTCAGATCGTTTTATGCTCAGTGTTGCATAGACTAATCAACTAAAACAGTCACTAGTGGGCGCTGTGGCAAAAAGTCAGGTGACGGAAAAATCCCAGCAAGTCGGAAAGGTAAAGAAAGCAGATAAATGTACTTTGGCAATCTTCTGGGTTGGTGTTTGAGGAATTTTTGCTAAAAAAAAAAAAAAAAAAAAAAGAAAAAAAAAGGTTTATTCTTGAGTAAAAATATATGATAAGCTCACTGTAATAAGAAAAATATATTACATTGTCTTTATCATTAGTGTATGGAGGTACTGTATACAGCTGAACATATAATGAGTCTAAGGAAATTAATTGTGGGTCAGGTTTTACTTTTTTGTTATTTCTAGACAATAAACATGTATATGTTTAAACTCTATGTAGTTATATAAATAATTACTGTAGAATGAAAGAACGTGGGATACATCTTACCTGCTAAGACCCTGAGGGCTGAGATGCAGGAGCTAAATTCTCAAGTTCATGTTCACGATTTTCTGGTGAGTTCTGTGTTTAAGGCGAGGTATTATTTTTAGGAACTGTTCGGCTCATTTGTGTCATATGATGTACAATGTAAAAAAATGCACAAAAGTTTTTGATGAAAGCCTCTATTTATTCCAAGTTTAATATTACACAGTGATATACTCACCGTCAGTGTCTGTTTACACCCACACAATCCTCGCAGCCTCTTTATGTCTTCTCTAAATCTGTAATAACGAGAGCAACAATGATCATGCCTTCTGTATGAACAAAATTGATAAGGAAAATAAATCTTTCTATAAATTCACATTCCTCAACAATACACACATACCTTTCTCTGTTCTTCTGCCCTGTGTGATAGGAAAAAAATATCTTTTAGAACAGAAACTGGTCATGTTTAGGGCATACACAAGTACTAAACAGATCTGGCTATAAAGTGAGTGTAGTGTTAGAGCTAAGGGGTATACTGTATTCAGAGACTTAAATCCAAAAGTTATATATTTATGTGGTAAATGTTATTATTTTTATTCTCATACCTGCAGGAATCTTGTATATTACTGCATGAATAGTCCTAGTCTATAGCAACTTATAGTCTAATAATAAATCGTTCTTATACAACTGTGTTGTTTATCAAAGAAAAAACTATAAATATAGATATGGTAAATGTTTTTGTTAATAGACATTTATTTTATTTTTTTCTTATCAGTTAAAGAAAGTGTGATGTGTTGTTAATTAATAAATTAAACATTGTAATCAGTGGCACATTTCTCTGATCCAAGCAGAATAACATAACTGTGCCTGTACTGGTGTATGAAAATAACACACTCTGCTTTGTGTCTGGCTGCATCTCACCACTCGGGAATGGATTATTTTTGTATAACCACACGGTCTGAAGTGTGTTATTCTTTACATAATACATTTGTTTTCCATTTTGGGTACACAGACAAAATAAGAAACACTGTTTGTTGTTGACTTGTTAAATAGGAACACTTAAAGAAGAGATATTCAAACTGTGGGGCCCCAGGAATTGCAGGTGGGGCATGGGGGAGATGGAATATACCAAAAAATAAATATTTCAATGACTATTTCAGACATGCTTACCAGTAAACATTTCACGATTTCTATGAGCGCCACACTTTGACAACAGAACGCAAGTACACTCTAAGAGCAGTTTACTTTTTCCCCTAACACAGACATAATTAAATGACTATTTCAGACATTTACATTTGCATTTTTTGCACTTGGCAAATGCCCTTATCCAGAGTGACTTACAGAGGTGCTTTGAGGTCTCCATCAATAAATACATCCTGATACTGGTTCACTAGGTCATGAACTAGGAGTACTGTCAGTCTAAAAACTCTTTTGGGGAGGTAATATAGTAAGAAAAGCATGCAGATGACACATTTAAAGTGCTAATTTATGTACTTTTGGAAGAAGTAGGTCTTTAGACGTTGTTTGAAGACTGCCAGTGACTCAGCTGTTTGGACATCTAGGGGAAGTTCATTCCACCACCAAGGTGCCAGAAAAGAGAAGAGTCTTGATGCAGGTCTTCCTTGTACCCTAAGAGATGGTGGGAGCAGTTGAGCAGTGCTAGAGGATCGGAGGGACAGTGGTGCAGTGCGGGGTGTGATAACTGCTTTGAGGGTGCTGGTCCATTTTTGGCTTTGTAGGCATGCATCAGTGTTTTAATGCAGCTAAAGGAAACCAGTGGAGGGGGCATAAAAATGGGGTGGTGTGGGAGAACTTAGGAAGGTTAAAAACCAGTCTTGCAACTGTATTCTGGATCAGTTGTAGAGGACAAATGGCACTCAGAGGCAGACCTGCCAGGAGCAAGTTGCAGTAGTTCAGTCTCGAAATGAACAAGATCCTTCTGGATAAATCCTTCTGATGTTGCAAAGGAGAAATCGACATGAGCGTGTCAGATTAGCAATGGGAGAGAAGAAGGACAGTTGATTGTCCATGGTTACCTCAAGGTTGCGTGCAGTAACCGAAGGTGATGGGATGAACAGCAGTTCAGTTTTGCTGGGATTAAGTTTCACTTGATGAGCTGCCATCATGATGAGATGTCTGCCAGACATGCTGAGATCTGAGCAGAAACATGAGTGTCTGAGGGAGAGAAGGAGAGGATGAGTTGAGTGTCATCCGCATAGCAGTGGTATGAAAACCCATGTGAGGAAACCCGCTCTTTTGGCAGACCATCTATCACATAAGCACTACATAGTATCACATAAGCACTATGACCCTCGCACCTATTGCCCCTGGAGTTAGCTCAGCGGCTAGCACTACAGATTGGCAGACCCTCACATTTTAGGCAGAGCCGTTTAGTGGTCCGTCTCTGCTCTTGGTTCCACTCCACACCATATAGTGTCCTCTCAGAAAAGCAGGCCCTGCACGATGCTATTATACATCCTAGCGCCAAGATCTGTAACAGTATGTCCGCACCTGCAAAGGAGCCAGCGGATTTAGAGTGGCTAGAAGAAATCATGGCTAGTCAGGCCACCACTCTGGGGAAGCATGAGCAGGCACCGGCAGCGCTGTTGCACAGGTTCATTCCCTGTTGCAGCCCCAACCCGCCCCCCCATGAAGGCATATCAGGAATAGGCCCATGGGTCTACTTCCCCTGCCCCGCTGAGATGTGGTTGCCTGCTCCTCAACCCTATGCTGGAGAAGCAGGGAAGTGTAATTCTTTTATAATACAGTGCTCACTGGTGTTTGAAATGCAGCCCTCCCAATTCCCTTCTGAAAGGGCGAAGACTACCTTTATGATTTCTTTTTTAACTATAAGAGCACTAGCATGGGCCACAGCAGTGTGGCAGAATAAATTAGCTGACTTTCCCATCCATCAAGGTAGCTGCTAGGTGGCCGCTTATGCGATGGAGTTCAGGACTCTCTTGGCGAGCTCAGGCTGGAATACCCAAGCTGTCCTAGCTGCATATGTGCAGGGCCTCTCTGAGGACTTAAAGGATGAACTGGCTACTCGTGACCCCCTTGAGGAGCTAGAAGCATTGTATGATTTGTCGATCAGAATCAACAACCGCTTATGTGATAGACACAGGGAGCGCCATTCAGCCACTGCGAACATGCTGGCAAACAAATACAGATGGGATCACATGGGCCTTTCCAGCGGGCACGAATCTGATGATTTCTCAGTAGAGCTCATGCAGTTGGGTGCCGTTGGCCTGCCTTCTAATGAGAGGGAAGCTCGTTGAAGTGAGAATAAGTGTTTGTATTGTGGGAAGATGGGTCATTGGCGTTCTCATTGTCCCCGCCTGATGCCAAAAGGCCGGGGCCATCCCAGGAAGCGGGACCTGTGATGGCCCCAGACGGTGCACTTCACCTGTCTGGCCTTTTCATTCCTGTCATTATTGTTTGGGGAGATGACCAAAATACCACTCTGCAGGCCTTCATTGACCCAGGGGTGGCCAGCAATTTTATGAATGAGACTTTATTTGAGAGTCTAGGGTTGCCAGTAGACTCACTCCCCCATCCCATACCAGTCTCCGCTCTTGATGGATGACCATTAGGATCAGGAGCCATAACCACCCAAACGTCACCCATCATACTTCAGTATGGCGACCACACAGAACACTTGACCTTCTATATGACCAGGGTTCCTGAGCTGCGCGTAGTGCTCAGGTTCCCTTGGCTTCAAGTACATAATCCTTGCATTGACTGGTCTACCAGCTTCATTTCTGTTTGGAGTTCTAGATGTTCCCAGAGCTGCCTCAAAGAAACACTCACCCTACCTCCAACTACATTGGAACCTGTCGATTTATCCGGCATGCCCCAAGATTATTGGGACCACCAAGAGATCTTTTCTAAACAAAAGGCCCAGATGCTGCCACTGTATAGGTCCTTTGATTGTGCGATCGACCTGCTCCCAGAAGCCACCCCGCCTAGGGGCAAGTTATTCTCCCTGTCACCCCCAGAACACCAGGCTATGGAAACCTATATAAAAGAGGCTTTGTCTTTGGGATTCATCCGCCCATCCACCTCGCCTGTGGGGACGGGGTTCTTTTTTGTCAAGAAGAAAGAAGAGGATCTGCGGCCTTGCATTGACTACCACAGCCTTAATGCAATGACTCAGAAGGATAGGTACCCACTGCCCTTGATGAATTCTGCATTTGATTGCCTGCAGTGGGTGAACTGGATCTATGTAGCTCCTACAATCTGATCCGCATCAGGGCAGGGGACGAGTGGAGGACTGCGTTCATCATGCCGTGTGGGCACTATGAGTATTTGGTGATGCCTTTTGGCCTGATGAAATTTTTTTCCGACACTTCATTCGTAATTTTAGCACCCTGGTGGCCCTCGTTAGTGCACTGACCAAGAAGACCCCAGCCGGGTTTAAGTGGACAAGGGAGGCACAGCAAGCCTTTGAAACCCTGAAGGAGAGATTGACAACAGCCCCTGTGCTGTGTATGCCTGATCCTTTGGCTCCTTTGGCTCATCCTCTCCCAGCGTTCAGGGCCAGACCAGAAAATACACCCGTGCGCATACTTCTCCCACCATCTGTCCCTGCCAGAGAGGAATTATGAAGTTGTGAAACATGAACTTCTGGCTGTGAAATTGGCATTGCAGGAGTGTAGGCACTGGCTGGAGGGCACCAAGCACCAGTTCCTTATTTGGACAAAACACAAGAATCTGGCCTGCATTCAGGAGGCCAAGTGCCTGAACCCCTGGCAGGTCAGGTGGTCTTTGTCCTTTACATGCTTTAACTTTGTCTTGTCTTATAAGACAGACTCCAAAAATCTTAAGCCAGATGATCTCTCTAGGCAATGGGATGTACCCTCACGGGAACCCACCTACGAGTCTATAATTTCCCCTCCCCGAATAGTGGCTCCCTTGTGCTGGGGCCTGAAGGAAGACTTCCGCACAGCTCTCCATCAGGAGCCTGACCCGGGTGGTGGCCCTCCAGAAAACTCTAACTGGGGAGTTTAACAGTCACACAGTTTAACAGTCAATTCTGGAAAGCCTTCTGCCATCTTTTGGGGGCTACGGTTAGATTATTCTCGGGTTTCCATCCTGAATCCAACAGCCAAACTGAAAGAGTCAACCAGGATTTGGAGCGCTCCCTCAGGTGCCTGGCTTCCTCCAATCCTTTATCGCGGGCGGAACACCTGATGTGGGTGGAGCACCCTCTGGCACTCCTCACTAGGTATGTCACTTTTTGAGAGCCAAATTATCTCTGCTACCTGCTGCCCAGAGAAGTACCCGCAATGCCAGTCGGAGAAGGTGCCAATCCAAACTTCTGTCCAGGTCAGCAGGTATGGCTGGCGACCAGGGACCTTCCGTTGTGGCTAGAGTCCAAGAAATTGGCCCTGCGGTATGTTGGGCCATTTAAGATGAGCACTATGAGAATCAACCCCACCTTCCATGCGACTAAAGCCATTCCTGTGCAGCCATCTGGTGACTTCCACCCACCTGTCCCCGCCTCCTCCTTGTATTATTGATGGTGCCCCAGCCTTTACTGTGAGGCGTATCCTGGACTCATGGATCCCACTATCGTGGTGGAACCCAGTACTTGGTGGACTGGGAGGGTTACGGTCCAGAGGAATGCTCTTGGGTCCCAGCTCGGCACATCCTGAACCAAGAGCTCATCAGAGACTTCCGCAGGAACCAGGCAGCTGGCATGGGAACATCGAGAGCCATTCCTCGAGGAGGGGTAATGTAATGCTGTGGGTGCCTTCTCAGGCAAATCCGCAACCACACTGCAGTGCTTTTGTGTTGGGCTGTAGGCTCTGAGTTTTCCAAGCCTGTACTCTTCACAGTATCACACAAGCACTATGACAGTCAGCCCTACTAGGGGAGTTAGCTCAGTGGTTAGCACTATGGATCAGTGGACACAGCCTAATTGGTTTGTGCCCTGCTCGAGGCTTTCACATTTTAGGTGGAGCCATTTTGTGGTCTGTCTCTGCACTTGGTTCCACTCCACCCCATATATTGTCCTCTTAGACAAGCAGGCCCTGCACAACGCTATTATACATCCTAGCGCCAAGACCCGTAACAAGTGGAGGGTCTGCGGGGAGCAGATGTGGATCCCCTCCATGTCACTTGATATGACTGACCTTCCAGGTAGGAAGCAAACCTTTGCCATGCTGCACCACAAATTCCAATACTCATGAGGATGGACAAGAGAGTCTTGTGGTTCACTGTGTCAAATGCTGCTAAAAGGTCGAGGAGGATTAGAACTTATGACATTTTGGTTGATCTAGCAGCATGTAGCTTCTCAGTGATGGACAAAATGGGCAGTCTCTGTGGAATGTGTTTAGAAAAATGTGCCAGTGAAGGAGAAAGGGAATCCTGAGTATGTAGTGTAGGAGTTGGTTTAGAAGTGAAGGTCTGGCAGATTTTATCAATCTTTCCATCATAAAAGGTGGCAAAGTCAGGAGGAAGAGCCACTGGGTTGAATAGTGAAGAAAAGATCTTGTGAAGTTTGCAAGGATCTTGTGCAGAAGTTTCCAGCTTTGAGAATTTGGACAGGAGAGGGCGGTAAGATCTGTGTTGAGTTATGATTTCTTCCACTTTCTCTCTGCTGTTCTTAATTCTCTCCAATTGCTGCATAACATATCCAATAGCCAAGGAACAGGGCAAGAAATCTTAGGCATAGGAGGTCCATGGATGAGGAAAGTGAGGAGAGGAAAGTGTCTGTGATTAACTCCAATGGTAGGGAGGAAAAGGAGTCAGGGTCTGGAAGTGATGATAGGGTGCAGAAAGCTATGGAGGAAGAGGAGATAGAGTGGAGGTTTCAATGAGTGGGAGAGAAGTACTGATAGTTGGTTTTAGGCAGGATAGGGAGGGTGATGGTGAAGGATACCAAGTGATGATCGGAGATGTGGAGTGGGGTAGCATTGATGTCTGTAGCTGGAGAGGGGCGGCTGAAGACCAGGTCCAGGGCGTTTCCTCCCGTGTGTGTGGGAGGGCAGCTGTTGAATATCAAGGAGAAGGAATGCAGAGGAGGGAGAATGCAAGAGGACTGGAGCTAGTCAGAGGGGAGGTTGACATCTCCGAGGACAGTAAGAGGGGTGCTGTCGGTAGGCAAAGTCTGAGGAGCATGTCCATTTCTTCAAGAAAGTCTCCTAGGGGACCAGGAGGGCGGTAGATGACAATGAATAGAAGGTTGATCATTGAGGTAACTGTAACTGCATGGAATTCAAAGGATGAGATTTTGAGATGAGACAGAGAGAGGTGTGAAGCACCATCTCAGAGACAACCACAGACCTGTACCACCACCCCTGCCAGCTTCTCGTGGAGTGTGAGAGAAAGCATAAGCAGAGGATAAGGCAGCTGGTGTAGCTGAGTTCTGTGGAGAGATACAGGTCTCAGTTAGTGCCAGAAAGTCAAGAGAGTGATGGGAAGCTAAAGCTGAGATCAGGTTTCTTTACAGCAGACTGGCAATTCCAGAGCCCACCTACCACCGCTGTTTGAGACTGAGACAACAGAGGAGAGTAGATGAGGTTACTGGTAGTTTGGCCTAGGGGAGACTGAAACTACATTTGATTAGCCACCTGAGAGAACTAATTAGCATAGACCAACAGGCACTTTCAAGCAACACTACAGAATCAACAATACTATGCAATACAACAATTCTAGTGGCAAGAATCTAGATCCAACTAGGTCAAGTAGATAGTACACAAAAGTCAGAATCCTACCTTACCAGTAGAGAATAAATTCAAGATAGAACAACTTAAAGCACACTGAATATTGATTATTTACCAGTACACATTTTACGATTTTCATAATCTCCATACTTTGAACAGTTTACTTTTTCCACAAACAGTGACAGCAGAGCCAATCGGAGTATGAATCCAGACCGGCTGACAGTTTGCGCTCTCTGCCTGAAAGATGCATAGAAGTGGTGCACATGATTTCTGCCATGGTAAATTTAATGTGAAATAAAATCTATCAGTTTACGTGTTACTCTAACTCTTAGCCCAGACAAGTCCCTTCAAACCGCCAGTGCGCACCATCACCAGAATTCTAAATATTTCTTTTGAATAAACTCATAGCAAATAGATCCTTACTCTGTGCCTGAGACCTCAATGTTACTTAACTACAGGGTGTCCCAAAAGTCTCCATACATAGGGGAAATGAACACATTTTTGCAAAATGTTTTCCAAAATCTTTCATACTTAGTTTATATTATACATTTTTTTCAGATAGCTTTTAAGAATGACTTTGACAAAAGAAGAACATATTGAAATCATTCTCATGGCTGGATCGGGAAGCTGTCACAAGGTTACGATGGACTTTAACAGGAAACATGGCAAGTCATCACACACCACACTGTTGCCAAAATTATTAACAAATTCAAAAAGACTGGAAGTGTTGTCGACCAACCGAGAAGTGGACATCCACAAACATTCACTGAAGAAGCCACAACCGATGTGGTGCTAGCGTACATAGTCCCCTATGTACGGAGACTTTTGGGACACGTTATTAAATCAGTGAATAGTTAACATGAGTTAACTATATTTATGAGGGATACCACCAAAAATTGAGTCCAAAAAATAGTCAGACTGCACTTCTGTTTTTTTCCGTTCCTCTCAAAAGACAAAAATTTGAAAAAAAAATTGACTAGCAAAAAAAGCTTTAAATTTCACATTTTATTTTATAGTAAGTAGTATTGGAAAGTGATTTGAGTTTGCTTTACTCTCCTCCAATGGTCAGAAAACATGTTCATAAGGGATGTTGGATAGTAAAGCAATTTGTAAAAGGATTACTTTGAAAATGAACTATTGTACATTTGTTTTTTGTTACTGCATACTGTGTTTACCAGCTATTTTTGCTGTATTTTAAGGCTTATTTTCATAGTGATTTATTCTATTTTCCAGTTAATAATAGCCAGTAAAATTTCTGCCACATGACTGTGATGAGGAAAAAAGCTTTTTTTTAAGGAATATCAGGAGATTTTTTTCATGTGGTTTAAATCGTCTCTGCATTGCAGATATGTTGAGGCAATATCTTCAGTGATTTTGTTAAGGACAATCCACTTCCTGACATGTCCTATAGTTTATTTTGAGTTATGTGTAGATTATATTGATGGTTGCTTGTTATCTTTCCTGTGGCTGTCTACAAGTGATGACGTAGGAGGTCTGGGGGATTATGCGTGGAACACTGGGAGAAGAATAGCGATTGTATGGGTGAATAAAAAAGGAGACCTCAGTTCTACAAAAAGTGTCAGTTAATTTGTCCATACGCATCTACATGGTGTCAGAAGTGAGCCTATAGTGACGATGGCACAAGGACTTCATAAGATTGACCCCCTTGTCTTTGACAAGAATATTGCGGACAACTGGATGAAGTTTAAGCACGCGTGGCGCATATACAGCAACACTGGTCTTTCAGTAGCAACAAAAAAAGTGCAAGCGTACACGTTTCTGAACCTCGCTGGTCCCGATGCCCAAGATAAATTTGACACTTTCACTTTCGAGGAGGGGGAAGATCCGGAGGATTGAGAGGTACTGGTAAAGAAGTTTGAGGAAATTTGCCTGCCTGTAAAGAATGTAATTATGGACAGACATGCATTTAATACAACGAACCAGAAGCCGCATGAAACAATCCAGTTGTACGTTGCCACGTTAAAAACACTAGCCAGAAAATGCGAATTTGGCACGCTGCATGACGAACTGATAAGAGACTGATTAGTATGTGGCATTCACAATGACAATATCCGCACACAGCTGCTGAAAGAAAAAAATCTAAACTCAGCTATCGAAATATGCATGCTACATGAGCAGTCTGAAAAAGGAAACAAAGAAATAAAAAAAGAAGCTGGTACCAAAGAGCTAAAGAAGGAAAGCGAAGTTTGTGCCGTGCAATATTCTACATGTTCAAACTGTGGTGGCCAGCATTCATCTGACCGCAGCAGCTGTCCAGCCTTCAACAAGCGCTGCAACGCATGTGGAAAATGGAACCACTTCTCTAAATGGTGCAGATCAAGCAAAACACGCACCTACAACAGACCAGGACAAGGTCCATCTCAGTCAAGCAGAGCACCCCACACCATACGCAGGGGAGGACAGACACATAGAATAAGTGAACTTGATGCATAGATTGCATATGAACCAGCGGACCTATTTTACTGTGAAAGTGTAGAGGTGCCAGCTGATAGAGGAGAGATATTTACCGTCCTGTCCCCTTCCAACACAGGGAAGCAACTTAAGGTGAAGATTGACACTGGAGCTCAGTGCAATGTACTGTCCAGAGGCGTTCTCCAGCACATCGACCCAGGCGCTCATGTCGACCACAGCCATGTAGTCAACTTTGTGGCTTATGGCGGTCAGATCATAAGAACTTTAGGTGTTACTAATGTAAACTTCACATGCGGGACACTACAGTTCCATGTTGTTGACAGTGATGTAAAACCTCTATTGGGCCTCAGAGACAGCATCAGACTAGGCTTCGTACAGCTTGGCCCGAATGTGCATGCTCTCCAGCAGGGGGCCCCTGAGCTCACAGAGTATAAAGATCTTTTTGACTGCAGCACTATAGGCAAACTGCCTGTAGTGTATCACATGTGCCTGGACCCCTCTGTGCACCCTACAATATGTGCTCCCAGACGAGTGCCATTGGCAATGAAAGACAAAATAATCAAAGAATGACTAAACTGGGAGTCATCAAGCCAGTTCAGGAGCCCACTGAGTGGGTGTCTTCTACGGTGGCTGCATGTAAAAAAGATGGTGCCATTAGACTGTGTATTGACCCTGTCCACCTCAACAAAGCCCTCCTCAGACCACATCATCCCATGAAAACAGTAGAACAGGTGATCGCTGACATGCCAGGAGCCAAGGTGTTCAGCATCCTTGATGAGAAGTGTGGATTCTGGCAAGTGCCACTCAGTGAGGAGTTATCGAAGCTGACCACCTTCATGACCCCAGAGGGCTGATATGCCTTCCTCCGAATGCCCTATGGAACTTCCACGGGAAGCAAAGTCTTCCAAAGGTGTATGGAGCGGGTCTTTGAAGGACAGCCATGTGCAATCATTGTTGACGACATCCTCTTTTGGGGCAGCACAAGAGAAGAACATGATCTGCGCCTCCGGCAGGTCATGGACAGAATACGCGCCGTAAATCTTAAGCTGAACCCTGACAAGTGCCGTTTCCAGGTGTCTGAGGTGTCATATGTGGGTCACCTTCTAACTGACCAGGGCATAAAGCCTGACCCTACGAAGACAGATGCAGTCCGTTCTATGCCAACCCCAGCGGACAAGCATGGTGTTCAAAGGTTCTTGGGCATGACAAGCTATTTATCAAAATTCATCCCAGGCTATAGAGAAATCACAGCACCCCTGTGTCAACTCCTGCTTCAGGATGCGGAATGGAGCTGGCAGGAGCACCATGTGGCAGAGTTCACCAGACTTAAAGAACTCCTCACAAGTCCTCCTGTACTCCAGTACTTTGACATGCACCAGCCAGTTGTGTTATCTGCAGATGCCTCTCAGCATGGCCTGGGTACTGTCTGTCTCCAGAACAACAAACCAGTGGCGTTTGCCTCAAGAACTCTTACAGAGACTGAGTCACGCTATGCTCAGGTAGAAAAAGAGCTGCTGGCCCTTGTCGATGCTTGTCAGAAATTCCACGACTACATATATGGCTGTCCGATGACCGTCAAAACGGATCATCAGCCCCTCATCACTATTCTAAAAAACCACTACACTCAGCCTCTGCACGCCTTCAGAGGATGATGCTTAAGCTGCAGCGCTATAACCTGAATGTCATCTACAAGAGAGGCAAAGAGCTATACCTAGCAGACACGCTCTCACGTGCACACCTGCCCTCCACAGACCAGGCCGAAACTACTGAGAACTATGATGTCATGACAGTGGAAGCCCTCTCCTCAAGGAGAATTGAGGAACTGAGACAGGAGACACAGGCAGACTATCTATGCAGGCGCTTATCTGAGGTCGTTGCCATGGGCTGGCCTGACTCATCAAAGAAGCTGCCACATGACCTCAGGCAATTCTATGCCATAAGGGATGAACTCACAGGACATTGAACTTGAAATCTACAGGTGCGCTCCTTGAAATGCCCTCAGACCACACCAAACAAAGGAGACCCTTCAATTGCATGATATACCAGACTTGCGATGGGTCCTTACAGCAGCGGACGTTATTGAGTGAGGGGGGAAAGAACACCTGGTGCTCGTCGACTCGTACTCCGGCTGGTTTGAAATAGACCAGCTCCCAAACATGACCAGTGCGACCGTTATAACCAGGCTAAAGCACCACTTTGCCACTCATGGAGCTCCTCAGCAGCTAATGACTGACAACGCAGCACATTTCACAAGCAGGGAGTTCCAAGAATTTGCCCACATATGGGATTTCTGTCATGTCACCAGCAGCCCCCACTACCCTCAATCAAATGGGCTAGCTGAGAGGGCTGTACGCTCAGCCAAACACCAGCTAGAAAAATGCGCACGTGATGGAACGGATGTATATGCAGCGCTGCTCAATCTATGCAACATACCAAGGGATGGGCTGCCCTCACCTGCCCAGGTCCTGCTTTCTCAGCACACCAAAACCCTTATTCCCATGACCAAAGCCATGTATGTAGCAAAGGTAGAAATGCAGGTCCAGGCAGCTCTAACATGGACCAGACAAAGAAGAAAGACACATTATGACAGGTCAGCCAGACCCTTGGCCTCATTGCAAGCAGGGCAGACAGTGAGAATACAGACGAACAGGGGATATGACAGATTGGGAACGGTAATAGGAAGAGCACCACAGCCAAACAGCTACCAGGTCCAGGCCGGAGATGCCACATATGTGAGAAACAGGCGCCATCTCCTACATACACATGAACAATACACCCCGCCTACAACAACAGAGGTCCCACTTAACACCAACATTGAACCTCTGCCAGAACCCCAGCCTAATGTCAACCAGCCGCAGACAGAACAGGTGCAGGAACCACCTGTGGTTGTCACCCGGTCAGGGAGAATATCAAAGCCCAACTCCCTATACAAAGACTACACTACATAAGCTCAGACTGTTCATACCACTCCTATTTCAGCAGTCCTGTTCCTTGTGGCTGTATTCTTTATTCTGTATCCTTGTGGCTGTATTTTTTGGTATGCGTGTCAGGTTGTACACTGTTTGCTAGTTTCACTGTTCATGTGCACTTTTATAGCAGGTAAAGCTAGGGCTAACTATATAGCTGTTAAAATCTTTTTTTTTTGTTGTTGTTTATTTAGTTTCAATTTTTTATTCATGTTAAACCTGTCCAGGTATCCTATCATTTAGAAGGGGGATGTAGATTATATTGATGGTTGCTTGTTATCTTTCCTGAGTGATGACGTAGGAGGTCTGGGGGATTATGGGCGGAACACTGGGAGAGGAAGAGTGATTGTATGGGTGAATAAAAAAGGAGACCTCAGTTCTACAAAAAGTGTCAGTTAATTTGTCCATACGCATCTACATTGTGCTTCCAAAGCTGTACCTAAAGCTAACTAAGAAGGCATGTTGGCCGGCCATGACCTAATAATTTCAAGCCCATCAGCAGCAACAACAGTTAAAAAAAACAAAAACAAATATATATATATATATATATATATATATATATATATATATATATATATATATATATATATATATATATATATATAATTATTTTTTTTTAATTCATTACGATTTAATTTTTTGATTTACAAAGAAGGGACAAAACAAATCGCTTTTAAATTTTGTTTCTGCCATTTCTGATAATAAAAACAAATAAAAACAAACAAAAAAAACAACTCATGTTTTTTTATTAGTATTTCTACTACTGATATGACAATAGAATGGCAAAAAGTAGACAGACCAGCTGTACATCAGATCATATACTGTGTCGTGTTTGTAGCTTATACTTACAGAAAGCAGACAGTTGTAAAGCAAGGCAGCACACAGCAAAGACACATTCAGTTGGAAGGAGAATAACTCGCAGATCCACTGTACGCTGGCCATTTCCTGTTTATAATTATGATTGGAAAAGAAAAGAAATTGTAAGAATATAAATTGACTGATTACAATAAATTGTTGTGATTAATATCATTTTTATCTGTCAGTAATGAATTATGTAGTATTATTATTAAAATCATGGATTATAGAGCTCACTCACTTGATTTTAGGATCAGCTCTACTAATAACGCAACAGCATTCACAAAAACAACCACCGCTGTACCAAACACGAACACAACCAAATGGGATAAAGCTGTAATACAAAGACATGACAATTAGAGAAAACATTCACTTTTCCCTTTCAACTGCATTTGTTGTTTCGTAAATATTGAATGAAGGTATTTTAGGGTCTGATTTTAACTCAGATATATCTCGATTGAGACATGGCAGTGTACTTCAACAGAAAATAATTTTGTACTTACATCGCTGTGTCCCAGTGTTTCTGGAGTCAGATTCTGTAATTGTGGTAATTAAAGCAAATTCAGTGAATTTATATCAGTGGTAACAAGTCTGTGATAGATGAAACAAAATCATAAGCTCAGTGCAATCCAGTTCTGTGCAATCCAGTACACGTTTTCCAATTCCAATTTCATATAAATCATAATATGCTAGTGGCCCCCCAAATCTGCACACCAGTGGTAATCTGATCACACTCAGTGCTATATGAAAGATTTTAGAGGCAATTGAAGTTGGTCAAAATCAGACCCTTTCAGCATGACATTCATACCTATGCACATGGATGCCAAATTTCTAGCTGTCTAACCCATTAAAATACTAACTACTGATGAATGGCTTTATGAATGATAAAACCATTCAGCATGATTAGATACAGGCGATGTGATGAACATTCAAGATGAAAATGTTTGGCCAAAGAAAGCTGCATTTTACAGAAGAAAGTCGATGCAGAGCATAAATAATTCTAAAAGTTATCCACTCAATGTAAGTTAAGAGGCGTTTGTAACCACAACACACCATCGTGTCTGGCACCTGTGATGAATGTTCAGATGTTCGAATGTCAATACATCAAGCTTGCTGGACCCTCCTTACCGAGCTATCAATCATATTGTTTACATTTGCAAGTCATTATCTGGATGGCTTTGAACTTTGACCTGTCCTGCCTCATGTCTGACACATTGCTTATATGCTTATAAATTTTGGAATTCTGGTATTCTGTTCATGCCAAGACAAGGTTTTTCTTAACTTACCATTAAGAAAATACAGAATGTAGACTAAAGAAATGTGAATAAATAAATCTCTAATAAGACAGCAAAATTATGTCAGTAATATGATTTTAAACTTGAATCTAGAAATATGCTTATTAATGTTATATTTGTTTTATCATAATCTCATAACGAGAACATTAGGCACTGGATATGGAGGCAATTGCAAGTGCAGACTATTTATTATCAAATATATAAACAATGTGGAAGTAACAACCATGAACAGGAACTATGATTACAAGCTGAGAAACACACAGATTAGCGGTGATAATAGCGTACATGTGACAAACGCTTGACAAAGACACACAGAGAAACCTGGAACTTAAATAGTGTTACTAATTAGGTGAAACAGGACACATGTGCAGGTAATCATACAGACACCTGAACAGACCATGTGAAGTGCTTTGCCAATTCATCACAGGGCACAACTGCACACACAACGGACACATGTCTTTGGAGTGCAGGAGGAAACCCCTAAAACATGGGAAGAACATGAAAACTCCACACACACACACAGGGTGGAGGTGGAATTTGAACCCTGGAGGAGCGAGGCAACAGTGCTAAACACTATACCACCATGCCCCATGAAAATCTGGGATTTTTTTATTTAAAACTGGAAATAAACAGAACATTTAAAATTTTGAAAATTCTAAAACAAAAAAGGAAATGTGTAACATCTTGACTATTAAATTTTCAAGATTCTGCACTATTTCTAGGTCCCTATTTAAATGTAAGCAAATGTGTGATATTGATCATGTTAACTGCTTTGTACGAAAGGTCAGATTTTCCTCATGTCTAATCTCTTCTACTGAAGCGTGTGATCAGAAGACACTCCAATGGATTTGATCTAAAATAGCTCAAACGGTTTTGCACAAACTTGTGGAGTCCCTGCCAGCTCATGTGCACACTGTCATTAAAGCAAAAAGGGGACGAACCAAATACTAAGAAACTCTGAAATTCATGTAAATATTTCAAAGATTCTACTTTTCACTCAAGTTATTGCTGACAATATCATTTTAAAGAAAACCTTTGTGTTTAATTGAAAAAGAATGCCAGATAGAATCATTTACACTAGTGTTCCCAGACTTTTGGACCCATATTCAGTCCCATCTGAAGGTA
Organism: Pangasianodon hypophthalmus; assembly: GCF_027358585.1. Taxonomy (NCBI): domain Eukaryota; kingdom Metazoa; phylum Chordata; class Actinopteri; order Siluriformes; family Pangasiidae; genus Pangasianodon; species Pangasianodon hypophthalmus. The sequence goes on along the minus strand of NC_069721.1, from coordinate 1,123,270 downwards.
TCGGAACAGCAAGGCCAATTCTTTTTTTTTGCTATACACTCAAGACATTTGGGTTTTAGATAAATATTTAGAAACAATAGATCAGAATAATAATTAGAGACAATAGATCAGAATCTCAGCTTTCATTTCCTGATATCTAGATGTGTTAAACAACTTAGAACATGGCACCTTTGGAGGCAGACCACCCAATTTGTAGGTGAGCAAAAGTACTGAAACATTCTTAAAGTAATTTAAGGTAAATAATACTTAATATTTGGTTGCATATCCCTTGCTTGTAATATCTGCATCAAGCTGGAGAACCACGGACATCACCAAGCTGTTGCATTCTTCTTTTGTGATGCTTTTTGCATGATGAAGTTCCTCCCAATTAGATTGGATGCATTTCTCTGTAAATTGGAAGACAGAATGTTTCTGTAGACTTCTGAATTCATTCTGCTGCTACCATCATGAGTTCCATCATCATTAAAGATTAGTGAGCTCATTCCAGAAGCAGCCATGAAAGCCCAAGCCATGACATTACCTCCACCATGCTTGACCGTTGAGCTCATATGTTTTGGATCAGATCCTTTTTTTCTCCACACTTTGGCCTTTCCTTCACTTTGGTAGAGGTTAATCTTGGTTCCACAACGTTTGTGGCTCATCTCTGTATTTCTTTGCGAATTCCAATCTGGTCTTCTGATTCTTACTGCTGATGAGTGGTTTGCATCTTGTGGTATGATGTCTATATTTCTGCTCTTGAAGTCTTCTTCTAATGGTGGATTGTGATACCTTCACCCCTGCCCTGTGGAAGTTGTTGGTGATGTCACTGACTATTGTTTTAGGGTTTTTCTTCGTCGCCCTATTCAATGTCTGGTTGTTAGTACACCACTGGTTTTTTTCTTTATCAGGACATTCCAAATTCTTTTATTGACTATGCCCAATTGCTTGTGCAAGGGCTTTTCCCTATTTTCTCAACTTCAAAATGGCTTGCTTTTCTCCCATAGACAGCTCTCTGGTCTTCATGTTGTTTTATCTTTTTTAACAACAAATGCAGTCTTCACAGGAGAAACCCAGGGCTCAAACCAAGAGTAGACATTCAGAGCTATTAAATGTTTAAACAATCAATCTAACAGGGCAAACCTGGGCAACAAGAGTGAGTAACACCTGAGTCACATGTTCATTCACTTGTTTTGATCACTTGAAAAATGGCTGAGTTCAAACAAATGTTGCAATGCTTTAAGTTGTTTAACACATCTAGATGTAAATATCAGGAAATGAAAGCTGAAATTCTGATCTACCGTCTCATATTCATCTTTTGTTCTCAAACCCAGTATAGCAAATACAAAAGCTTGCTGTTAGGCCAATATCAAGCCTCCCCTTTATCTCCAAGATCCTAGAAAAGGTTGTAGCACAGTTATTATGCTCATACCTACATAGGAATAACATTCATGAAATGCATCATTCAGGATTTAGGCCTCATCATAGCATAGAGACAGCTCTGGTTAAAGTGGTAAATGGCCTACTGTTGGCCTCTGACCAGGTTGTTCACACTTGCTTGTGTTGCTTGACCTTAGTGCAGCTTTTGACACCAGTGATCATACTATTCTCCTTGATACACTAGAAAATGTTGTAGTCTTAGGTCTTATTTGACTGATCGTTATCAGTTTGTAGATGTAAATGGTGACTCTATGCATACTAAGATTAAGTTTGGTGGTCCACAAGGTTCTGTTTTAGGCCTACTGCTTTTTTCTATATATATATATTTTAGCTCTGGGTAAAATTATTCATAAAGGACATATGCTTATTAACTTCCTTCTACTTGATTCTGACAAGACAGAAGTACTTGTAGTACTAGGACCACATGCAGCTTGAAGTAAGCTTTCTGATTACATAGTATCTCTGGAAGGCCTTTCAGTTTCATCATGTGCAGAGACCTTGGTGTGATTATTGACTCCAGTCTTTCATTTGAAGGTCATGTAAATAATAGTACTAGAATAGCCTTCTTTCGTCTCAGCAATATTGCTAAGATAAGAAATATGTCAGTATGCAATGCAGAAAAACTAGTGCATGCTTTTGTTACCTGTAGGTTGGATTATTGTAATGCCTTACTGTCTGGATGTTCCAGTAGGTGCATAAACAAGCTCCAGTTAGTCCAGAATGCAGCAGCAAGAGCCTTTACTAGAACCAGAAGATAGGACCACACTGCATTGGCTCCCAATCAAATTTCTCATTGATTATAAAATACTACTATTGACCTATAAAGCACTGAATGGTCTAGCGCTGCAGTCCCTGGGTGAACTTCTGGTCTTTTGTGATCCATCACACCTACTTCAATCAAAAGGTGCAGGCTCTTTGTTGGTATCTAGAATAGTGAAGGCTACAACATATTTGTTTAGTCAAGCCTTTTGGTAGTAGTTTTTTCTTAGATAAAGGGGCAGATTTGGAGTGTTCATGGGCAGAGTGTTTTTCTGAACTGGGATATTTGGATGCTGTTATTTGTTGATGGTGGAGTAGCTGGCCGCTTTATGTCCCAGGGCACCCTCATGTCTGTGTTACCTTCTGGCTCTCGCTTTTAGTTATGCTGTTATAGCTAGTCTTGCCAGAGTCCCTGCTTGCACTCTGCACACAATGTACATTGTCCTTAACCATTACGTGACAATAAGCATACCTAATAATCTGTGTTTCTCTCCATCTCTCTCTCTCTCTTTCTCTTTTTCTCTGTTGAGCTACACATGCTACTTCTGACATAACAGTGATCCTAACCCTTTCTGCTCTCCTGACCTGCCTGATCCATCCTGATGCCCCACTTCTGGTTGGAGTTCTCATCACTAGGAAACAACTCGCAGCTGCTGAGCATGGCCCCATATGGATAACTTAAAGTTACAAGAGATTATTGTGGATGGTACTACTTAGAAACCATGAAGATGGATTTGGACTGCAATTGATAAAAATAGTACTGCCACAATGGCTTAGGACTACTATTGATATGATAGCTTTAGGATTGCAAAGTTTTGGACTCAAGTCTCCATCACTGAACAGTTGATAACTTCAACAAAATAGACTTCATCTTAAAACTATAATGACTTTCCTGGTTACACAATTGCACTGTTTGACCATGTAGTACACAGATATAAAAGGGATTTATTTATGGGTTGGGTTATGAGGATGGGTTCCATTTTGAGTCTGGTTTGTCTCAAGCAGAGTTTTGCCTCACTGCCATTGCCTCTGGATTGCTCATTAGGGATAAATTTATAAATTTAAAATTTGTATCCTGAATTTATATATTTCTGTAAAGCTGCTTTGTGACAATGTCCATTGCTAAAAGCGCTATACAAATAAAACTGAATAGAACCGAATTGAATTTTTAACTGTTCATATACAGTCATGGGGAAAAGAAAGTACATCATCTTTAAATTCAAAGATTTTATTTATTAGCCCCTAAATAACAATTGGGTGGTCCTCAACAACTTCTATATGTAAACAAATAACCTCAGGTTTTGATGTCAATGCTGTAAACGGCATCCAACTACAACACCCTATAATTCAGTAACATTTAGAACCATCTTTAGCAAAAATAACTTGAATTAAACATTTTGTGTAGTTGTTTATCTGTCTCTCACATCAAACTTTGGCCCGCTCTTCATTATAACATTGCTTCAAATCATTGATGTTTGAGGGCATTCGTTTATGCTCAGCTCTCTTAAGATCCCGCCTCAGCATCTCAATGGGGTTGAGGTCTGTACTTTGACTTGGCCATTCCAAAACCTTGATTTTTTTTTCTTCTTTAGCCATTCAGATGTCAATTTGCTGGCATGCTTGGGATCATTGTCCTGTTTCCCAGGTCCTGTGGCTGCAAACAAGCCCAAATCATCACTCCTGCACCACCATGCTTCACAGTTGGTATGAGGTGTTTGTGCTGATGTGCGGTGTTTGGATTTTGCCAAACATGGCCCTGTGCATGATGACCAAACATCTCCACCTTGGTCTCATCAGTCCAAAGGATATTGTTCCAGAACTTTTATGGTTTGTTTAGATGCAATTTTGCAAACCTAAGTCAGGATGCCATATTCTTTTTGGAAGGAAGGGGCTTTTTCCTAGCCACCCTTCCACCCTTTCTACCAAGCCATACTTATTCAGTCTTTTTCTGATTGTGCTGTCATGAACATAAATATTTCATGTGCTTACAGAGGCCTGTAGGTCACATGATGTAGCTCTTGGGGTTTTATTTATATCTCTGAGCATTAAACGGTCTGACCTTGGAATGAATTTGCTGGGATGCCCACTCCTAGGAAGACTGGCGACTGTCTTGAAGGCTGTATATTTGTAAACAAGCCTTCTCACTGTAGAATGGTGAATTTCAAATTGATTGGAGACGGCCTTATAACCCTGTCCAGATTGATAAGCAGCAACAATTGCTTCTCCGAGGTCGTGGCTGATGTCCTCTCTTCTTGGCATGATGTAGACACACAACTGAGTGCTACAGAACACCACACTGCCATAAGTTCTGCTTTTATAGATGTAGTCACATTTATTGATTTTTAACTAATATTTATTTGCATTTCATTTGTAAGACCTAACTGCTAATTACTCTCTTAACGATTGTGGAAGTAGGAAGTAAGAACTTATTTTTTCCCACCTGGTTTCAAAATGTTGGTTTACGTTTAGGGAAAATATGACTACATATTGAAATCTGTTGTGTTTTTTTGTTTGTTTATGAGACTCCTTCAATAAGTGTTCAATGTCCGAAAATGTTCAAAAAGAACATGTCTCCTAACAGAAAACCATATCAACAATTATTTATTAAATAACAACAGAGCTTCCAATTGTGAATGAGCAGTTACTATAGAAACAATAACTTTCAGTATTACAATGAGTGCATTAATAAAAAAATTAATGTTTCAGTCATACATACTCAGGTCCGTAAGGTTATAGAAAATTAATCAACACCTTCTTATTTGAGAATTCACCTGAGAAGTGGTCTAATTATTGTAACTGTAATCTCTAATAAAGGAAAAAATATTTTACTATTATTCAGGTGTGACGTCATATAGTGCATGCCATATGTATGCTGCTTAATATTCCAGCACCCCAAAAGTAAAACACGTTTCCACATTCATGGTACGAACAGTTCAGTATCCTTCTGTGTAATTAACAAAACCAGACACTTCACCATATTCTTTCAGTTTAAATTGTATTACAAGGAAACAAATGCCTGTTATATTTGGCCTGTTACAGAGGGGAGATCCTCGGAGGGGTTACAATTTCATACATTGCAAAGAACTAGAGAATATATTCTTTGTGTTTGTTAATAAAGAGCACTGCTGAGTGAAATTCAATTGCTCTAACATCTAGGCTGTATGTTGTAACAGGAAATTGAATATGAATATCAAATGAATATGAAATTCTTTTTTAAAAAAAATCAGAAATCAGAGGTTCCCTATTAACCAAGGATGCACATTTCTATTTACATTTGACCCAATGCACGCACAACAGCCTAATTTTTTATTTATGAAGCAAAGAAAACAAAGAAGATGATATAATGCATGCTTTGAGTTTATCTTCCCATGGCCATTGAATAAATTGCTTTATGCAATAAGGTCTCGTTATAGAGTATTTTTCTCTATAAATAGGACAGGTTCTAAGAATATCAGCAAGATAAACCCACAGTAGAGACCACTAATATAAATTACATCTATATAAATAAAGAGATAAAATGCAGGCATAAGCGCAAGACTGGTGTCATTATCTCAACACAAGGTCAAATACAAATGCAGCTGCTTTTGCATTTGGGGAGGTCACTAGTTTAAAAGTTTCAATTCACACTGTTTGGTCATGAATTGGGGCAGAGCTATGGATTCATCCAACTTGAATTTCAAAATATGATACATTTATTATATGGCTTGATTTTGTTGACAATCACTGGCGCTAACAGTGTTGTTTATGAATGTGTTTACAGTTACATCTTAAAGGCATCTGTGAAAATTCGGCAATAAATAAAGTCATTTTATGTTGTGAAATTTATGTTTAGATTTTAATAAGGATTTAACCATTTCCTTTGAATTGATCTGACTTTATTTGTTTTTTTAATTATGCTATCAAAATAAAGTGTTTGAAAAGGATCAGAAAAGTAATGAATACCTGATAAACGCTTTCCACTTGTAAACAGTATCATCACGGTCAAGATGTGGAGGAATGCAGTCACACAGGTCAATGCGTCACGTTCTACAAAATGAGAAAAACACACATTTTTACACAAGTCTAATCAGGACACTGTTATTACCTGAATTTTCAATGTACAAATAATTCACCACAAAACTGCAGTAAAAACACTTTTAAAGCTAAAACACATGGTCATGCTTTTGTACTGGATGATTCTTAGCTTCCTGATCAACTACGTTCTGTTCAGCTTTAAATAAAACAATTAGAACTTCTTTTGTACATGAAACCATGTGAGGACCATCCAGTGGAAAAGCATCTCCACTACCAATAAACAGTAATGAAACAGGACTGGTACTTACCTTTCATATTATTCGCTAAATAATGGATGTAGATTGACCCTGATGCACTTAGAACCTCCAGGATCATCATCATTGATATCCAGACTAAAACTGCAAAAACAAACAATTATTTTTACACGCGTCACATGACACATCTTCCACTGGTCTTACTGAGGTTATTAAATCCTCTGCACACTCCCTACTGGAATGTATGGTAACTTACTTTCTTATCAAAATAATAAATACAACCATCTCCACAATTATTGCCTCCCTTCATTAAAATAAAAAAATATAAATAGGGGTTTGGTCTGAAGTATCCTGGCCTAATTCAAGAGGTCATTCATCTTCACAAGAGTTGAAAATAATCAATGATCCACCTCCATGTTTTACAGTCGGATTGAGGGCTTTTCCTTGCATTGGGACATGGTTGAAACTGCAGGATGTAATTATCTGCTGCTTCTCAGTATTACAGAAATATATTGAAAATAAAATAACTTTTTCTTAAATAACTTTTTGCACATCAGTGTGACTGCCACTCACACACACTCTGCAGTGCTTCATATATCATGTAACACATTTATATTCATGTAACACTGATGGTAGTGTGCTATCTTGCCTAATCTTGCCAGAGTGAAAAGATTTGCTCAGCATTAATCCTATAGCCTGTTGCTTGCATGGGCCTGCAGTCTGAACTTACTTGGAATTGGGGGCAGGGCTTTAATTACTAGTACAAAGTTTTCAGTTGAGAAACATCATATTTTAGAGGATTTTCCCCTTGAATAAAAATATTTTGAACATTTTTTTGCGTCCTACACTAGATTTAACTTTAGTTATCTTTGGTTACTTCTTTATCTCTTTCACCAAGTCACTCTCTACATTTTTAATATGATTGTGTTTTGTGTATTGTGTATAGTGTATTTTATATTAATGCCTGAGTTATACTGCTACCCTAAACAAGATAATGTGGTTACTCAATATGTAATTAATAAATCAATTAATCTGATTTGTTCTTCCAAGTATATTATGTGACAAAGAGATTCTCCATGTGTTCAACTTCATATTTAGTCTTCAAAGGTTCTCTGAATTATGTGCTTGGTGATATCAATATAACATCCACATCTGCCTCTGAAAAGTTCATTTTTTTACAGTTTAGTTGTCATTTTTTGCTTTCAGCTCTGTGAGCTTTGCCTCTTAGGGCATTTTGTGGGTGTCGCTAAATGCAAATCAGTTGTAGTGTGCAGGCACCTGGTAACTCCTGGGTGATTGGCAATCATCAATATACGCACATGAATACAAAGAAAATCCATATTTCTGAAACTTTTGTTAATCTGGTGGAATTTATTGTTTGCTTTCTCCTACAAATACATTTACACACAACTTTACGTAAAAGATTGATACATGAGGCCCATTATGCGCCCATTCTCCATTCTCCTACTTAACTGTTAATGAAATACCCAAATCCGATGGAATATACCATAACAACCATGATTTTGTCCACTAACTTTATCTAAGTTATCCAGCCAGAGAGAAGTGAGAGAAGTTAACTGATTACACCACATTTTGAGTTTAGGCATATTTTAAACAAATTAAATTAAAACTAAATCTACAATCAGTTTTAAATTCAGTACATCCTGCATTTTTATATGAACACAATCAAAAGTGAAATATGTTTAGAATCATGTAAATTTGTGAAAATTTGTAAATTCATTAAAATGTCTACCTAGTGACTGTTTTACTCAACAGCTTAAATAAATAAAAAGTCTTAAAATACCATGCAGATCATTTCCTGCTAAAACAAATTGAATGAATAATTTTTAGAGCAGAGGAATCAAATGTTTTTGTCTTTCCATACAGTACATCCTTAATTTTAACATTTTAATTGTAACTGTATTCCTGACCAACAGACAAGTTCGTATGCGAAGGTTTTAGGAATTTGCATTTTAGAAATGAAGTTGTGTAATCAGTTAACTGTTAACAAAGTATATGAATTTTTAAATTATGTAATGTCTGTGGACTCAAGGTAAAATAATATGGTTATGAATTCATATTACATATTATCAAATGTAATGTAATGTTTGATTGGCAAAAATAAATTATGCAAAATAGGTAAAATAAAGTATTACATGATCTACTTACACAGCCGTTTGCGAACAGCATGACAAAAAAACCAAATCAATGCCAAAAGTGGAAATACTGGCATAGTTATATTTTCTGAAAAACAGAGAATGTTAATTACATTAATATAGCACGTTTGCTTGTGAAAGTTCAGTTTTAAGCTGAAATTATTTGTGCTTATGCTGAGGCTACATGCTTCATACATGCCTCAGACTCAATACACAACTAAAACTGAAATCTTGCATGATTAAACTGATTTTATGTAAGGTAGTTGTTCTGGACAATGAGGCAACGAAATAAGAAAAAAAATGAGATTATGTTTAACTATTTTAAAAGCTTTTAAAGTCTGTAAAATCAATTACATTACATTCTATACATGCAAATTTTATATATGTATATATATATATATATATATATATATATATATATATATATATATATATATATATATATATACATATATATATATATATATACACATATATATACACACACACACACACACCAATCAGCCATAACATTAAAACCAGTGCGTGCCAGTTGACGTTAATAACATTGATTATCTTGTTACAGTGGCACCTGTCAAGGGGTGGGATATATTAGGCAGCAAGTGAACAGTCAGTTGATGTGTTGGAAGCAGGAAGAATCAACCGTGAGGATCTGAACGACTTTGACAACAGCCAAATTGTGATGGATAGATGACTGGGTCAGAGCATCTCCAAAACGGCAAGTCTCGTGGGGAGTTCTTGGTATGCAGAGGTTAGTACCTACCAAAAGTGATCCAAGGAAGGATAACAAGTAAAGTAGCAACAGGGTCACAGGCCTCCAAAGCTCACTGATGCGCGTGGGGAGTGAAGGCTAGCCCGATCCTATAGAAGAGCTACTGTAGTACAAATTGCTGAAAACGTTAATGCTGGCTATGATAGAAAGGTGTCAGAACACACAGTGCAGCGCAGCTTGCTGCATATGGGGCTGCGTAGCTGCAGACCAGTCAGAGTGCCCATGCTGACCCTGTCCACCACCGAAAGCACCTACAATGGGCACGTGAGCATCAGAACTGGACCATGGAGCAATGGAAGAAGGTGGCCTGGTCTGATGAATCAAGTTTTCTTTTACATCATGTGGATGGTGTCCATGCCTCGATTATACATACATACATACATATATATATATATATATATATATATATATATATATATATATATATATATATATATATATATATATATACACACACATACATCAGCCCTAACATTAAAACCACTTGCCTAATACTGTGTAGGTCCTCCTTGTGCCGCCAAAACAGTTTTGACCTGTCGAGGCATGGACTCCACAAGACCTCTGAAGGTGTGCTGTGATATCTGGCACCAAGGCATAATCAGCAGATCCTTTAAGTCCTGTAAGTTGCGAGGTGGGGCCTCCATGGATTGGACTTTTTTGTCCAACATGTCCCACAGATGCTCGATCGGATTGAGATATGGGGAATTTGGAAGCCAAGTCAACACTTTGAACTTTTTCTGTCAACTCCTCAAACCATTCCTGAAGAATTTTTGCAGTGTGACAGGGCGCATTATCCTGCTGAAAGAGGCCATTATGGAATACCGTTGCCATGAAGGGGTGTACTTGGTCTGCAACAATGTTTAGGTAAGTGATACATGTCAAAGTAACATTCACATGAATGCCAGAACCCAAGGTTTCCCAGCAGAACATAGCCAGCATTAACTTTTTCAGCATTTTGTGGTACAGTAGCTCTGTGGGATTGGAACAGACAGGCTAACTTTCACTCCCCACACGCATCAATAAGTCTTAGGCACAATTTGGCCCTTGTCAAAGTCGTTCGGATCCTTACGCTTGCCCATTTTTCCTGCTTCCAACACATGAACTTCGAGAATATAAGCTGCAACTTGGAAAAAAAGAAAAAACAAACAGTATGAAACGCCCACTGAGGTGGACTGGACATTTATTTGTGGTGTTTTAGAAAAGAACAAGTGAGGAAAAAATATAAAATGTTAATTTATTTACAAAAAGAAAGTGGAAAAGATAGCACGAGGGCTGAATGTTTAGAATTTCAGCTTTTATTTCCTGTTATTTATACGTAGATGAGTTAAATAGCATTTTGTATTAGACCACCCAATTTGTAGGTAAGCAAAAATATTGGAACATGTGACCGACAGGTGTTTCTTGTTACCCAGGTGTGCCCTGTTAGATTAAGTGTTTAAACAAGAAATAGCTCTGAACATCTACTCTTGATTTTAGACTTCAATTTCATCTATGAAGACTGGATTTTATTGTTACAAAGGTTAAGCCAACATGAAGATCAGAGAGCTGTCTATGGGAGAAAAGCAAACCATTTTGAAGCTGAGAAAAGAGGGAAAATCAATCAGATTTGGGGACAGCCAATACAACAATTTGGAATATCTTGAAAAAGAAAGAAACCACTGGTGTACTGAGCAGCAGACACCAAATGGGTCAGTCAAGAAAAACAACAACAGCTGATGACAGAAACATTGTCAGAAAAACCCTAAAACAACAGTTAGTGACATCACTAACAACCTCCACCGGGCAAGGGTGAAGGTATCACAATCCGCCGTTCGAAGAAGACTTTGAGAGCAGAAGTATAGAGGTCATAAGACAAGATACAAACCTCTCATCAGCAGTAAGAATCAGAAGGCCAGATTGGAATTTGCAAAAAAGTACAGAGATGAGCCACAAATGTTCTGGAACAGAGTTTTATGGACTGATGAGACCAAGATTAACCTCTACCAAAGTGATGGAAAGGCCAGAGTGCGGAGAAAGAAAGAATCTGCTCATGATCCAAAACATACAAGCTCATCTGTGAAACATGATGGAGGTAGTGTCATGGCTTCGGCTTGCATGGCTGCTTTATTGATGATGTAACTCATGATGAGAATCATGATCAGCAGAATGAATTCAGAAGTTTACAGGAACATTTTGTCTGCCAATTCACAAAGAAAGAGGAACTTTATCATGCAGCAAAACAATGATACAAAACACACTGCCAACTCAACAAAGGACTTCATCAGGGGAAAAAGTGTATGGTTTTAGACTGGCCAAGTCAATCACCAGACCTTAACCCAACTGAGCAGCATTTCACTTCTTGAAGAGGAGACTGAAAGAAGAAACCCCCCGAAACAAACAACAACTTAAAGAGGTTGTGGTACGAGCCTGGAAAAGCATCACAAAAGAAGAAACCAACAATTTGGTGATGTTAAGTGCTAATAAGTGCTATTTACTTTTAATTTACTTCAACACTAATCTGTTCCTATATTTTTGGGTGGTATGACACAAAAGGTTCTATGTTTAATGCTTTATTACATCTAGATGTAAATAACAGGAAATAAAAGCTGAAATCCTAAACTCTCCTCTCATATCACGTCTTTGTTGTATAGCACAAACAAAACTACTGGAATGGCAACTTCCAATAGTTTCGGGGACATATATAGACTCTGGGCACAAGGCAGGGGACACCCTGGAATGGGTGCCAACCCATCACAGGGTGCAATCACACACACACACACACACACACTCATTCACACACTACGGACAATTTAGATGCCAATCAACCTACAACGCATGTCTTTGGACTAGGGGAGGAAAACAGAGTACCCAGAGGAAACCCCCGAAGCACAGTATATATATATATATATATATATATATATATATATATATATATATATATATATATATATATATATGTAGGAAAAAATAAGGATAAGAAGTGTTTGGGAAAATATAATTGTACATTTAATGAAATGTCAATCAAATGTAAAATTACCTGCAAAAAGTGGTACTTACTTGGATCAAGTCCATATATTAATATAATAGCAAATATTCGTGGGCAATTGCTGGATTCTGTAGTTACGTAAATCCTGTCTGTTTGTTTTTGTAGATTCCTTCTACAGCATACTGTATTGGAAAATAAAGGATTATTAAAAGGTTTATTCAGATGTCAGCAAGGCCTTTTTTTTAAAAGAAAAATAAATAAAAACACATCAATGGTATTTATATTCCAGATAATATGACAGCTACCCAAAACAAAAGGTAACGTTTTAAACACCAGTGCCCTTTTCCAGTGTAAGGACCTGTGTAACTATGATGTATTAATATGGAAATACAGCAAATTGCTATATGCATTTACATGTGAATAATTGCAAAACTGAATTATTCATTTGTTTTGAAATAAATAAAATGCCATAAATAATGTATAATCTTGTCCTCAACACCAGAACTGAGTCAGTAGGACTGAGAAACAGAAAATAATAGGAAGGTACACGGGTCACTATAAAAGAAACTTTATAGTTAGAGATTGTGGCAGTATTTGGGGTATATATTTTTTTTATTATTTATAAGCATTAATTCTATATTGTTCCATATACCATGAACTGGTGTTTAACCCTTAAACATATTTAAACAGTCAATTAATGTCAAAATCAAAAGTTATAATGAAAAAGAGATATTAAACAGGATATTGTCAGCAGGGATGGTGCGCCTAAAGCACAAAAAGTGCAAAAAACAGTTGGCTTTTAAACATACAGTACTTTGTGAAAGTCTTAGGAAGACATGCTGTAAAGCAAAGATGCCTGAAATGTTTAAACTTATAAAGAAATTAGGTGGTATGTTTTACTGAGCATGTTGGAGAATCTGAGACTCTGACTGTCGCACTTGCTTCTGTTTTTTCAGTTAAATCCAGTGGTCTTCATTGCGTTTTTTGTCTGAAAAAGTGGTCTGTTATGTAGTATTACTTTTTAATATTTATTTAATGTATATTACTCTTTAATGGCATACAAACTGTTTTTCTGTAACATTTAATTTAATGTCCAGAGCCATTGTCTGACAGTTTGATGCAACCACAATATATCACTCTGAAATTTATATTTTGGCTGTAAATACACTCACAAACACTATGGAATGCCATTCAAGGACAATATTAAATACATAAATATGACACAGATGAGCCAATTTGAAACTGGAATGAGTGTAAGAGTTGCATAAGTGTTTCGAACTTTCCTATATTAACTGGCACTGCCTGGAATCCCTTTCCCCTTCCTCCATCTCACATGCTCTTGAATGGAGAGATCTTGTTCCCAATTCCCAGAATCACAGAGTCAGCAAACAGATCCTGCAAAATTTCTTGAGTTTCTGTTGTTCTCTTGGTGGATTAAAGATATTAGTGATCACAACTACCAGAACTACACCAATAAAGCCTAACAAAGCTAATTTCATCCAAGGGTCTGAAGACGTTGTGTGTACAGTGCGCCGCACAGCAGCCTATTCCTAACATCACATGTTCACAACAGAAACAACAGAAGTCTTGACAAAATATGAAGCAGTGTGTAGGATTCGAGACTATCAAACTAAGGAAACTAACTGTCTCTACAACCACGCCGAGAACAAAGGCATTCCTTTACACCCAACAGACCTGGGATGGCTCCGGCCTATCTAGGCTAAACGACAGGTCGTTAAACATTAAGGGATGATAACGGTCATCGGAATGCAGAAAACCCCAAAAAAAGGGTGTAAATTACCCCTCGGTGGAGCTGACCTCGAATTGACCACCCTTAACAGATGCCTTTTGTTTGGATTAGGGAACTGGTTGAGATTTATCACACTACACCCTACTCAGCTTCAAGTGACCTTTGCTCCAAACTGAATCAGTAAAAGGACTCCAGGCCTAAGACTACTCCACTTTTAAGAATGCCCTTTTCTTTCTCTGTATCTGCCTTATTTTATTTCAATATAATCGTTGAGTTTGTGTTAAATCTGTATGGGGAACATGCATTCCCACAACCTGTATTAACCCAGAGGGCAAGAGTTAACTTACACTTCAGCCACGGCGACTTCTCACATGGTGGGAAGTCCAGTGTTACCTCCAAATCACGTACTCTAACCAGCATTATATTACAACCCCACTATTAATGGAATTGTATAATATTAAGTCTGATCTTTCTGTAAACACGCCATTATACCCAGTAGCTAATGGCCATGGCTAATGTATGTCATGTGTGGTATCTGCATGCTTGTCTTCATGTGCGGAAGCTGTTGATGATTTGCAATTCTCAGTACCTCATATCATACATTAATTATAAACATTAAAGGTAAATAAGACCACATTACATGGACATTAAGAAGGAAGCAACCCGGGAGGGGTCGCTTGCAAATTAGCTGGAGGGCCAGCCAAGCCACTCTCCAATCATCTCCAAACTGGCCTGCGCTTGGTTGAAGACCTCAAGAGGCCGGCTCATCTAAACTGACATAAAAACCGCATGCCCAAGCAAGGACAACACACAGAGAAACACAGAAATACGGGAACGCAACAACAAAGAACAAAGAACAGAGCCGGAGCGGGAGCTGGAGCTGGAGCTGAAACTGGAACGGAGCTGGGACCAGATCAGAGCTGGAACAGGAAGAGAACCTGCCCCAGAAGATTCCAAGACTTGCATCACCGAACCTCGCTTGAATCGACCCTTCGCCCAGCCGTCCAGACTCCAGCCTCCCTCTCCGGCGACGATCAACAACTTCTCTAACATCCTCCAACTCCGGTCCGACTAGAACCTGCTGACCCACACCAACTCCTTCCATTCACCACCTAGGCAAAGCAAGTATTGATACCTCCCAACTTGAAAACTTGATGGTTCACTCAGGTCAGGGTCTCGTGATTTGTCAGGTTCATGCCTAAGAACTCAACTCTCTGATTATTCTCACTGGTTCTTCTCATTACATATTCCTACATGTATGAATGTGTATGTCTGTGTGTAGTATATATGTGTAGTAGTTTAGTATATGTGTATAGTAGCTTAGTATAATAAAGTCTCGTCTGATGTTTAAAGGCCAGTGTCTTGTGTCTCTGTGCTTCAAATTTATTGCCTTAAACTGCCGATCTTGTTACTGTGCTCTCAATATAGTGTTTCACTATATTTAAGATATTATTGCCGGTGGCCACGGAGGTAATATCCCATGCACAATTAATAAATACACTCGTTCCAACTTATCGCTGGACGAATAGTTGATCAGCTATTAAAATATTAAGTTTACAAATTTCCCCTTTTGAGCTGATCTGCTAATGTCCTACATATTTTGGTGGGGAATACATCAGCTTAACCTAAATGAGCTAAATTTTCCCTACAAGTGATATACCTGCTCTACACATGCACAGGAAGAGAAGTCAGATTCTGGGAATTGGGAATTGGTAATATTATTAATTTTTATTAATATAAACTGGTAATATTATTACACCCTCCCATATGCTTCCTACACCTGAAATTCTGGAAAATCAAAATAATTCATTTTTAATTATATAGCACTTTAAACAATGGACATTATCACAAAGCAGCTTTAGAGATATCTGGATACTGATTCAAATTTATCCCAAGCCAGAGGTGATGGTTAGGGAAAACTCTCTGAGATGACATGAGGAAGAAACCTTCAGAGGAACCAGATTCAGAAGGGAACCCATCCTCATCTGGGTGACACGAATAGTTATAAACAATTCTCTTTTATAACTGTATACTATCATAATCAGTGACTGACTATGCCTGTTTGAAATTGTTTAAAACATGTAATAACATTTAATAACATTAAATGTATCTGCATATCAATCCTAAAATCTATTATGAAACATCACAAAAGGATGTTCCTAAAAGTAATATTACGTTAGAAGTAAACAATCTCAAACATGTACTTTCCTCTGGCTTCTATACTCATGTCCCCACACCAACTTACTCTCTCTCTCTCTCTCTCTCTCTCTCACACACACACACACACACACACACACATTATAAGAATAGAAAATTTGTTGAAACACCTACCTATATCAATAACATATAGAAGAGTCAGAAATGGCCCCAGTAGCAGACCTACCAGAATTGCCACTTTTCCTACAGTGTCTGTTTTAAACCAGACATCCACAATAATAGCTGGACAATAACAAAAACAAAAAATGTTAGTATATTACACAAACACATACAGTGCTTTGTAAACAAAAATATCGAAAGCTTTGCTTAGTGAAATACAGAAGTAAAAACATGTAAAGGAAGTAAATCATGTATTAAAATAAAATATTACAATTTTGGATTTAGGGATCATTCAAGCAGTTGACTATCACATCAACTGCAGCAAGCAGCCTTAAGGCGAGACACGACAGGCAAAAAAAAAAAAAGCCATTTTTGTGCATACTGGTCAATTTTCAGATTTTGGTAAATTTTGCTTGTATAACATGTCTTATTTAAAACTGATGTCATAAAAAAATGGCAAAAGTTCACAGGAGAGCTGACAAAATTGTAATTCAGCAAAATTGTCACATGCTTATTATCTTTGCATGCAGCTGTAACATCATCACAGGCTGTACACAAGTACATCACTTCTCCATTTCCATTTGAAAAACTCAGTGGAAAATGTCCACTCTTGCTGGAGACATGTACATGTAAGTTTACTGCGTTCTTTGAGTGGTGTTACAATGGACCCATGTGATGTTACAGTTGTGCTGCTTTATCGGTAAAAGTGAAAGAAAGGACTCCTTTCAGTTTCAGTGAAAATGTACAGCACTCTTTGATGATATCAGCAAACTGGCACTTGAAAAATAAACAATTATATTATGTGAGAAATCATGTTATGTGAGAAATACAAAGTCTGTAATTTAAATAAAAACGTAAATAAAAAAAAAGACAATTGTGCCATCTCTGTAATGGTAATGTTACCTTTACAGTTGCATTGGTTTCAAAAACGTTTTCATTGTTTGTTTGTTTGATTTAATTTTTATGTCATGAAATTTAATTTGTTGCATCACTTGATGTGCAGTTACTGTGACAATGATACCTAGTGTCTGAAAGCAAGTGTTATTTAATGATTTTCATTTCAGTGTTAAATTAAAACCCAAACTGTATAATTGATAAGTAAATATAGAAGTGCTTCTAACATTCCAACCACTTGTTTTCTATTGGTTCCTGGATCCAAAACGCAATATACAGAGTTAGATTTCATCTAGATAAACTCAAGCATGAGGAAAAACCTGTGCTTTCTGCTGCTTAGGAAAATCAACATATTTGTTGCTTTCTTTCTGTGTTTTTTTAATGTATTTTAGAGAAAATAGTCGACAATTACCATACAGTCTTAGATAATTCAGAACCCTTAAAAGTTCTATGTAGAACTCTGAGTTACATGTTTCTCAATGTAAATGTGCTCCAAATAGAAGCCTTTACTGGAAGTTATGCTTTAATCATCAAATGAACCCTTAATAAATCCTTGAACACTTTGTGTATCTATTTTTTCTCTAACAGAGAAAAAAATTTGTGAGCATTCGCCTTCTCCTTCTTCTATGTAAGAAATTTGTTTAATCCGTTTCATTATTTTTTTGTTCTTCATTATAGTCAGCATGATAATTTAAAAAATCAAACAAATTTCTTACGCAAACAAACAAGAAGGAGAAGGCAAAGATACGCTCACAAATGACTTATGCTAGCTATATAGTGGCACTGCTGTATGTAGTTGTAGCGTCACCACTGGCACCTGCCCGCCAGAAGGAGCCCTCGCCCGAGTTTTGACGCCACCCACGAGGAACACTTCCGGGGTTTTACGGACATTTAAGCAGCGCGTTCACCACACTAGGACGCGAAGTATTGTTTTCAGGACATTACCAAGCCTTTTCTCTCTGCCTTTGTGTTTTGTTTGCCTTGTGTGTATGACCCTGTTCACGTTTACGGATTACTGCCTTTGCCTTGTGTTTTGGATTCGGTTACCTCGCTGCTTGACTTCCTGGTTTACCGGACTTTGCTCTCGTTTTCTCGACTACGTTTTCTGCCTGCCCATTTGGATTGTTTGCTATTAAACTGCTAATCGATCCTACTCAACCCGCCTCCGGCGATTCGTTACAGTAGTATTCTCTAACATTACATTATAAAGCTGTGTGATGTCTTCATTAGATCTGGATGCATTTTGGTAGTGAGTGATTGTTGTTTGCTTAGAGGCTAATATTAACTTTAGATAATTAGCTGTTTAGTAATATAATCACTAGGTTTAGGCACCATATTCAATTCAATTCAATTTTATTTGTATAGTGCTTTTAATAATGGACATTGTCATAAAGCAGATTTACAGAAATAAATGGATTCACAAAAAAATATATTGTAAATATGTGAATTTATCCCTAATGAGCAAGCCAGAGGCGACGGTGGCAAGGAAAAACTCCCTGAGACAATACGAGGAAGAAACCTTGAGAGGAACCAGGCTCAAAACAGAACCCATCCTCATCTGGGTGCATGACAGCACAACTAAAAGGGAGAGCCAGAAGCTAACACAGACATGAGGGCACCCTGGGACTTAAGGCAGCCAGCCACTCCACCATCAACAAACCTGAGTGAATGTGTGAGAGTGGGGGGGCCACAGCATCCAAACATCCCAGTTCACCACAGCACTCTATGCCTGTGAAACCCTCCAGACCTGCTCCTTTACCTAAGAAAACTATTCACAAAAGGCTTGACTAAACAAATATGTTTTCAGCCTAGACTTAAACACTGAGACTGTGTCTGAGCCCCAAACACTAAGTGGAAAGCTGTTCTATACCTGTGGGGTTTGTAAGAGAAAGCTCTACCCCCAGCTGTAGCCTTCACTATTCGAGGTACCAACAAATAGCCTGCACCTTTTGATCTGAGCAGGCGTGGAGGATCATAAAAGACCAAAAGTTTGCTCAGGTACTGTGGCGCGAGACCGTTTAGTGCTTTATAGGTCAATAGTAGTATTTTATAATCAATACGAAATTTGATTGGGAGCCAATGCAGTGTGGATAAGATAGGGGTGATTTGGTCATATCTTCTGGTTCTAGTAAAGACTCTCGCTGCTGCATTCTGGACTAATTGGAGCTTGTTTATGCATCTACTGGAACATCCAGACAGTAAGGCATTACAATAATCCAACCTAGAGGTAACAAAAGCATGAACTAATTTTTCTGCATCTTGTAGTGACAATATATTTCTTATTTTAGCAATATTTCTGAGATGAAAGAAAGCGATCCTAGTTATATTATCTACATGAGCTTCAAAAGAAAGACTAGAGTCAATAATCACACCAAGGTCTTTTACTGCTGCAGCTGATGAAACAGAAAGGCCATCCAGAGTTATTATGTAATCAGAAAGCTTACTACTAGCTGCATGTGGTCCTAGTACAAGTACGATTTAAGTAAGAGAAAGTTAATAAACATCCAGTTTCTAATGATTTTTACACATTCCTCAACCTTATTAAGCTGGTATCTGTCATCTGGCTTTGCTGAAACATACAACTGTGTGTCATCAGCGTAACAGTGGAAGCTAATACCATGTTTACGAATAATTTTGCCCAGTGGTAGCATATAGAAATAAAAGAGCAGTGGGCCTAAAACAGAACCTTGCGGGACACCAAACTTTACCTTAGTATGCGAAGAGAAGTCACCATTTACATTTACAAACTGATAACGATCTGTCAAATAAGACCTGAGCCAGGAAAGGGCAGTTCCCTTAATGCCTACTACATTTTCCAGTCTATCGAGGAGAATAGCATGATCAATGGTATCAAAAGCTGCACTAAGGTCAAGCAGCACAAGCAAGGAGACACAACCATGATCAGAGGCCAGTAGTAAGTCATTTACCACTTTAACCAGTGCTGTCTCTGTGCTATGATGAGGGCTAAATCCTGACTGATACATTTCATGAATGTTATTCCTATGTAAGTAGATAAGATGGAGATGGAGGTAAAGGGGAGGTTTGATATTGGTCTATAGTTAGATAGCTGACAGGGGTCATGGTCAGATTTTTTAATCAGGGGCTTGATAACTGCTTTCCTATAGCTCAAAAGGCTATAATCCATGCTATTTGAAATACTACTGATTTAGTTTGATGCCATTTACATTCTAGTTTTCGAGTGCTCTGTTTTAAAGTTCATGTGTGATCGCTATACAAGGGTGCTAGCTTTTTCTCCCTAATTATTTTTCTTTTAAGTCGAGCTACCTTATCTAGCGAGTTGCAGAACAGTGATTCTAAGCATTCAATTGACTGGTCAAGTTCTTTAGGATCAGACAGTGATCCAATCATGGTTGATAAATCTGAGAGATTACTGATAAAACTAAAAGTATGTGTGACGTGACAAGATGCATATATTATGATTAAGACACATTTTAAATGAGATGAGGTAATGATCTGAGATAGCTTCAGTGGAAATGGGACTATATTTTCTATATTTAATCCGAGTGTGACCACCAATATAGGTGGGTCCTATTACATTCTGATTAACCCCTACTGAACCAAGAATGGACACAACTGCTGTTCTTAGAGGGTCATCTGGATTATCAAAATGAATATTAAAGTCTCCAACAATTACAACCAGGTTAGAGATGAAATCCCCAAATTCACATAGGAATTCCGAATATGGCCCCGGGGGTCTGTAAAAAATAATTACTGGAATCACCTGGGTAGACTTATTTTTAGTGGCTACGTATGTTATGTTAGTGTAAAGAACTTCAAATGCGTTGAATTTATGACTAGGTTTTTGTGTGATGCCTAGATTATCATTATAGATGACAGCGACGCCTCCTCCTTTGCCAGTTAGACGGAACTGATGTATGTAACTGTACCCGGGAGGGCTAGCTTCATTTAATGCTACAAACTCATTTGGTTTAATCCACATTTCTGTTAAAAAGAGTACATCAAACTCCTGATCAGTAATGGATTCATTAACAATAAGTGCTTTAGACGTAAGAGATCTAATATTCAACAGTCCTAGCTTCAGATCAACGATGCTGGCTACGCATTCGGTTTGATTTAATTTTATGTTAATTAGGTTACTAAAACAAACCATCATGAGTATGTTTATAAGTTTGTTTAGCTCGGGGAATAGACACAGTCTCAATATGGTGGAACCTAAGTGACGACCAGCCTGCTTGTCTGCTCCCTGGCCTTGACCCTGGATTGTCACCGATTAACTAGGCCTGTTCTGAGACTATGTGCTGTGCTGCAAGAAATGAGAGCAGCACCTTCCCGAGTGGGATGGACACCATCCCACCCTAAAAGGCCAGCCTTGCCCTCAAAGAGAGTCCAATCATCTATAAAGCCCACATTGTTTTTGGAGCACCACTTGGACATCCAGCAATTCAGCAACCATAACCTGCTGTAAGCTACATCACCACGCCGCATTGGGACGGGGCCAGAGCATATTACAGCATCGGACATCACCTTTGCTAATTTACACACCTCTACCATGTTACTCTTTGTAACCTCAGACTGACGAAGGTGTATATCATTAGCTCCTACATGAATAACTATCTTTGAAAACCTGTGCTTGCCTAAGATTACCTGCTATGTCCGGCACCCTGGCTCCCGGTATACACTTAACTAAAGCTGCTGGTGCCCCTAAAGGCCTAGCTAATTTCGCGTGCCGCAAGATAGTCACCTATAACCAGAGCCCTTTCAGGTTTCTCAGCGGGTGCTTCACTGAGGAGAGCAAACCTGTTAGAAACATGAAGCGGAGAGGAGTGGTGCTCCCGTGGGCGAGCCTTAGCATTAGCTTTGGCTTTGCGATTATGCCGCCGAGTCATCACCCATTCGCCCCGCTGTGAGGGAAATGAAAACAAAAATGAAAATGAAAACAAAATTATTGATTTAAAAAAGAAAGAAACAGTATAGTTCACCAGATCCACCAGATAACTGTGTTGCTTCCTGCCAATGTTATGGGCAATTCTGTTTTGGTTCTGAGGGAAATGAGGAAATGCCCAGATACTGTACTTCCACCTGCCCAATTGCACACTTCTTTGGGTTCGCTGTAAGTCTTGCCCGTCTCAAGGATCTCAGGACAGCCCTTAGATGTTTCCCATGCTGCTGCCAATCATTACTATAAAAGTTTGTCATCCAGGTGAGCTGCGGGATATGCATTGTGCGGGTGGAGGATTCTATCCATGAGACATTGAAACATCGCTGGGGCTCCAAACAACCCAAACGGAAGAGTGACAAACTGGTGCAACCCAGACAGAGTGGAAAAGGCCGTTTTTTTGCAAGATATTAGAGTCAAGGGAACCTAACAAATACCCCTTACTTAAATTCAGTGTTGAATAAAAGCGAGACCGTGCCTAACCGATCAAGCAGTTCATGAATGCGAGGCATCAGATATGCATCAAATTTAGACACCGCAAATGACTTTTTTACAATCCACACAAAAACAGACCGACCCATTGGTTTTGGGCACCAAAACCTCCAGGCTGCTCCAGTCACTGTGGGACTTCTCGATTACTCCCATGTTGAGCATAGCCTTGAGTTCATCTCAAACCACATTTGACCTCATAGTCGACTTCCCCGACTCACTGTGTGACCTGAAAGGGTCCTTGCAACTTTGCAAGTAATTTGAAGCTCAATGTGGGTAGTAGAATGAGTACTCTATCTCCCAGTGCAAATTCCCATTGCTGAGTACCCCTGTTATACAGCCGGCATTGACTTTCTTGTGTGGAGATTTGCTCTCAGGTCAAGAACGTACTGAATTTCATTTTTGCTTTTAGAGGGTCCCTCCTCCATGCTTTCTCTAATGATGCCATGAGACTTGCGCCTGTACAATAATTCAAATGGGGGAAACCCTATGGAGGCTTGTACTGCAAATAACAGGAACTCAAGCCATTTAACCCAATTCCGCGCATCATCATGAATGAACTTACTTTCCCATCTGTCTGTGGATGGTAAACGGTGGTGTGAATCTAATTAATCCTCAATTATTCACAAAATTTGCGAAGTGTCTGTGACTTGAATGTAGTACCCTGGTCATTCAGGATCTCTTTCGCAACACTGCATGCTGAGATGTTACGTAGAGGCCATTAACATTTACCGTATTTGGCAGACACCCTTATCCAGAGCAACTTACAATTATCTAATTTTTTTTTTTTTTTTACAACTGAGCAGTTGAGGGTTAAGGGCCTTGCTCAAGAGCCCAGCAGTGACAGTTTGGCAGTGCTAGGATTTGAACTCTCAATTTTCCGATCAGAAGTCCAACCACTTCCCTTTAGGGGAAGTTTTTGCTTTTTTTAGGGGAAGTTTTTGCTTTTTTGCATTGCTTCCGGATGTCATATTGAATAATCCATCAGCACTAACACAAAGTGATATATTTGTGTGCACCTTTCTAATGGCCTGGTGAGGTCCTTGCCAATTCTTTCAAAGGGGACTTTGTTTAATGGAAGGGGGTGCAATGGCGCTTTTGGGGTGGCCGGCGGATTCACCGGTTGACATTCGTGCCATGCCGCACACCACCTGCGAACATCACCGCAAATGCCCGGCCAATAGAAACGAGCCATTAGAAGGTTCAGTGTTTTATCCCGTCCCAAATGCCCAGCCATGTAAATACGACGAGCTGAATGGAGCAGGAGTATATTATATATATATAGGAGTATATATACTAAATATATACTATATACACATATATACTAAACTACTATACACACAACCAACACACACACAGACATACACATTCATACATGTAGGAATATGGAATGAGAAGAATCAGTGAGAATAATCAGAGAGTTGAGTTCTTAGGCATGAACCTGACAAATCACGAGACCCTGACCTGAGTGAACCATCAACATAAATCAGCATTAATCGGTGAAAAGAGTTTTAGGTTTACTGCACCAGCTTAATGAAAGAGTTGGAGGATGTTAGAGAAGTTATTGATCGTCGCCGGAGAGGGAGGCTGGAGTCTGGACGGCTGGGCGAAGGGTCGAGTCAAGCGAGGTTCGGTGATGTAAGTCTTGGAATCTTCTGGGGCAGGTTCTCTTCCTGTTCCAGCTCTGTTCTGGTCCCAGCTCCATTCCAGTTTCAGCTCCAGCTCCAGCTCCCGCTCCGGGTCTGTTCTTTGTTCTTTGTTGTTGCGTTCCTGTGTGTTTTGTGTCTTGGGCATGTGGTTTTATGTTAGTTTAGATGAGCCGGCCTCTTGAGGTCTTCAACCAACCGCAGGCCAGTTTGGAGATGATTGGAGAGTGGCTTGGCTGGCCCTCCAGCTAATTTGCAAATGACCCCTCCCGGGTCACCCCCTTCTCAATGTCCACTGTTAGGTGGTCTTATTTAGCTTTAATGCTTATAATAAATGTATGATATGAGGTACTGTGAATTGCAAATCATCAACAGCTTCCGCACATGAAGACAAGCATGCAGATACCACACATGACATACATTAGCCATGGTCATTAGCTACTGGATATAATCGCGTGTTTACAGAAAGAAACAGACTTAATATTATATAACTCCATTAATAGTGGGGTTGTAATATAATGCTGGTTTGAGCACGTGATTTGGAGGTAGCACTGGACTTCCCACCATGTGAGAAGTCGCCGTGGCTGAAGTGTAAGTTAACTCTTGCCCTCTGGTTTAATACAGCATGTGTGAAGGCATGTTCCCCATACAGTTTTAACACAAAACTCAGCAACTACATTGAAATAAAATAAGGCAGATACAGAGAACAAAAAGAACATTCTTAAAAAGTGGAGGAGTCTTAGGCCTGGAGTCCTTTGCTGATTCAGTTGAGACCAAAGGTCACTTCAACCTCAGCAGGATGTAGCGTGGTGTGGAGTGTGATAAATCTCAGCCAGTTCCCTAATCCAAACAAAAGGCATCTGTTAAGGGTGGTCAATTCGAGGTCAGCTCCACCGAGGGGTAATTTACACCCTTTTTTGGGGTTTTCTGCGTTCCGATGACCGTTATCATCCCTTAATGTTTAACGACCTGTCGTTTAGATTAGACAGGCTGGAGCCATCTTAGGTTCATTGGGTGTGAAGGGATGTCTTTGTCCTGTGTGTGGTTGGAGAGACAGTCAGTTTCTTCAGTTTGATAGTCTTGATTCCTACAACTCTATGCTTTTGCCCCAGAATCGAATAATGACTGGCACCAGTGGATATTTGGGAACATCCCCATGCACACACCACACATTCACCACTCATTCATTTTTTTGATGACCTGCATTGAATCAGGCTTTGATGGACGGTGGTCTGGTTACACCCCAAGTCCACCAAGGACTGATGTGTACTCCCTTGTATACTCACTAATATGTGGTACATTCCTGCACAATCTGGGGAGGCTTGCAGGGATCTAGATCAGTATTCCCACTTCCCTAGGGGAGTGCTGATCCTGGAAAAGCCTGGCTTTCTACCAGTGTGGAGAGAGAGAGAGAGAGAGAGAGAGGGAGGAAGAAGGGGGGCTCGTCTGCCCTGGATATGTCTCCAAATGGTCCTCCACCAGCTGGATCACCATCTAGCAATGCTGGACGGTGGCACTGGACCGTGGCACTGGACCCACTCTGCCGTCCCCTGCGGTAGACGAACTTCTACACCACTAGGTCGACCACATCTTCGGCACCATGCTCCGCTTCAGCAGGTGTCTCGGAGCTGCTGGGTGAATGCAAAAGAACGGCTGAGCTCACTGAGCATCAGCATGTGGAAGTGCTGACGT
This sequence comes from Pangasianodon hypophthalmus, assembly GCF_027358585.1. NCBI lineage: Eukaryota > Metazoa > Chordata > Actinopteri > Siluriformes > Pangasiidae > Pangasianodon > Pangasianodon hypophthalmus. Next base: position 1,097,229 of record NC_069721.1, on the reverse strand, counting down.
TACTGTTCGCTGGTGCGGACAACCCATTGCAAGATGGCTCGCTTTAGGTCTAGGTACTCCAGCAGGATCTCAAACAAAAGTTGTTGAGCTGTGAGCTGTGCTTCCCCCCGAGAGCAGTGGCAGCAGGCGGACCACCAACTGTGACTCTGGCCAGCCCCACGCTTCTGCAAGTATGCTCGAAGAGCCTCTAGGTCATCCTGCGGAAGTACCCGCCAATTGGACCAGGCTCCGTAGCACCTGCCGATCCTCTGCCTGAGCTTGGAGCAAGGTCTGGAAGCACTGCTCCTGCTCCATACACAGCTCGAGGATGGCCTGGTGTTGCATTTGATGGGTGCCAGCGAGGGTCTTGATGATCTCTGCGAGTGGCGAGGACCGCATGACGGTGAATCTTCCTCAAATCCTGGGTTTCGGCAACAGAGTAACAATTCCCTTTTGGTTCCCTCCATCCACAATTCCCTCCATCCACAGCTGACACTCGACCACACCCACGCCACCACAGTTTGCCTGTCTGACAGTTGATCCCTGAAATTGAACCCTGTCTGTTTAACTATAAGTTTTTCTGCATTTTTGGATGCTGCTTGTGACTGAATCCAAACAGCTCTGCCTCTCAATGACAACTGTACTGTCTATAATGGACTATAATTCTGTCTATAATTTTGATATAGCAAAATCAGACCTGTGCATTTTAAATTATGTATCTACCCCAAACATGGTGTTAAACTAAAGTAACAGACTTTCTTCTTTTCAGCAACTTGTGACAAAGGACAGTAATCTAAGATGATGATATGGCTAATTAGTTCCTGCCAATAACTTTTTTTTTTGCATCTTAGAAATTTTAAACATTTTGAGTAATTCTTTTTTATCTTTTCCAAAGATATAGTGCTAAAATTATTTTATTTTTAATTGGTTTCTTTCTTAACTTTTCACTTTATTCAAGTATGAAATAACATCTTAGAGATGGTAATGGTGTAAGAGTTTCATGTATACTCACGTGAATAAGCAACAACATTTATCACAGCATATTGTAGTGGAATTGCCAGGAAGTTAATTAATTGGTGGGGATAATCTGCAATATAATAAGGACACAGTGTGTGCTGATTAGGCCAGTGTTTCCTAAATCCCACATATAGTCCACATTTTTACTAATTCCCATCTCCAAAAAGCCTAATAAAGTAATCAAAAACACTGATGACCTGGTGCAGATGTTTTCAGAGCAAGCAGAAAGCAAAAGTTGGACCTGGGGCAGGTATTCAAACTGTGGAAGAAATTCTAGGATGGGTACAGGTGTGGGGTGAAAAGTAAAGCCAATCAACATACAGTACTGTGCAAAACAATTTTTTCCTTTTTATGCCTCTGCTACAAAGTGATGGAGACATTGTGTTGTCTGTGCCTCCCTCTGAGTTTGTTGTACGAAGAGATTTTGCATAGTACCATGAGTCTGAAATGACCGACAGTCTCACCCCCTTTCCCCATCTCACTTCAGTAATCCTTCGGTCAGTTCTCTAGTCTCTACTGATTTCCCCACTTAAAAAGATGATGCAGCGCCCTCACTTTCTGTGACAGTAAATGATAATGTGTAATTAAATCTATCAATGAATGTTCGACTTCCTGGCTCAAATAAGACATCATTAAATATATGTATTAGAGATAAATATAAAAAGCATCAAAAATGGCACGGTTTTCAGACAAAAGAAACAAAAATGTCACATTAAATAGGCTCCAACACAGTGTCAAATCTAAAACTTTACAACTAATTGTAATGGGAGGGAAGTAATTGTTTCCTGCTGTGCTATGTAACACTACATGGTTTCTATAAAGAAAATTAGACAAATTATTTGTTAAAGGATTATATAAAAAATGTGTTGTGTTTATTGCATTTAGCCACCTACCACCCACCACACACACACAAATACACACACACATACATACACACATACACACACAGGGTGGGACTATGCATTATTCTGGCATGGGTTGGCACCATGAATAAACTGGAAAGTGGGCCTCATGGCCCAGCAGTGAGAATTTAAAAATGGACATTTCTGGGCACCATAGATTTTTTTATTCTGCATTTTTTCTTTATTAATTAAATCTGCATATGGATTATTATTTAGAATTTTAGCTATATATTTGCATAATGCCAATAACTGACAAGTTCTCATATTGTCAGTGATCATCAAATCATCAAATCTTACCTGATCATCAAATCATACCTTGAAATGTTTTCAAATGGAGAGCAATCCAAAGTAGGAAAAGGATCCTAACAAAATTAAGTGCTGAACAAGTTGTTGCTTCAGTAAAAAACCCTGGAGGAAAGATCATTTAATTAATTATTAATAATAAATAATAATTAATTAATTATTTCTTTCATGTATCCTCTTTGACAGTACAGCGGTGTGTGACAGTACAGCAGAATATCATGACTTCCCAATAGCAGGACAAACTTATCTCATAGACCAAGACTGAACGTAGCCAAGCAGACTGGTGTGTCTGTTTGTGAGCTCACACTAAGTATAGAATGCACCAGAGTGGGTTTAATCAAAACTATGTCAAGCCTATAAAATTCCCCCAGTGGAGAATAATCTTTTGGGAATAAGTTGAGACTATAGCTCCCATGATACAGTGCAAGACACAGTGTTTCGTGATCAGTCAGACCATGACACAAACAGCTCGTCCAATGTCCTGATCCTCGCTGTCCTGTCAACATAAGTCCACAGCATGTGGACTGGTCAGAGCGCATTTGATTGTGCCTGTCCTTAATAATAATAATATAATCACCTGGCACGTCAGTGATGTGTCGGTAACCCTGGGGATGAATGTAGGATTAGGTTCCAGTAAAACCTGACCCTTGCCCTGTAGAAAGTACATGATTTCCATACATGATTTACCAACATGGTTCCCAATGTGGATGTCATTAATGCACTTAGCTAAAGCCAGTGCCAGCAGCACTGCCATTTCAAAGAAAGTGTTTTAAGATCTAACTGATCCAGATGCTCGAATAGAGGTTCTCAAAATACTATCAAAGGTTAAGATACAGGGTGGGAGTCAACGAGTGATCAAAGGTTAAGATACATGGTGGAGTCAAGGAGCTCCTTTCACGAATCGGCAAATAAGGGGGTGTCAGTCCACTGTCATGTTCCCAAAACCTATATGGCAAGACGAAAGAGCAGCCAGGTCTAACTTAATGGTAAAGAAGGCTTTGCCCTTATCTAGCAGTTGCTGTAAGAATGGAACACTGGAAGGCAACTGAGCCTGAGGCTGCACACCACTCCTCAAACAAGCACCATTTGCAATTATAGATTGATCTTGTAGATGATGCTGTCACATTCTGAACGGTCATGATAATGCTATCAGGTAGCCAGGCTCTGGTCAGATTTCACCTCTCACAGGCTAGGCCCAGAGTGCCAGGCCTTCCGGATGAGGGTAAAGTATTTCCCCATGAGCCTGAGAGAGGAGATATCTGTGTATAGGGAGGGGCCACAGAAGCAGTTGAATTATGTCAGCCAGCCAATGTTTCCCTGGCCAACAGAAGGTTATCAAAATGAGAGGGAGCCCATAGGTGAGCCGTTACTTCATTGTAGAGTTTCCAGTCTCCATAACATTGACTGTCCCTGGATAGTAAATTTACACCCAGATTCACCACACCAGGAACATGAGTGGATCTTGGTGACAGGAACCACAATGGTGTTGCTAGTAACGCTGATGCCATCAGACCCAAAAGTCTAAGGCAAACTTCATATCTCTTCACGTTTCCCTTGCGAAAATGACATGACAGAATAGCCTGCACTCGGGCCATGGATAGGTATGCCCTGAATGCCACTGAGTTCAGAGTCAACCCTATGAATGGCCCATTCTGGGTAGTGTTAAGTACTCTTTTTCCCAGTTTATTGCAAAGCCCATCACACTCAGGCACTCTTGTGTGCTGTTGTGCTTCCTGATATGATTGACTTGTTAACAGCCAAATGTCTACATATGTTATCAGATGAATCCCTTTTTCTTGAGTGGAGCAACTGCTGCTTCCATACATTTTACAAACACCCGCGAAAGGCTGAATGTGAGCACCAAATATTCATAGGTCGGTCCCTGAAATGTGAACCTCAGAAATTTTACATAAGGGGATATATACACTGATCAGCCTTGTGAGGTGGGGCCTCCATGGATCGTACTTGTTTGTCCAGCACATCCCACAGATGCTCGATGGGATTAAGATCTGGAGATTTTGGAAGCTAAGTCAACACTTTGAATGCTTTGTCATGTTCCGCAAACCATTCCTGAACAATTTTTGCAGTGTGGCAGTGCAGTATCCTGCTGAAAGAGGTCAATGCCATTAGGGAATACCACTGCCGTGAAGTGGTGTACTTGGTCTGCAACAATGTTTAGGTAGGTGATACGTGTCAAAGTAACATCCACATGAATGCAAGTACCGAAGGTTTCCCAGCAGAACATTACCCAGAGCAACACACTTCCACCGCCTGGCTTGCCTTCTTCCTGTAGTGCATCCTGGTGCCTTCTCTTCCCCAGGTAAGCGATGAACATGCACCCGGCCGTTCACATGATGTAAAAGAAAATATGATTCATCAGACCAGGCCACCACTGCTCCATGGTCCAGTTCTGATGCTCAGATGCCTATTGTAGGTACCTCTGGTGGTGGACGGGGTCAGCATGGGCACTCCGACCGGTCTGCAGCTATGCAGCCCCATACGCAGCATGCTGCGAGGCACTGTATGTTCTGACATCATTTGATCATAGCCAGCTTTAACTTTTTAAGCAATTTGTGCTACAGTAGCTCTTATACCTATAGAATAGAAGGCAAAATGGGGTATCTGCCTTATCAGCCTGGCTTCTTTGTGTCACATTGGGGTTGAAGGACTTCTTAGCCTATGTGCCTCTAGGCTCTAGTGGAGGCTTGAGGTGGTGGCTGTCACTTTTGGATATAGTAGGCCAGTGGACAAGCTACAGCCTGAGTGAACATCTGCCGAGGTTTCAGATGAGTCAGGAGGGAGCCGTTTGCTTCCTGGGGAGGCACAATTGAATTGCTAAACCCTACCTCTCCTTTTCCTTGTGCCACTTTTGCATTGTGGCCACTGCAGGTCTAAAAATTGGCAACTGCATCTTTTCTTTATGGGAGAGGGTCGAAAGGGTGAGCCATTATGCTCTCTCCTGAGAGACCATCAGGGCCGTGGCTATCCCAGACACTTGAAGAACTGCACATATGTGAAAGCAAAGGCAGAGTTCTGTGACCATGCACAATTCGTCCCACAGTGCTGGGTTCCCCCAAAGATGAGGCACTGCTTGTAGCATTTCTTAGTCATGGAGGACTGGAGACAATTGGCCTTGGATGGAAGGGTGGAGCCCACCGCAGTCATGGTGGACTATTGAGCTGAATGAATATGGGATGCCATAAGAGGTTCCACTTTTCCATTGTGACTGGTGGGCCGGGTGGGCTGGGCTCTGACGTCAACCTTCAACCTGTCCTCTTCTGTAGTGATGTGGCTAGCTGGCTAAGGCTACTGTTTGAAGACAGGCTAGCAGTGAACTAGATGAGTTCTTTTGCTAGATGAGGTGACTATAAAGCAGGCAGCATTCAGTGACCGAGCTGGTAACTCACTCTGTGAATAGTTTAGCTGACCCACCAGCCACGCTTGTCATCTGAGTGATGCTTCTAAGAGCGAGAAGAGGTTTTAGACTGTCTAGGTGATGTTGCACCAAGGATTATAAGGCAGGAGTAAGTCCTGCCTCTGAGACTGATATGTCACATCTGCTAGCCAATCCTGACAACATGAATGGGTTCTATTGTGAGATAATTAAGAGAATGCTCGAAAGAGAACATGCAGACTTCCATACAGATATGCTGTACAGTGTAGGGGCCATATTCAGATTTAATGCACCATTTTAAGACCTCAAAAATAACTACATTCTTAAGCCCTATTCAGAAATTACATGAGAGTTATGCATGCAGAGTTTGTCTATCATAAAAGTGTGTTACACTCAATTCTGCATTTTTCTTGTGTGATATCAGTTCAAGTGAGGAGCAGTATTAAGTCAAGTGCCACTGTCTGACTGATGTAACCCAGTTTGTGTCATTTGCTGGACTTAAGGACAATTGATACAGCATTTTTACCCTAAGATACACATTTTGTGCTTGCAGCTCTTCGTGCAAAATAACAGGAAGTGCTGGATCAAGTGCTATTCCATCTGCTGCTGAATAATGAGTGTGGAAGCCATTTTGTTAAATTAAACCAGTGATTAATGTGACAATTATGACTAGCACTATTCATTCAGCAATATATTGGAAATGTGTGAAACTCATTTAGACTAGATTTATTTCAAAGTCAATATTCTCATTCATATATCATCATATTATCACGCATATATTATCGTGTTACATCATTTTGCAGTTGTCAGTAATGAAAAAATGCTGCTAGTTTGCCTTTCCTATCCATTTCCTATTCTATCTGTTATTTCTATACTTTTTTGACTTCAAACACAAGGCGAATAAAGATGATTTATATGCTATAGAAAAAGCCTGTCTTAGACACTTTTACTCAAAAAAAATCTGCCACTCCCTGAGGCAGGTAATTTTAATGATCTGAATGTGTAGTTCAGAAATCAGCTTACAGTAAGTGCCTGTGTAATGAATATGACCCTTGCTGAATAACTGATGAATAAGTTTTTACATTTTTTTAAAAATAAATACTTGCACAATTACAATCCACTCCAGAATTATTGGCACCCTTCAGGAGAGGCATGTTATTTTAACCAGGCAAAAATAATATAAAGAAATAAGCATTACACACAATGATATTTTGTATGACAAATTGATGTCTATACATTTTATGTTATTTTTTTGTTTATATTGCTGTCAGTTTTTAAGTGTTCTTTTGTTCCCTTTGAATGTAGTCTGTTTTCTGGGGTATAAATACACACAAGATACAGAGCTCTTACTGCAAAAGGTAAATATGGTTTCTGACTTGCACCAGTAGGGATGAATATAGAGAAGTACATTTTTTTAAATAAAAAGATTTTTTAATGTAATTGTGGATTTTTTTAATGTGATTGTGGAGCACTTAAAAAAATTGCCCAAAAATTGCACAAAATTTTAGAAGAAGTGGCCAAAAGTTTATTACATATATAATATATTCTTATTTTTCATGAAGGTTGTCAAGGATGTAATTCTGGAGTTCACAGTTGTAAACATTGTAATTGTGAAAAGCAACACTTACCCTCAGTAACACCCCAAAGGATGAAGACAATAGACATAGTAATATTAGGACAAAGGACATGTGCACACTGTATAGCTAGGGCTCTTCTGCTGTCAGCTACAAAAAAAAAAGAATATTTGTATTAGGTTTTCTGTATTAAGTTTAAATGTAACCTTACCAAGCTTCTGAAATGATAAAATGAAGACCAGACTTACCATTATTTTTAAAACATGTAAAAGATAGGTAGCCTAGGATAAGTGATCCAATTACAAATCCAAGTATACATAAAACAAAAATTCCAATATGTATAGAGGAAAAACCTGCGTGGCACAAACACCAGAGTTATTAAAACATCATAACACTAATATTTATGATGAAATAGCAAACAACTGGTGATATTTTAAAATGATCACACCAACTTACTAATGGACATGTCTCGAAGAAATACATTTTCATATTACAGTTAAAATGCTTCATATATATATATATATATATATATATATATAGTTAGTTAGTTCCGGAAGTATTTGGACAATGACAGAGTTTTTGTGATTTTGCCTTTATACACCACCATAAAGGATTCGAAATAAAACAATCAAGATGTGATTGAAGTGTAGACTTTCAGCTTTATTTTAAGAGGTTCCACAAAAATATGGCATTTATCATTTAGGAATTACAGCCATTTTCAGCAAAGTACTTCCATTTTCAGGGGCTCAAAGGTATTTGGACAAAGTGACATAATTGTAAATATAACCATAATTTTAATACTTGGAAGAAAATCCTTTGCAGTCAATGACTGCCTGAAGTCTGGAGCCCATGTTCTCAAAACTCAAATTCTGAGTTTCCTCCCTGGAGATGCTTTGCCAGGCCTTCACTGCAGCCACTTTCAGTTGCTGCTTGTTTGGGTCTTTCTGCCTTCAGTCTTGTCTTCAGTAAGTGAAAAGCAGCTCTACTGGGTTGAGATCAGGCGACTGACTTGGCCATTGAAGAATATTCCATTTCTTTCCTTCAAAAAGTCTTGAGTTGCTTTCGCAGTATGTTTAGGGTCATTATTCACCTGCACTGTGAAGCGGCGTCCTATCAGTTTTGTAGCATTTGGCTGAATGTGAGCAGAGAGTAGAGCCCTATACACCTCAGAATTCATCTTGCTACTTCTGTCAGCAGTCACATCACCAATAAACACCAGTGAGTCCGTTCCATAACATTCCCTCCACCATGTTTGACACATGATGTGGTATACTTTGAATCATGAGCTGTTCCTTTCTTTTGCCATACTTTTCTCTTCCCATCATTCTGGTATAAGTTAATCTTGGTTTCATCAGTCCAAAGAATCTTATTCCAGAACATGGGAGGCTTTTTTAGATGTTTTCTGGCAAAGTCTAATCTGGCTTTTCTGTTCTTGAATGTTACCAGTGGTTTGCACCTTGTTGTAAACCCTCTGTATTTACATTCATGAAGGCGTCTCTTGATTGTAGATTTTGACAACGATACGCCTACCTTCTCCAGAGTATTCTTGACTTCTGTTGATGTTGTGAAGGGGTTTTTCTTCACCAAAGAAAGGATTCTGCGATCATCCACTTTAGTTGTCTTCTGTGGTCTTCCAGGCCTTTCGATGTTGTTGAGCTCACCAGTGCTTTCTTTCTTTTTACGACTGTACCCAACTGTTGATTTGGCCACATCTAAGGTTTTTGCTATCTCTCTTATAGATTTAGGTCGTTTTTCAGCCTAATGATGGCCTCCTTCACTTGCATTGAGATCTCCTTGGACTTCATATTGGTAGCTCCAGTCGAACAGCTGCCAAATGCCAACTCAATACCTGATATCAACTCCAGATCTTTTATCTGCTTCATTTGTCTTGAAGTAACGAGGGAATGGACCGCACCTGGTCAATTAACTTCTTGTCAGTCAATTGTCCAAATACCTTTGAGTCCCTGAAAATGGAAGTACTTTGCATAAATGGCTGTAATTCCTAAATGATAAATGCCATATTTTTTTGGAGCCTCGTAAAATAAAGCTGAAAGTCTACACTTCGATCACATCTTGATTGTTTTATTTCAAATCCATTGTGGTGTAGTATAAAGGCAACATCACAAAAACTCTGTCATTGTCCAAATACTTCCGGACCTAACTGATATGTGCACCCCACATGATTTTAGCCCTGATAATCCACTTCTGACTTATTAATGCACTCAGCTCTGGTACATTTTTACACCTTTTGTGGATAAAAAACATTGATTTACCCAGCTGCTGCACTTCCACAGTTGTATTATCTGATAATGCCCCAGAGAATGCTAAACATATATACAGCCCTTTGTCATCAGTTCGAACACTCTTCAGTATCATTGAGAAGTTTCCTTTGTTCCTTTCTTCAGCCCTGAAGAACTCGACTCTGTCTCTGTATCTCTCATGGGTGGTCTCTGTCAGAACCTCACTCTCCTGATAGAGCAGCACAAAGATAACTTCATCCATTTTCTTCCACGACACCTCTTCTATATTTTCCGGTGGGACATGTGAGTCTACAAAGCAGTTCAGAGTGACATCTTCACCTGCATAAGCAGATATGACGTGGCCTCCAGACACGATCAAGCGCTCTGGCATGATAATTGTAAAAAAAAATTTGATTATATATAAGAAAGAATTGAACTCAAGTGTTCCTTTCTAAATCCAGTATTATTTACAGAACATTATTTAAATTGGGTGATAAAATTTACCTACCAATCTCCTTTATTTCAATCAGAGTTTCATTAGAGTCCAGGTTTGTGTAAACAGCACACTTATAAACTCCTGCATCTTCATGGGTCACATTTGTAAGGAAGAGAGAGAAGTTTCCATGAGCGATCTCCTCAGTGAAGAAATGAGCTCTTTCATGATAACGCTGGTTCTGAGACTCTGGTCGACTCTCTCCGTCCTGCCACAAGTGCACTAGAGTTTCAGAGTCGTTTCTTTTCCACTCCACTTCCAGTTCTTCCATTGGTAGAGGAGGTTCTACAAAGCAGGGCAGCATCACTGAGCCTCCCAGATGGACAATGAGAGGATCAGATGGACCATGGACATGGAACCCTAAAGTGAATAAAAACACTGGTAAAAGATGTTGACCTAATGTGTTAACTGCCATTCAAGTCAGCATGTCCCAATTTGTGTGGGTTTCCTCCAAGTAGGCTATACCAGTTTCCTATACCCTTGCAAAAACATGCCACTAGGTTAATGCAAGTACAGTACCCCTCCCTACAGAGCCAACAGTTCAGGGGTGGAGTCAGATCTGATCCACCTGAATTTACCTGAGCAGAGTCAAACCAAAAATCCAGGCGTAGGAGACAACTCAGTGAGTTTCAGGTTGGATAAATGTGTTTGTTGTTCTGTGTTGTACAGCATCTCATGGGTTAAGGTTAGAGTTAGGAGTTAGGATTAGGCTTATAGGAGGAGTCAGATCAGGTCCAGCTCCCTCCTCGAACATTTTGTTCTGCAGCAAGGACTATACTGATAGAAGGGTTACTCTAAATTGTCCCTAGTTGTGAATATGTATGTGATGCTCTGAGATGGACTAGAGTAACCTGAATGAGACCACTTAAAAGTAAAGTTTTGGCTCCTGAATGGCAGGGATTGTAGGTGGGGGGAGTGAATGACCAGTGCTCTCTTCCACCCTCAATACCACGACTGAGGTGAGACCCTTGAGTAAGGCACTGAACTCCCAACTGCTCCCCAGGCACCGCACCAAAAAAGGTTGCCCACTGCTCCGGGTGTGTGTTCATGGTGTGTGTGTGTTCACTACTGTGTGTGTGCACTTGGATGGGTTAAATGCAGAGCACAAATTCCGATTATGGGTCACCATACTTGGCCACAAGTCACTTCACTTCAACAGAAAATAGTTTGCCCCATTGACTCCAGATTGAAGGTTAGAATCCTGAAGATGCCACAGCTGTCTGTGGCTGGGAGTTCAAAACAGTAAAATTGGCTGTGTTCTTTGGGTAGGAGTGGCAGCATTACTTTCTTCCCTATCATTCGGAGTGACATAAGCCAATCCCTGGATGGTACTAGTCATGTGATAGGGAAGAGCTAGCTGGTGAGTGGGAAATGGCAAATGAACAAATTTAGCAGAAAATGGGATTTAAAAAAAAGTTTCTACCGTCTATCTAGTGGTAACTCAGTGGTTAAGATGTTGGAAGGTCATGAGTTCACATCCCAGCACTGCTAAGCTGCCACTGCTGGGCCCTTGAGCAAGGCCCTTAACCATCAACTGCTCAGTTGTATGAATGAGATAAATGTAAGTTGCTCTCGTTAAGGGCATCTGCCAAATGCTATAAATTTCTATCAGTGTCTAATTGTTTGCAGACATGTCTGCACTCACAAATGTATTTGTAGGACAGTTTAGTATACATTATAATTTCATAACAGATATTTTTACTGTAACACACAACTCCATGTCTCTACCTATGCCCTTCTCTCTGTTTCATTAACTGTCTTTGTGCTATACTGTCGCATCACAGCTGACTTTGCTTCTAACCCCATTTCCCATCAGCATCACAAACTACAAAACATGTCACGTGTATAATAATAATAATAATAATAATATTAAGAATAAGAATAAGAATATAGTTTCTTAAATTATGTTTTAGTAAATTTATTTTTAGTTGGCTTAATGCTTTATTGATCGATTTTGCACATTTTTTAACTGTAAAAGAGTATTTTTAAAAAATGTTAACTGTAAACTGATAAATACTGTGAACACTCGCTTTCCGCGTTGTGCTTTTACCACTAAGTTTTGTATTTGGTTAATCCTGCACTTTCATTGAATAAGAGACATATTAAACTTTTAGGAAAACCTATCTCAGCATGTTGTTATATTAAAATGAATTTTTCTATGTTTTCTCTCATTCTAATGTCAACACTGTTATGGACATATGGCTATATGATGGGAATATATTGCAATGAATTAGTAGCATAAAAAAACCTTTATGTCACTTTATTGGTCCCCAAATAAATTGATTGTGCAAAAAAATTAATTGATCAAAAGCTATTTTTCATATAGTTATTGTCTTAACATAAAATGGCATAAAATCTATTAAGATTTTAAAAAGATATATGGTTACAGCTTGCTTAATATTCCTCTAAAATTTTTAAAACTTAAGTATTTTTGTGAATATTGGCAAAATATATTATTTTTCTAAATATTTGTAAATAACAGGGTTGACATTTGACACAGTGTTAACAGGGTTGACATTGTTGGGTTATATGGCATTAAATGAAGTAGTCTTTTAATTTTCCTTTTAGTTTCATGCTACACTCATGGCACCTTTTGTGAAGGTTTTCCTGCAACCTTGATTCAAGCTGAAGTTTGTACCTTCTCTACAGAGGAGGTGCAGTTAAAGTTCCTCTAAAAAACAGTTTATGAACCAGAGAACCACACCCTTTTTTTTTAACAAGTGCCACAATACACACTTGTGTTGGATTTAGTGAATAAGCAATTAGAAATGTATTTTTAGCAGTTTTACAGAAGAACTATTATTTCTAGTTCCTCAATTCTGCATTATTATTTTTCAGAGTGGAAGCAAAAAAAGAAAAAAAAAACTTAGGTAAAATCCTGTACTGCCTTTCAGCTCCATATAACTCTAAGTGAATTCACAGTCACTAACAAGCAGAAAAATGCTTTACAATAATTACCGTGACAGATGACCACCGACAGCAACACATAAAAGCACCTCATTAGAGCAGTCTCCATGTCTGTGAAGAGAAAAACTGCGGAACGATTCCACTTCCACGTTAACTTTTCAGATCACGGATCATAAGGGTAACTACTTGACTGCGGTTTAACCTGTCGCTCTTCCTGAAATCACGGTTAATGAACCGCATGTAAATGTCAAGGGCGCGGCTTTTACACACTTAGCGGTAATAGCGCCTAAAGCGGAAAGCGAGCGTCCGCGAGCTCCTACGCACTCAAAGCAATTTAACTTTTATACAAAAACATTTTAAATAAATAAGTAACAAAACCAGCACACAACAATTCACAGTATCTCTGAGTGTACGAGCAAATTTTTTTTATCTTTACGCTTTTACAAACATAATAAATAAATATAAAAAACATAATTAAAGAAACTTAATAATAATAATAATAATAATAATAATAATAATAATAATAATAGTAAAAAGAAATGCTTAATAAACTATACTAGTGAAATATTGAATAATTATTTTTTATCTGGATTGTTAAATTGGTAAAATTTGACATTCAATTTAGCAACATCGTTACTGTTTGTAATAATTTATTAAATTTGACTTTGCCAATGCAATCAAGATTTAAACAAGATCTTTTGTTATGATGGTTCATCAATCTGAAATAATCTTTCTGCAATAAGTTAAACTTGACTTGACTCAGTTCCATTCACTGATCTTTTAAAGTTGAAATATGCTAACTTTCTAGAATAAAATTAATTGAAGTTGAAATATGCTAACTTTCTAGAATAAAATTAATAAACTTTTTTTTATTATTTATTAATTTAACTTTTAATTAATTAAAACCTTACTGTGAACCGATATAAATGGGTTCGATCTTCGATTGGGGAATTTAAATTATAAAAATTTATAATGTATTAAAAAGTGCCTCCAGCTCAATTATTTTGACAGATTCAGTGATTCTGTATTGCAATTAGTTTGAAATTTTACAGTAAAATTAATTTATCTTTACTGTGAGCAGATGACTGAACTGATGCAAGTGGGTTTGAGATTTGAAATATATATTAATGAAGAAATATATTAAAATATTTTGGGGACAGAGACTTACTCTGTGAAATGAAACAATGAACCATCTATACTTTTTCAAAATTTATTTATGGTTAGATTTATAATAATAATAATAATAATAATAATAATAATAATAATAATAATAATATAGTTTCTTAAATGATGTTTTTAGTAAATGTTTTTACTTTTGTTGTCATAAATAAAAGAGAACAGACATAAAGTAGAGTAGTAATGGGTTTTTAACTGTCTAACAGTATTTAATTGAAAGTTGAAAGTATCTGAAACACTCAAAGAAAGCATGTTGTATTACATTGACACTGATGTTATAATAAAACTTGAAGCATTGCACTGAATGTCACATTGCTAATTATATCATAGCATCATTAGTAGCTGAAGTTTGACTAAAATCACAAAGTATCACAAGCAACATGCGATGCAATAACTGTTGCACTATAATATTTCACAAACATGATTTGATTCTTATACAAACTCAAAAATACAGGTTATTGACCTGCTGATATCAGTGCAGCATTAATACTTACATAGTTTTTTAATGAAATACTTTAGTTATACACACATATTCCCAATTTTAAAGGTTTACAAACATTTATATATTGTATAGTCACTTATTCTGTGTTCCTGTAAAAAGTGGTATAAGGACAGAGATATGGAGCCAGTGAAGTAGCTGCTGGAATTTTCTGCAAAAGAAAAGTAGCTCAGGATTATAAATATAAGGTGTCACTTTCCCCTATCATTAACATGTAATTTTAATCTTTTTCATAAATCTTTGTATATCTTTCATAATCTTTGTCATAACCATATTTCATGACAACATTATTAATATGGAAGACAGTAGATTGTGCCTTCAGTGATTAAATGACAAATTCATTTCATCACCACTCCTACTGCTGTCTAACATCCACCTGAATTTCATTGTATAGATCAGTAAAGTAAACATGATTTTTATTAATTGTATATTTTTTTATTAATTGTATCTTTTTTTATTAATTGTATATTTTATTTTATATTTATTAATTTATATTGTATATTTCCTCATCCCACTGAAATAAATTTCTGGTTATGCCATTGCCGACACAATGAATGAATTGTTTTTAGATCCCAGTGTGGCTTACATCAAGCACAGCACACAGGGATTGAGTTTAACCTTGTTAAACCTTGTTGTTTAACTTTTAACTTTGTTGTTTAACCTTGTTGTTTATGGTAACTACCTTTGGATGGGGAAAAAGAGTGCCGCTCATCAGTTTTAGTTAAGCACTGTGAGATGTGAGTTTATGCACACTGTAAAATAGATGTTGCTACATTACTTATCTGCTGTGAATTCTGGGTAGTAAAAATGCTGAGCAGTAGTGCACTATGGGTCATTTCAGTATTTTTTTTCCAACTTCATGCCAGATTTGGCCCACAGGCCTTGTGTTTGACACGTATGGTATAATATGACAACATTTACTAATTGCAAAATAATTCCTATACACTCATATTATATTGAAATTGAACTAGTAAGAAGTCTATTTTTCTAGGTACTAATAAAGAGCCTGTACCTTTGGATTAAAGCAGGAGCATTCAGTGATTTTTAGATAATTAGAAGTATTTTATAATCAATGTGAAATTTTACTGGAAGCCAATGCAGTGTTCTGGACCCCTGCTCAGTGCTGCACCTAAAAAGATAAGTCTTGTAAGGAAAGGACCAATTAAGTTACCCTGGTGTTGGTGTCTTTCACCTTGGCCATCCACTGCAGGGGAGTGTGGTCCGTGATTAAAGTGTCGGCCTGTTTGGTAATAACGGAGTTCCTTGATGGACAATTTTTGGACAGAGCTTCTCTTTTGATGGAGACATACTTTCTCTCTGATTTCTCTTTCTTCCTGCTTACATATAGGGCCAGGTGTTCCTCCCCGTCAAACGACTGTGAGAGCACAGCGCCCAGCTCCATCTTGGAAGCATCCATGTCCACGGTAAATGGCTGGTCAAAGTCTGGGTTCCTGAGTACAGGGGAACTGGTGAGGGCTCTCTTGAGGGCCAGAAACACTTGCTCTGCTTCGTTGGACCAGCGCAACCATTCTAGTTTTCCCTTCCTGGTGAGATCTGAGAGGAGGGAGGTTAACGAGGAGAAGTTAAGGACAAATCTCCTATAGTAATCCGCCAACCCCAAGAAAGCACATACCTCTTCCTTTGTAGTGGGGAGGGGTACCCTTTTACTGCCTTGATCTTCTTTTTCTGTGGTTTCAGCAACCCCTTCAGGGACTTGGGAGGGCTGCTGTCGTACCATGACTCCTGGTGGGGTTCTGATCTCATGCTTGACCAGATGGGTCATCCCTGGTGTCATGGAGAAGATATCATTAAACTGGGCCACTAGCTCCATCAGCTCTTGCCGCTGTGATGGGGTCAGGTCTTCTCCCTTCCGAACCAAGGTATGCTCTGGGGGATCTGGGGAGAGACTGGCAAAGGCAGACACCACTGGGGCAGGCTCAGTCCACTTTTTCAACAGGTTAATGTAATAAAATTGGGTGTCTGCCTGCTTACTGGGCTGTTGTAGGCAGTAGTTACCTGGGCCCATCCTTTCAAGGACCCTATATTGGCTTTGCCAATGAGTCAGGATTTTACAGTTGGTGCTCGGTAGCACTTGGTCACCTGGCTGGAACTCTCTGGGCTCTGACTTGTCAGTTGTAGATCCGTCGCTGTTCCGACTGGGCTTCCTCCATATGCTGTCTCATGATAGGTGCCACTCGGTCAATACATTCATTTCCTGAAAATATTCGAGTAGACTGCATAACGGTGGCAGTTGCTCCTCCCATGCCTCTTTAGCCACATACAGCAGGCCTTATGGCCTTCTTCCAAAGAGGAGCTCGAAGGGGGTGAAGCCCTTGAACACCTGGGGTGTTTCTCATACATAGGGTAGGAGGGGGTAGGGTAGGAGGTCCCATAAAGTAGGAGGCTATCCTACTAATATTATCTACATGAGCTTCAAATGAAAGACTGGAGTCAATAATTATTATATATTAATTATTATTCATCCTTCACTTGATCTGATATATAATTTTACCCATGAGGAAACATTTTTAAGAATAATTAGTTTTTTTTAACCAGAATTATGGGCAGTACCCAGAGAGGATGCTGTAGTGGACCTTGAATTCCACCTTGTCCACTCTCAGGACCACGTCACACAGTGACCCCTCCAACTACATCTCGTTCAGTACACTGCACAGTGTCATGTCTTCACTCATCTCTCTCCACACTCGTATGCGATCTGACTAATCTGTAATTTTCATTGTAAAAGACCATGATGATGAGTGTTCTGAGTTTGCACAGGGCTGTATTTTAAAAACCAGCACTTCTAGTATTCCAGCATCACAGTACCATATTTAGAACCAGCTCATGTCATAGTGAATGATGAGATCTCAGAATCATTGGTAGGCTTTTTTTCTTGTGGGACGAAAATTTGCTGAAATGGCAGGTCTAAGTGTGTCATTTATTACATTTTTGAATGTTGCTTTATGTTTATAACATTGCTGTACTTATTTGTCAGAGAGAAACCTGTGAAATAAACCCTCTGCCTTACGTCACTTATCTCAAACTACACAACATCGTTCCCTCGTGCTAGTAAATCATGGCTAATATCTGTGTGTTAGAGGCTCTCCTTAGAGAAGACATAAGTACAGGATTTTAATCAGATTAACTGTAAAACAATAAACACCAACATTTGTAGTCAGAAACAAAAAAAGAGATAAAGCAAAATAGTAATGGATTTTATCTGTGTTTAATTTAAATTGTCCAACATCAAACACACTATATTATAGTGACATTGATATTGTAATAAACCAGGAAGCACTGCATTCACATGGCTGAATATAATATAGAACCAGTACATGAAATGTGCCAACACTAACAGAGTAAAAAAAGCAACATGCAATATTAACTCTGTTACGCTAAATACAATTCTGTAACCATGCTTTCCTTCATACAGAGAGTCAAAAACAACTCTATTTTCAGATTTATTGTTACATTTACTTTGTACATTTTAATTTCACAATGTTGTAACACACAGCATGCCATGTTTCCTCTTGCTGCAAGCTGTCATAACTTTTGAAATGCAAAAAGAACAACAAAAACATAATAATAATAATACAGATAGCTGTCCTGCTGATACTAATGCAGCATTATACACTTGTAGTTTTTCTTTTTTTATGAAATACTTTTATTACACACACTCATGTCTAGTTTTAAAGGTATACAAAATCTTTTAAAATTTTCCTGCGTACCTGTACAGAATGTTATACACAATTATAGAAATACATTGTTTTACTTATAGTACTTTTCAAGCATCACTATTAGATTAGATTAGACTAAACTTTATTGTCATTGTGCAGAGTACAAGTAAAGAGCCTATGAAATGCAGTTTTTCGCATATCCCTTGCTAGGAAGCTGGGGTCAGAGCGCAGGGTCAGCCATGATACAGCTCCCCTGGAGCAGATGTGGTTAAGGGCCTTGCTCAAGTGCGTGAATGCTACAGAACACCAAACTGCAAAAGTTCTTCTTCATGATTAACTCATTTTGTGCATTTTGTTAGTCACATCTGGCACAATCTTTTTTTTTTTTTCCCCTCATAAGTTAGTGAGGACCACACAATTGTTATTTAGGCACTGATAAATAAAAAACAACACAGAATTGACGAAGGGTGTACTTTCTTTTTCCCATGACTGTATATCACAGCCAGAAGTCAGATCATTTTATGCTGTGTTGCATAGACTAATCAACTAAAACAGTCACTAGGGGGCGCTGTGGGAAAAAAGGTGACGGAAAAACCCCAGCAAGTCAGAAAGGTAAAGAAAGCATGTAAATGTTCTTTGGCAATCTTCTGGGTTTGTGTTTGAGGAATTTTTGCTAAAAAAAAAAAAAAAAAGAAAAGAAAAAAAAAGGTTTATTCTTGAGTAAAAATATATGATAAGCCCACTGTAATAAGAAAAATGTATTACACTGTCTTTATAATTAGTGTATGGAGGTACTGTATACAGGTGAACATATAATGAGTCTAAGTAATTTAATTGTGGGTCAGGTTTTACTTTTTTGTTATTTCTAGACAATAAATATATGCATATGTTTAAACTCTATGTAGTTATATAAATAATTACTGTAGAGTGAAAGAACGTGGGATACATCTTACCTGCTAAGACCTTGAGGGCTGAGATGCAGTAGCTAACTTCTCAAGTTCATGTTCATGATTTTCTGGAGGTGAGATCTGTGTTTAAGGCGAGATATTATTTTTAGGAACTGTTCGGCTCATTTGTGTCATATGATGTACAATGTAAAAAATGCACAAAAGTTTTTGATGAAAGCCTCTATTTATTCCATGTTTAATACTACACAGTGATATACTCACCGTCAGTGTCTGTTTACACCCACACAATCCTCGCAGCCTCTTTATGTCTTCTCTAAATCTGTAATAACGAGAGCAACAATGATCATGCCTTCTGTATGAACAAAATTGATAAGGAAAATAAATCTTTCTATAGATTCACATTCCTCAACAACACACACATACCTTTCTCTGTTCTCCTGCCCTGTATGATAGGAAAAAAATGTCAGAAACTGGTCATGTTTAGGGCATACACAAGTACTAAACAGATCTGGCTATAAAGTGAGTGTAGTGTTAGCGCTAAGGGGTATACTGTATTCAGAGACTTAAATCCAAAAGTTATATATTTATGTGGAAAATGTTATTATTTTTATACTCATACATGAATAGTCCTAGTCTATAGTTACTTATAGTCTAATAATAAATCATTTTTTATACAACTGTGTTGTTTATCAAAGAAAAAAATATAAATATTGATATGGTAAATGTTTTTGTTAACAGATGTTTATTTTATTTTTTCTTATCAGTTAAAAAAAAGTGTGATGTGTTGTTAATTAATAAATTAAACATTGTAATCAGTGTCACATTTCTGTGATATAAGCAGAATAACATAATTTTGCCTGTGCTGGTGTATGAAAATAACACTCTGCTTTGTGTCTGGCTGCATCTCACCACTCGGGAATGGATTATTTTCGTATAACCACACGGTCTGAAGTGTGTTATTCTCTATGTAGTACATTCGTTTTCCATTTTTTTCCATTACACAGACAAAATAAGAAACACTGTTTGTTGTTGACTTGTTAAATAAGAACACTTAAGGAAGAGATATTCAATCATTTTATGATTTCTATGAGCAAATTTGACAACTACACTATAATACACTATAAGAGCAAATACACTATAAGAGCAGTTTACTTTTCCCCCTAACAGAGACATATTTAAATGACTATTTCAGACATTTACATTTGCATTTTTTGCACTTGCCAAATGCCCTAATCCAGAGTGACTTACAGATGTGCTTTGAGGTCTCTATCAATAAATACATCCTGATACTGGTTCACTAGGTCATGAACTAAGAGTACTGTCAGTCTAAAAACTCTGTTGGGGAGGTAAAATAGTAAGAAAAGCATGCAGATGACACATTTTTTAAAGTGCTAATTTAAGTACTTTTGGAAGAAGTGGGTCTTTAGACGTTGTTTGAAGACTGCCAGTGACTCAGCTGTTTGGACATCTAGGGGAAGTTCTTTCACCACCAAGGTGCCAGAACAGAGAAGAGTCTTGATGCAGGTCTTCCTTGTACCATAAAAGATGGTGGGAGCAGTTGAGCAGTGCTAGAGGATTGGAGGGACAGTGGTGCAGTGCGGAGTGTGATAAGTGCTTTCAGGGTGCTGGTCCATTTTTGGCTTTGTAGGCATGCGTCATTGTTTTAAATCTGACGGATGCAGCTACAGGAAACCAGTGGAGGGGGCATAAAAATGGGGTGGTGTGGGAGAACTTAGGAAGGTTAAAAAGCAGTCTTGCAGTGCGGCTAGCACTACAGATTGGCAGACACACACATTTTAGGCAGAGCCATTTTGTGGTCCGTCTCAGCTCTTGGTTCCACGCCACACCATATGGTGGATAGAAGAAATCATGGCTGGTCAGGCCACCACTCTGGGGAAGCATGAGCAGGCAATGGCAGCGCTGTTCTCAGAAATTTGGGGCGTGTCTGAGCGTGTTGCACAGGTTCATTCCCTGTTGCAGCCCCAACCTGCCCCACTGAGACGTGGTTGCCTACTCCTCAGCCCTATGCTGGAGAAGCAGGGAAGTGTAATTCTTTTATAATGCAGTGCTCACTGGTGTTTGAAATGCAGCCCTCCCAATTCCCTTCTGAAAGGGCGAAGACTGCCTTTATGATTTCTTTTTTAACTATAAGAGCACTAGCATGGGCCACAGCAGTGTGGCAGAATAGATTAGCTGACTTCCCCATCCGTCAAGGTAGCTGCTTGGTAGCCGATTATGCGATGGAGTTCAGGACTCTCTTGGCGAGCTCGGGCTGGAATACCCAAGCTCTCCTAGCTGCATATGTGCAGGGCCTCTCTGAGGACTTAAAGGATGAACTGGCTACTGGTGACCCCCTTAAGGATCTAGAAGCATTGTATGATTTGTCGATCAGAATTGATGTGGTAGACACAGGGAGCGCCATTCAGCCACTGCGAACAAGTGTTTGTATTGTGGGAAGATGGGTCATTGGTGTTCTCATTGTCCCCACCTGATGCCAAAAGGCCGGGTCCATCCCAGGAAGTGGGACTTGTGATGGCCCCAGACGCTGCACTTCACCTGTCTGGCCTTTTCATTCCTGTCATCATTGTTTGGGGAGATGACCAGAATACCACTCTGCAGGCCTTCATTGACCCAGGAGTGGCCAGCAATTTTATGGATGAGACTTTATTTGAGAGTCTAGGGTTGCCAGTAGACCCGCTCCCCCATCCCATACCAGTCTCCACTCTTGATGGATGACCATTAGTATCAGGACCAATAACCACCCAAACACTTGACCTTCTATATGACCCGGGTTCCTGAGCTGTGCCTAGTGCTCGGGTTCCCTTGGCTTCAAGTACATAATCCTTGCATTGACTGGTCTACCAGCTCCATTTCTGTTTGGGGTTCTAGATGTTCCCAGAGCTGTCTCAAAGGAACACTCACCCTACCTCCAACTACATTGGAACCTGTCGATTTATCCGGCGTGCCCCAAGATTATTGGGACCTCCAATAAAAATCACTGGAGATAATGCAGTCTTTTCTAAACGAAAGGCCCAGATGCTGCCACTCTATAGGTCCGTTGATTGTGCGATCGACATGCTCCCAGAAGCCACCCCGCCTAGGGGCAAGTTATTCTCCCTGTCACCCCCAGAACACCAGGCCATGGAAACCTATATAAAAGAGGCTTTGTCATTCGCCCGTCCACCTCGGGGACAGGGTTCTTTTTTGTCAAGAAGAAAGAAGGGGATCTGCGGCCTTGCATTGACTACCACGGCCTTAATGCCATGACTCAGAAGGATAAGTACCCACTGCCCTTGATGAATTCTGCATTTGATTGCCTGCAGCGGGCAAAAATTTCTTCAAAACTGGATCTACGTAGCGCCTACAATCTGATCCGCATCAGGGCAGGGGATGAGTGGAGGACTGCGTTCATCATGCCGTCTGGGCACTATGAGTATTTGGTGATGCCTTTTGGCCTGATGAAAGCCTTTTGGCCTGATGAAACTAATTTCATGTTACCACAGTCTCCTTGGCTTGTGTACCAAGGGAGACTTAGTATGGACCTGGACAAGGTAAAGACAGTCACACATTGGCTACAACCCACCTCAGTCTGGCTGGTACAGCGCTTCCTGGGGTTTGCAATTTTTTTCTGGCACTTCATTCGTAACTTTAGCACCCTGGTGGCCCTCCTTATTGCACTGACCAAGAAGACCCCGGCCAGGTTTAAGTGGACAAGGGAGGCACAGCAAGCCTTTGAAACCCTGAAGAAGAGATTGACAACAGCCCCTGTGCTGTGTATACCTAATCCTTTGGCTCAGTTCATGGTAGAAGTCGATGCCTCAGATATAGGAGTGGGCACCATCCTCTCCCAGAGTTCAGGGCCAGACCAGAAAATACACCCCTGCGCATACTTCTCCCACCGTCTGTCCCTGCCAGAGAGGAATTATGAAGTTGAGCACCAAGCACCAGTTCCTTATTTGGAAAAAGCACAAGAATGTGGCCTGCATTCAGGAGGCCAAGTGCCTGAACCCCCGGCAGGTCAGGTGGTCTTTGTCCTTTACATGCTTTAACTTTGTCTTGTCTTATAAGACAGACTCCAAAAATCTTAAGCCAGATGCTCTCTCTAGGCAATGGGATGTACCCTCACAGGAACCCACCTACGAGTCTATAATTTCCCCTCCCCGAATAGTGGCTCCCTTGTGCTGGGGCCTGGAGGAAGCCTTCCGCACAGCTCTCCATCAGGAGCCAGACCCAGGAAAACTCTAACTGGGGACCATAGTTTAACAGTCAATTCTGGAAAGCCTTCTGCCATCTTTTGGGGGCTACAGTTAGTTTATTCTCGGGTTTCCATCCTGAATCCAATGGCCAAACTGAAAGAGTCAACCAGGATTTCGAGCACTCCCTCAGGTGCCTGGCTTCCTCCAATCCTTTATCGCGGGCGGACCACCTGATGTGGGTGGAGCACCCTCTGGCACTCCTCACTAGGTATGTCACTGTTTGAGAGCCAAATTATCTCTGCAAGCTGCTGCCCAGAGAAGCACCCGCACCGCCAATCGGAGAAGGTGCCAATCCAACCTTCTGTCCAGGTCAGCAGGTATGGCTGGCGACCAGGGACTTTCCGTTGTGGCTAGAGTGCAAGAAATTGGCCCTGCGGTATGTTGGGCCATTTAAGATGAGCACTATGAGAATCAACCCCACCTTCCATGCATCTAAAGCCATTCCTGGGCAGCCCTCTGGTGACTTCCACCCACCTGTCCCTGCCTCCTCCTTGTATTATTGATGATGCCCCAGCCTTTACTGTGAGGCGTATCCTGGACTCATGCCGCCCATCGTGGTGGCACCCAGTACTTGGTGGACTGGGAGGGTTACGGTCCAGAGGAATGCTCTTGGGTCCCCGCTCGGCACATCCTGGACCAAGAGCTCATCAGAGACTTCCGCAGGAACGAGGCAGCTGGCATGGGAACATTGAGAGCCATTCCTATAGGAGGGGTAATGTAACACTGCGGGTGCCTTCTCAGGCAAATCCGCAGCCACACTGCAGTGCTTTAGTGTTGGGCCATAGGCTCCGAGTTTCCCAAACCTGTACCCTTCACAGTATCACACAAGCACTATGAGAGTCAGCCCTACTAGAGGAGTTAGCTCAGTGGTTAGCACTATGGATCAGTGGACACAGCCTAATTGGTTTGTGCCCCGCTCGAGGCTTTCGCATTTTAGGCGGAGCCATTTTGTGGTCTGTCTCTGCACTTGGTTCCACTCCACCCCATATATTGTCCTCTTAGACAAGCGGGCCCTGCACAACGCTATTATACATCCTAGCGCCAAGACCCGTAACAAGTGGAGGGTCTGCGGGGAGCAGATGTGGATCCCCTCCATGTCACTTGATATGACCGACCTTCCAGGTAGGAAGCAAACCTTTGCGATGCTTCACCACAAATTCCAATACTCATGAGGATGGACAAGAGAGTCTTGTGGTTCACTGTGTCAAATGCTGTTGAAAGGTCGAGGAGGATTAGAACTTATGACATTTTGGTTGATCTAGCAGCATGTAGCTTCTCAGTGATGGACAAAATGGGCAGTCTCTGTGGAATGTGTTTAGAAAAATGTGCCAGTGAAGGAGAATGGGAATCCTGAGTATGTAGTGTAGGAGTTGGTTTAGAAGTGAAGGTCTGGCAGATTTTATCAATCTTTCCATCATAAAAGGTGGCAAAGTCAGGAGGAGGAGCCAGTGGGTTGAATAGTGAAGAAAAGATCTTGTGGAGTTTGCAAAGATCTTGTGCAGACATTTCCAGCTTTGAGAATTTGGACAGGAGAGGGCGGTAAAGGACAAGATCTGTGTTGAGTTGTGATTTCTTCCACTTTCTCTCTGCTGTTCTTAATTCTCTCCAATTGCTGCATAACACATCCAATAGCCAGGAACAGGGCAAGAAATCTTCCTGGGTTTAGAAGATAGAAGGCATAGGAGGTCCATGGATGAGGAAAGTGAGTAGAGGAAAGTGTCTGTGACTAACTCCAATGGTAGGGAGGAAAAGGAGTCAGGGTCTGGAAGCGATGATAGGGTGCAGAAAGCTATGGAGGAAGAGGAGATAGAGTGGAGGTTTCAATGAGTGGGAGAGAAGTACTGATAGTTGGTTTTAGGCAGGATAGGGAGGGTGATGGTGAAAGATACCAAATGATGATCGGAGATGTGGAGTGGGGTAGCATTGATGTCTGTAGCTGGAGAGGGGTGGCTGAAGACCAGGTCCAGGGCGTTTCCTCCCGTGTGTGTGGGAGGGCAGCTGTTGAATATCAAGGAGAAGGAATGCAGAAGAGGGAGAACGCAAGAGGACTGGAGCTAGTCAGAGGGCAGGTTGACGTCTCCGAGGACAATAAGAGGGGTGCTGTCGGTAGGGAAAGTCTGAGGAGCGTGTCCATTTCTTCAAGAAGGTCTCCTAGGGGACCAGGAGGGCGGTAGATGACAATGAATAGAAGGTTGATCAGTGAGGTAACTGTAACTGCATGGAATTCAAAGGATGAGATTTTGAGATGAGACAGAGAGAGGTGTGAAGCACCATCTCAGACACAACCACAGACCTGTACCACCACCCCTGCCAGCTTCTTGTGGAGTGTGAGAGAAAGCATAAGCAGAGGATAAGGCAGCTGGTGTAGCTGAGTTCTGTGGAGAGATACAGGTCTCAGTTAGTGCCAGAAAGTCAAGAGAGTGATGGGAAGCTAAAGCTGAGATCAGTTTTCTTTACAGCAGACTGGCAATTCCAGAGCCCACCTACCACCGCTGTTTGAGACTGAGACAACAGAGAAGAGTAGATGAGGTTACTGGTAGTTTGGCCTAGGGGAGACTGAAACTACACTTGATTAGCCACCTGAGAGAACTAATTAGCATAGACCAACAGGCACTTTCAAGCAACACTACAGAATCAACAATACTATACAATACAACAATTCTAGTGGCAAGAATCTAGAGCCAACTAGGTCAAGTAGATAGTACACAAAAGTCAGAATCCTACCTTACCAGTAGAGAATAAATTCAAGATAGAACAACTTAAAGCACACTGAATATTGATTATTTACCAGTACACATTTTATGATTTTTATGACCTCCATACTTTGAACAGTTTACTTTTTCCACAAACAGTGACAGCAGAGCCAGAGTATGAATCCAGACCGGCTGACAGTTTGCGCTCTCTGCCTGAAAGATGCATAGAAGTGGTGCACATGATTTCTGCCATGGTAAATTTCATTACTGTGAAATAAAATCTATCAGTTTACGTGTTACTGTAACTCTTAGCCCAGACAAGTCCCCTCCGAACCACCAGTGCACACCATCACCAGAATTCTAAATATTTCTTTTGAATAAACTCATAGCAAATAGATCCTTACTCTGTGCCTGAGACCTCAATGTTACATAACTACAGGGTGTCCCAAAAGTCTCCATACATAGGGGAAATGAACACATTTTAGCAAAATGTTTTCCAAAATCTTTCATACTTAGTTTATATTATATATTTTTTTCAGATAGCTTTTAAGAATGCCTTTGACAAAAGAAGAACATATTGAAATCATTCTCATGGCTGGATCGGGAAGCTGTCACAAGATTACGATGGACTTTAACAGGAAACATGGCGAGCACATCACACACCACACTGTTGCCAAAATTATTAACAAATTCAAAAAGACGGGAAGTGTTGTGGACCAACCGAGAAGTAGACAACCACAAACATTCACTGAAGAAGCCACAACAGACGTGGTGCTAGCGTACATAGTCCCCTATGTACGGAGACTTTTGGGACACATTATTAAATCAGTGAATAGTTAACATGAGTTAACTATATTTATGAGGGATGCCACCAAAAATTTAGTCCAAAAAATAGTCAGACTGCACTTCTGTTTTTTCCGTTCCTCTCAAAAGACAAAAAGTCTAAAAAATTTGACTAGCAAAAAAAATATATATATAGTAAAGCAATTTGTAAAATGATTTCATTGAAAATGAACTGTTGTACATTTGTTTTGTTTTTTTACTGCACACTGTGTTTACCAGCTATTTTTGGTGTATTTTAAGGCTTATTTTCATAGTGATTTATTCTATTTTCCAGTTAATAATAGCCAATAAAATTTCTGCCACGTGATTGTGATGAGGAAAAAGGCTTTCTTTAAGGAATATCAGGAGATTTTTTTCATGTGGTTTAAATCGTCTCTGCATTGCAGATATGTTGAGGCAATATCTCCAGTGATTTTGTTAAGGACAATCCACTTCCTGACATGTCCTATAGTTTATTTCGAGTTACGCTTCCAAAGCTGTATCTAAAGCTAACTATGAAGGCATATTGGCCGGCCATGACCTAATAATTTCAAGCCCATCAGCAGCAACAACAGTTAAAAAAAAAAAAAAAAAAAAAAAAAAAAATTTTTTTTTTAAATTCATTTACGATTTCATTTTTTGATTTATAAAGAAGGAACAAAACAAATCGCTTTTATATTTTGTTTCTGCCATTTCGGATAATAAAAACAAATAAAAACAAAACAAAAAAAAAACAATTCATTTTTTTATTAGTATTTCTACTACTGATACGACAATAGAATGGCAAAAAGTACACAGACCAGCTGTACATCAGATCATATACTGTGTCGTGTTTGTAGTTTATACTTACAGAAAGCAAACAGTTGTAAAGCAAGGCAGCACACAGCAAAGACACATTCAGTTGGTAGGAGAATAACTCGCAGATCCACTGTACGCTGGCCATTTCCTGTTTATAATTATGATTGGAAAAGAAAAGAAATTGTAGTTCCATATATATATATATATATATATATATATATATATATATATATAATGTATGTATAAATATATAAATGGACTGATTACGATAATTTTTTGTGATTAATATTATATTTATCTGTCAGTAATGAATTATGTTGTATTATTATTAAAATCATGGATTATAGAGCTCACTCACTTGATTTTAGTATGAGCTCTACTAATAACGCAACAGCATTCACAAAAACAACCACCGCTGTACCAAACACGAACACAACCAAATGGGATAAAGCTGTAATACAAAGACATGACAATTAGAGAAAACATTCACTTTTCCCTTTCAACTGCGTTTGTTGTTTCGTAAATATTGAATGAAGGTATTTTAGGGTCTGAGTTTAACTCAGATATATCTTGATTGAGACATGGCGATTGAGACGTGTACTTCAACAGAAAATAATTTTGTACTTACATCGCTGTGTCCCAGTGTTTTTGGAGTCAGATTTTGTAACTGTGGTAATTAAAGCAAAATCAGTGAATTTATATCAGCGGTAACAAGTCTGTGATAGATGAAACAAAATCCTGTTCCCTTCTGTGCAATCCAGTACACATTTTCCAATTTCATATAAATAATAATATTCTAGTGGCCCCCCAAACCTGCACACCAGTGGTAATCTGATCACACTCAGTGCTATATGAAAAGTTTTAGAGGCAATTGAAGTTGGTCAAAATCAGCCCCTTTCAGCATAACATTCATACCTATGCACATGGACACCAAATTTCTAGCTGTCTAACCCATTAAAATACTTATAACTACTGATGAATAGCTTTATGAATGATAAAGCCACTCGGAATGATTAGATACACGTGGTGTAATGAACATGCAAGATGAAAATGTTTGGCCAAAGAAAGCTGCATTTTACAGAAGGGAAAAAGTCGATGCAGAGCATAAATAATTCTAAAAGTTATCCACTCAATGTAGGAGAAGAGGCGTTTGTAACTACAACACACCATCGTGTCCGGCACCTATGATGAATGTTCAGATGTTCGAACTCCCCTCATCAATACGCCAAACTTGCTGGACTCTCCTTACCGAGCTGTGAATCGTAGTGTTTACATTAACTGTCATTAACTGGATGGCCTTGAACTTTGACCTTTCCTGCCTCGTGTCTGACACATGCCCAGTCCTGTAATTATGTTACAATTCTTCGGATTAGAAAATAATTGTGTCCTGTCACAAATATATTGCAGGATATTAAAAATTAAGGACTTATAAAGTAAAATTAATTACTACTTTCTTTAGAAATTATTCATTGTGAAAAGTTGCCTTGAACTTTGTAGATGATAGTTTTGATCGATGGTTCTCACCCAGGGGCGCCGCTAGGGTTTCTGGGCCCCCTGGCTAATTTGTACTCCAGGCCCCAAGGCCCCATCCCCCAATTATCTTATCTTCTTGCCACATGTAGCAACAATCAATATCAATAAGCATTAGAACTATTGCATATTCAATGAGAGACAATAAAGAACTACATTTGAACAGTTTATTAAATTAACTGAAATTATGCATTTATAACTATATACATATAACTATATACTGTAAACAGTACAAGTAATTAACACCATTGTACTGTCTCTCTCATACAGAGACACTAATGAAACACTTTCTTAATGTCTTATAATTATTCCCCAAGTGCCAAACGGCGTGCTTTTCTCACAGCAAAATCTTTGATTAGATCTTTGAAATCAAGCCGTCTTGCTAAATCATGTTCAATAGAGAGCATGGCTAAACCATTTAGTCTTTCCTGAGACATTGTTGATCTGAGGTAGTTCTTTATAAGATTACGCTTACTGAAGGCTCTCTCTCCACTTGCAACACTCACAGGCAAAGTGCAAAATATGCGCAAGGCAATGCACACGTCACTGAAAATACTCTGGAGCTACATCTTGTAGATTTGATTCAAAAGCTCAAGTGGGGACAACTCTGAAGGGAAAGTAGCTGCATATACAGCGTTGAGATGTCTCATCTCATTAACCAGCTCAGGTGTAAGATCACTGTGGTATTTTTGTATTAGTGGATGGCACACAACTGAGACAGTATCCTCACTCATATGCCCTAGTTTCAGGACACTTGCAAAGTCCTTGACTATAGCTGCTGTAGTAAGGAATCGTGTATTCATGTCAAAAACTGAATTTCTGAATACTACATCAGCTTTCTCCTGAGCTTCTTCTGCTTCATCAGCTTCATCATGGAATCTCTCTTTTACGGTGGCGTCCATGTTCTTTGGAAAATGTAGGTTCAATCTCCATCTGATATGCCACCAGTGAGGCTTCAGAAAGCAGGATGTCCCATTTCTCTCTAATAGCCAGCATCTCTTCCTTTAGAGCCTCAATGTTTTTTGCCTGTACATCCAGTGAAATCTTTCCAGATTGGAGGACTAAGTTACGGTCTTCAATGTGTTGCAGTACTTTGCACCAAACTAAGATGTACAATGGCTTCAAAAGACATCAAGTAATTTTTAAGACCACTGGCTTGTGATTTAGCCTCACTGGTGAGATTGCAACTTAAAAGTATGCTCTCAAGGGCCTTTATTACAGATGGCAGATGTTCTGCAATTGGTCTAACAGCATCTATCCGTGCACTCCAACGGGTATCTGACAGCCTATGCAAGGAGCAACAAGTCTTCTCTCTCAAAATGGCCCAATGTTCAGGGCTAGCACTGAAAAGGCAGTAAAGGCAGTTTATGTTTCCAAAAAATGTGGCTACCTCTGGAATGGATTCTGCTGCATGCACGCGTACAAAGTTCAGTGTATGGGCTGCGCAAGGCGAGTATGTGGCCAGTGGGTTTTTTTTCATTATGTGAGCCTGTACTCCTTTGATTTCGCCTGACATATTTGCACCATTGTCATAACCCTGGCATTGTTTACGGCATCCCACTCATTGTTTACGGCATCATGCTCGACTCTGTTTGGGAAAGGTCTGGAGTTGCATCACAGATAATTGAGAAATATATTGCGTCTTTCCTTTCCTTCAGGATTGTCTTTAAAACTCTCTTCCCACAAACATCAATGAATTCATTTTGAATATCAGAACTCAGGTAATGTGTCAGCCTTGTTGCTGTCTTTTTATTCCTAATTTTATCCAAGTGTTCTTTAAGGAGTGGATCATAATGTGACAAAAGTTCAACTGTGCCAAGGAAATTTCCATTATGCACATCATCCAGGTTTTTAGTTTTACCACGAAAAGGCAGGTTTCGAGATGCCAAATGTAGTGTCACATCTAGAATCCGTTCTAGAAGAGCTCTGTTTATCTCAATTTCTGTTTGTAATTGTTGGTCCATCTGCTTGTCGATACCACTTCCTGTCATTACTGAGTGCTGTAGATTTTTCCATTTAAAATAGCAAGTTCTGTGGACTTTGTTGCTTTCATGATTTGGAAGCTTGTCATACATCCTGCGCCATGATACTTCAGACATCTTGTATCCTTCTCTATTGCTTAGAGCACTCTGGGAACCTCTTTTCAGTTCATTTGAGAAAAGCAAGCATGGAATACAGTATAAAGCATTTGTGCTTTTGCTGTAAGCAAGCCAATCCCTTCTGAGCTTTTCTCTTCCATTGGCAGCTTTTGTGAACTGCAAATATTCTGGAAATTGTTTCCATTGTGAATCTACTGGCATCTCCTTCAACATATATGCAACCTTTGTTGCTAACTTTCTGATGATTATCTTGATGATTAACCCTTTCAATGTCTGTTAATTTGTCTGGCCATAGACCTGGGTCATCGGTTAGGTAATCTGTGTTCTCATCTCCCTCATCACCAAACTCTCTACACTGCCTCTTTTCTTCAGTAGACTTTTGTTGTCTTGACTGTACTGCCTATTTCCATCTTCAGTGTCACTGCTTCTGTCCTTGACCTGATCTTCCTGCCCTGCACTTTTCTCCAATGTGAAACCATGAGAAGGCCCTGGGTCTGGACAAGGCAATATGTTTCAACATACTAATAAAATAAGTCTGTCAATCTTAGACTGTAAATTAAGAGAACTACACCATATACATTACATTAGCAACTTACAAATCTTTTCTGCACACATATCTCATGAGCTGTTAAACACTGATACCATTTACATGATAAAACTAAAAATTAATAAATTTAAACAACAACAATAAAGCATGTTTTCTAAAGCTCACCTTCTTCTTCAAATATCTCAGTCACCTCCTCCTCTCCCTGTCTCAGATCTTCTTCACTCGAGGCATGAGTGGTTACAGTGTTTGTTTCTGACACAGAAGGGAGAGTTTATAGGTAAAGGAGTAGCTTATACAAGAACAAGGAAATGTATTATTATTATTATTATTATTATTATTATTATTATTATTATTATTATTCACCGAGTGAATTATAAGTTTCACACACCAGCACACACAAACAGTGACCTCGATCACTGAACTCGAGAAAAATCAGTTCTATTCGTGAATGAATCATTCAGACTAGTTTTATCAATGGGTTTCTCCAATTCATTGAAACTCAAACGATTCACTCACAAATCGGATGTTATTACAACACTTATTTCATAAACTCACCCGTGATAATTAAAGCAGATTTACATGACTACAGCGTAAATTTCGATCGATTCCTCACAGAAAACTGTTCCAATGCTGCGGAAACCTTGAACATACATGACTAGAGCAGTTTTATGTTTTATCTCTTTATGAATGCTGCTCCATTACTATTGTTCGATTGCATGGAAATATTGTTACAACTTCCAGTGGATAGTTACCGGGGTGAGTAACTGAGAGAATTTCTATTTTATGTTACTTAAAACAGCTTCATAAAGACTAGCTTCAGAATCATAACATAAAACGGGGAACAATAAATCACCTTTTTTTTTTTGAAAAACTGGGTGACTAGCTGTCTTCCCCGTCTCGCTCTCTCCTCTTTTTCGTGCTTTTCTTTCCTCTTTTGGTATCCTGATTTTGGCTGCGCCATCTCTTGAGTCTTGCCATCTACCTGAATGATGCACGAAGTTCAGAACTGGTCTGTGAAGTGCTGCGTTTCTGAATAACCCGCGAACGTCTTAAGGGGACACACACGCTCTTGGCACTGAGGGGTGCTTTCATTATAGCGTGCGTCCTAATAGATTATTGTGCTAAGAGGCAATTTAAATACCAAAATCATACGCCAAAGTATGGGGTTCTGCTGAGCCCCCTGTGTGACCAGGGCCCTTAGAATCGTCCTAATCCTCCCCCCCGTTACAGCACCCCTGTTCTCACCCCCATGTCATACCTAAAGATGCCACTAGCATATTATTACATACGCATAATAACAGAAGAGTTTGCTTATATGCTTATAAATTTTGGAAACTGGTATTCTGCTCACGCCAAGACAGGGTTTTTCTTAACTAGAAATATGCTTAATAATGTTATATTTGTTTTATCATAATCTCATAACGAGAACGTCAGGCACTGGATGTGGAGGCAGATGCAAGTGCAGACTATTTATTATCAAATATATAAACAATGTGGAAGTAACAACCATGAACAGGAACTATGATTACAAGCTGAGAAACACACAGACTAGAGGCGACAACAGTTTACATGTGACGCTTGACAAAGACACACAGAGAAACCTGGAACTTAGTGTTACTAATTAGGTGAAACAGGACACATGTGCAGGTAATCATACAGACACTTGACCAGACCATGTGAAGTGCTTTGGCTGATGGGAAACGTAGTTTCTGTTCCATTAAGGGCACTGACATGACAGAATTTATATCAGTGGGGTCCAAAAGTCTGAGACCACATTGAAAATCTGGGATTTTTTAAAATTTAAAACTGGAAATAAAAAGAAAGCTTTAATTCTGAAAATTCTGCGAGAACTTTTTGTAACATCTTGACTATTCAATATACAAAATTCAAAATGTTGCACTATTTCTAAGTCCCTATTTAAATGTAAGCAAATGTGTGATATTGAGCAGGTTAACTGCTTTGTACAAAAGGGCAGATTTTCCTCATGTCTAATCTCTTCTATTGAAGCATGTGATCAGATGACACTCCGATGGATTTGATCTGAAATGGATCATAAGTTTTTACACAAACGTGTGGAGTCCATGCCAGCTCGAGTGCACACTGTCATTAAAGCAAAAAGGGGACGAGCCAAATACTAAGAAACTCTGAAATTCATGGAAATATTTCAAAGATTATACTTTTCACTCAAATTATTACTGATAATATAATTTCTAAAGAAAACTTAAATTGAAATGAACGAACACTGAACCAGTGTTCTCAGACTATATGTATGTATGTGTATGTATATATGTATGTATGTGTGTGTAATATATATATATATATATATATATATATATATATATATATATATATATATATATATATATATATATATAAAATGGTCTTACATAGGCCAATTCTATTGTTTTTGCTTTACATTGAAGACATTTGGGTTTGAGATCAAAATATGAATATGAGATGATAGATCAAAGGGTGGAGAAAGAAAGGATCTGCTTATGAACCAAAACATACGAGCTCATGGGTCAAGCATGGTGGAGGTAGTGTCATGGCTTGGGCTTGCATGGCTGCTTCTGGAACAGACTCACTAATCTTTATTGATGGAACTCATGATGGTAGCAGCAGAATGAATTCAGAAGTCTACAGAAACATTCTGTTTGCCAGTTTACTGTGAAATGCATCCAATCTAATTGGAAGGAACTTCGTCTTGCAGCAAGACAACGACCCAAAACACACTGCCATCACAACAAAGGATTTCATCAGGGGAAAAAGTGGAAGGTTTTAGACTGGCCAAGTCAATCAGCAGACCTTAACCCAACTGAACAGCATTTCACCTCCTGAAGAGGAGACTGAAAGGAGAAACCCCCAAAACAAACTAACTGAATGAAGCTGCGGTACAAACCTTGAACAGCATCACAACAGAAGAAATCAAAGGTTTAGTGATGTCAGTGAGTCGCAGACTTGATGCAATTATTGCAAGCAAGGGACATGCAACCAATTATTAAGTGTTATTTACTTTAATTTACTTCAGAATTTTCTATACTGTTCCTATACTTTTGTTCACCTAAAAATTGGGTTGTCTGATACAAAAGGTTCTATGTTTTGTGTTGTTGTGTTGTTTAACACGACTAGATGTAAACACCAGGAAATAAAAGCTGAAATTATAAACTCTCGTCTCATATCCATCTTTTGATCTCAAACCCAAATGTCTCTGGTGTGTAGCACAAACAAATGAAATGGCCTTGTCGTTCCAATAGTTCCACGATTTTAATGCACAATGTGGAAGTAAAGAATCACCCATCGCGTGTAACGATTTTGCACACTTGGCCATGGATTATCCTGCTTATACTGCGGTCACTTAGCAGCATTGACAAGTTAAAGCTGTCACTGATGTTTGCAGAGCAAAATTTGACTGAAAGGATAAAAATAACGGTTAATTTTCATTAGTTACTTTATATACGGGTTGTTAGATCTAGAATTATGTTCGCTTTAGATCATACACAGATAAAGTATTGCGATAAGATTACATTTATTTGATTTGATTTGATATAATATAATATAATATTTGAATGAATTATAATAAATAATTATTAAAGAGAGAGAGTGTGTGTGTGTGTGTGTGTGTGTGTGAATTAGCTGCGTCTGTGCTGCGTCTCTACTGATAATGAAGCTGTGAGTGTAACTACTGTATGCAGCTGTAACTGTATGTTACTACGGTTACGATTGTTTATAGGGCATTATAGCGCATTAATTTAGAACGGTGATTAAACTAACTGGAACTACCTGTGCATTCAACGCACACCTTCCAGCTAATCAGAATCGAGTATTCAGACAGACTATGGTATAAATGTATATATGTATATATACACATACACACGTATATGTATATACATGTGTATATATGTACAACAGGAAAGGCATATCAACTCAGTGACATGGCCAGCAAACAGTCCGGATCTCAATCCAACTGAAAATTTATGGTGGATATTAAAAAAACTGGTCCATGTTATGGCCCCATCCTGCAAAGCTGATCTGTCAACTGCTATTCGAGAAAGTTGGAACCAGATTGATGGGGAATATTGTTTTTCATTAGTGAAGTCTATGCGTCAAAGAATTCAGGCTGTCATAAAAGCCAGAGGAGGATCAACAAAGTACTAATTGTGTTTTTTTGTTAATGATTCCATAATTTTTTCCTCAACATTGAGTGATTCCATACTTTTTTCCTCTACTTGATTTGGAAAAAGACATGCCATTAATAAAAAAAAATGTCAGTGAATTTTTTTGATGTATGTTTCACAAAGCCAGAATGTTAAGCTATTGAACAAAACCTTTTTTGTGTCATATCTGTGATTTGTTTGTTTGCTTTAAAGTAAAAAAGCTGGATGAATATCCTCTAAGTGTGGTGATTCCATAATTTTTGGCAGGGGTTGTATATAGTGTATATACGTATGTATGTGAGGGTGTACTTTCTTTTTCCCATGACTGTATTTGCATTGGACAGAGGAGTTTCCAATTTCTTGGTTTCTTTTCTTTTTTTTCTTTCTTTTTTCTTTTAACATGACGTGTTTTTTTTTCCTCATTAACTTCATGATAGAAAAAAGAGGCTGGTAATGGAATGACTGTGTATAGCTCCTACAGCATAAGTGATAAAAAAAATTAAAACTCCTGTTTTGTAACAGTTACTGACTGTTACAAAGCACCTACTCAAGGCTCCTTCAATAAATGTTAAAGAAATGTCTCTTAACAGAAAACCATATCAACAATTATATGCTTTTATTTGTTAAATAACAATGGAGCTTCCACTTGTGAATGAGCAGTTACTACAGAAACAATAACTTACAGTATTACATTGAGCTCATTAATATAAAAATGTATGTTACAGTGGTGGCTTAGTGGTTAGCATGTTTGCCTTGCACCTACAGGTGTGCATGGAGTTTGCAGGGTACTCTGGTTTCTTCTCCCAGGCCAAAGTTACAGTGATAAATACTCAGGTTGGTACTGTTATAGAAAATTAATCAACACCTTCTGATTTAAGAATTCACCTGAGCAGTGGTCTAATTATTGTAACTGTAATCTCTAATAAAAGAAAAAATATTTGACTATTATTCAGGTGTGATGTCATATAGTGCGTGCCATATGTATGCGGCTTAATATTCCAGCACCCCAAAAGTAAAACACGTTTCCACATTCATGGTACGAACAGTTCAGTATCCTTCTGTGTATTTAACAAAACCAGACACTTCACCATATTCTTTCAGTTTAAACTGTACTACAAGGAAACAAATGCCTGTTATATTTGGCCTGTTACAGAGGGAAGCCCTGGGGGTTTTTACACTTTCATATATTGCAAAGAGCTAGAGAGTATATTCCTTTGTGTTTGTTAATAAAGAGCGCTGCTGAGTGAAATTCGCTGTAACATCTAGGCTGTAT
Organism: Pangasianodon hypophthalmus; assembly: GCF_027358585.1. Lineage (NCBI taxonomy): Eukaryota > Metazoa > Chordata > Actinopteri > Siluriformes > Pangasiidae > Pangasianodon > Pangasianodon hypophthalmus. Next base: position 1,059,988 of record NC_069721.1, on the reverse strand, counting down.
GTTGTAACAAGAAAACTGGAAATCATCAAATAAATATGAAATTCTGTTTTGTTTTGTTTTTTTTAAATCAGAAATCAGAGGTTCCCCATTAACGAAGGATGCACATTTATTAACATATCACTTCTTTTTGTTGACATAATCTCTGGCATTAACAGACACTAACAACTTTACAGTTACCTTTTAAAGGCATCTGTGAAAATCTGGTGATAAATAAACTAACTAATTTTCTTATGTTGTAAAATTTATGTTTCCATTTTAATTTGGCTTTAACAATTTCCTTTGAATTTATTAGTATTTTTAATCGTGCTATCAAAATAAAAAGTATTTGTAAAGGATCAGAAAAGTAACGAATACCTGAGAAAGGCGATAGACTTGTAAACAGTATCATCATGGTCAAGATGTGGAGAAATGCAGTCAAACTGGTCAATGTGTCACGCTCTACAAAATGAAAAAACACACAAACATTTTTACAGAAGTCTAATCAGGACACTGTTATTATCTGAATTTTCAATGTACAAATAATTCACCACAAAACTGCAGTAAAAACACTTTTAAAGCTAAAACACATGCTCATGCTTTTGTTCTGTTCAGCTTTAAATAAAACAATTAGAACTTCTTTTGTACATGAAACCGTGTGAGGACCATCCAGTGGAAAAGCATCTCCACTACCAATAAACAGTAATGAAACAGGACTGGTACTTACCTTTCACATTATTCGCAAAGTCATAATGGATGTAGATCAACACTGATGCACTTAGAACCTCCAGGATCATCATCACTGATATCCAGAGTAAAACTGCAAAAAACAAACAACTATTTATTTTTACACACGTCACATGACACATCTTCCACTGGTCTTACTGAGGTTATTAAATCTGCTGCACACTCCCTACTGGAATGTATGGTAAGTTACTTTCTTATCAAAATAATAAATACAACCATCTCCATAATTACTGACTTCCTTCGTTTAAAAATAATAATAATAAATAGGGATTTGGTCTAAAGTATCCTGCCTAATTCGAGATGTCATTCATCTTCACAAGAGTTGAAAATAATCAATGATCCACCTCCATGTTTTACAGTCGGATTGAGGGCTTTTCCTTGCATTCAGTCTCCTTTATTCACTAAACATGCTGATAGTGTTCAAGGGCAAAATTTTTATCTCATCTGACCACCACTGAGATTCCAATCAGGTCTGAAGTGCAGAAGCTGTGGGCTTTTATATAATAGGATATGGTTTGGGACATGGCTGAAACCGCAGGATGTAATTATCTGCTGCTTCTCAGTATTACAGAAATATTACGAGAATAAAATCACTTTTTTTTTTTTGCATATCAGTGTGACTGCCACTCGCACTGAACTTACTTGGAATTTGGGGGCAGGGCTTTAATTATTATTACACTTCTGCCTCTGAGCAATTCATTTTTTTGCTGTTTAGTTGTCAGTTTGTGCTCAGTGAGCTTTACCTTTAATGACATTTTTGTGGGTGTCACTAAATACAAATCAGTTGTAGTGTGCATGCACCTGGTAATTCAAGGGTGATTAGCAATCATCAATATACGAACATGAATACAAAGAAAATCCACATTTCTGTACTATACTGTAAATAATTAGCGCAGTGCTAGCAAGCTACTTAACTGTTCATAAAATACCCAAATCCGATGGAATATACCATAACAACCATGATTTTCTCCACTAACTTTAAGTTATCCAGCCATAGAGAAGTGAGAGAAGTTAACTGTTTACACCACATTTTGAGTTTAAGTGTATTTTAAACTAATTAAATTAAAACTAAATCTACAATCAATTTAAAATTCAGTATGTCATGCATTTTTATATGAACAGAATGTTTAGAATCATGTAAATGTGTAAATTCAATAAAATGTCCACCTAGTGACTGTTTTACTCAAGAGCTTAAATAAATAAAAAGTCTGGAAATACCATGCAGATCATTTCCTGCTAAACATTGAATGTATAATTTTTAGAGAATAGGAATCAAATGTTTTTGTCTTTCCATACAGTACATCCTTAATTTTAAAATATTAATTCACTGTATTCCTGGCCAACACACAAAGTTTATGTGTAAAAGTTTTAGGAATTTGTGTTTTAGGAATGGAATTGTGTAATCAGTTAACTGTTATCTAAGTATATGAATTTTTATATAATGTAATGACTGTGGACTCAAGGTAAAATAATATGGTTATGAATGTATAGTACATCAAATATAATGTTTGTAATGTTTGACTGACAAAAATAAATAATGTAAAATAGGTCAGATAAAGTATTACATGATCTACTTACACAGACGTTTGAGAACAGCATGACAAAAAAACCAAATGAATGGCAAAAGTGGAAATATTGCCAAAGTCAAATATTCTGAAAAAGAGAGAATGTTAAGTACATTAATATAGCACTTTTGCTTGTAAAGGTTCAGTTTTAAGCTGAAATTATTATTTGTGCTTGTAATTATGCTGATGAGGCTACATGCTTCATTGTATACATGCTTCAGACTCAATACACAACTAAAACTGAAATCTTGCGTAATTAAACATGATTTTAGAGTACGTAAGTTAGTAGGTCTAGACTGGACAATAAGGCAACAAAATATATGAGACTATGTTTAAATATTTAAAATATCTAGAATTTATAAGCTTTTAAGCTGTGTAAAATCGATTACATTACATTCTATACATGCGTTCTAAATGTTATATATACAGTCAGGTCCATAAATATTGGGACAGTGACACAGTTTTGGTAATTTTGCCTCTGTACACCACCACAGTGGATTTGAAATGAAGCAGTCAAGATGTGACTGAAGCGTAGACTTTCAGCTTTAATTCAAGGGGTTTAACAAAAATATTGCATTAACCGTTTAGGAATTACAGCCATTTTTTTACAGAGTCCCTCCATTTTCACAGGCTCAAAAGTAATGGGACAATTGACTGATAAGCAGTTTCATGGCCAGCTGTGGCCTGTTTCCTCCTTATATCATGATAAATTAAGGAGATAAAAGGTCTGGAGCTGATTCCAAGTGTTGAATTTGCATTTGGTAGCTGTTCATGGGAACTCTCAATATGCCGTCCAAAGAGGTGTTGATGCAAGTGAAGGAGGCCATCATTAGGCTGAAAAACCAAAACAGACCTATCAGAGAGATAGCAGAAACTTTAGGAGGGCCAAATCAACAATTTGGTACATTCTTAAAAAGAAGGAATGCACTGGCGAGCTCAGCAACACCAAAAGGCCTGGGAGACCACAGAAAACAACTAAAGTGGATGATTGCAGAATTCTTTTCTTATTGAAGAACAACCCCTTCACAACATCTAGCCAAGTCAGGAACACTCTGGAGGAGGTAGGCCTATCATTGTCAAAGTCTACAATCAAGAGCCACCTTCATGAATGTAAATACAGACGGTTTACCTCAAGATGCAAACCGCTGGTAACACTCAAGAACACAAAGGCCAGATTAGACTTTGCTAAAAAACCTCTAAAAAAAGCCTGACCAGTTCTGATGCAAGATTAACTTGTACCAGAATGATGGGAAGAGAAAAGTATGGAGAAGGAAAGGAAGGGCTCATGATCCAAAGCATACCACATCATCCGTCAAACATGTGGAGGCAGTGTTATGGCATGGGGCATGTTTGGCTGCCAATGGAACTGGGTCACTGGGGTTTATTGATAATGTGACTGTTGATAGAAGTAGCAGGATGAATTCTGAAGTGTACAGAGCTATACTTTCTGCTCAGATTCAGTCAAATGCTGCAAAACTGATAGGACAGTGCTTCACAGTACAGATGGATAACAACCCAAAACATACTGTGAAAGCAGCCCAAGAGCTTGGAAATTAAATGTTCTTAAATGGCCGAGTCAGTCACCTGACCTCAACCCAACTGAGCTGCTTTTCACTTACTGAAGACAAATCTGAAGGCAGAAAGACCCACAAACAAGCAGCAACTGAAGATGGCTGCAGTAAAGACCTGGCAAATCATCTCAAGGGAGGAAACTCAGCATTTGGTGATGTCCATGGGGTCCAGACTTCAGGTAGTCATTGACTGCAAAGGATTTACCTCCAAGTAATAAAAATAATCCTAATATTTATGATTATATTAGTTTGTCCCATTACTTTTGAGCCTGTGAAAATGGAGGAACTCTGTAAAAAATGGCTGTAATTCCTAAACGGTTAATGCAATATTTTTGTTAAACCCCTTGAATTAAAGCTGAAAGTCTACGCTTCAGTCACATCTTGACTGCTTCATTTCAAATCCACTGTGGTGGTGTACAGAGGCAAAATTACCAAAACTGTGTCACTGTCCCAATATTTATGGACCTGACTGTATGTATATACAGTCAGGTCCAGAAGTATTTGGACAGTGACAGAGTTTTTGTGATTTTTGCCTTTATACACCATCACAATGGATTTGAAATAAAACAATCAAGATGTGATCGAAGTGTAAACTTTCAGCTTTATTTTAAGAGGTTCCACAAAAATATGGCATTTATCATTTAGGAATTACAGCCATTTTCAACAAAGTACCTCCATTTTCAGGGGCTCAAAGGTATTTGGACAATTGACTGACAAGAAGTTAACTGACCGGGGCAGTCTATTCCCTTGTTACTTCAAGACAGATGAAGCAGATAAAAGGTCTGGAGTTGATATCAGGTATTGAGTTGGCATTTGGCAGCTGTTCGACTGAAGCTACCAATATGAAGTCCAAGGAGATCTCAATGCAAGTGAAGGAGGCCATCATTAGGCTGAAAAACAACATAAATCTATAAGAGAGATAGCAAAAACCTTAGGTGTGGCCAACAGTTGGGTACATTCTTAAAAAGAAAGAAAGCACTGGTGAGCTCAACAAAATCGAAAGGCCTGGAAGACCACAGAAGACAACTAAAGTGGATGATCGCAGAATCCTTTCCTTGGTGAAGAAAAACCCCTTTCAACAGAAGTAAAGAATACTCTGGAGAAGGTAGGCGTATCATTGTCAAAATCTACAAATCAAGAGACGCCTTCATGAATGTAAATACAGAGGGTTTACAACAAGGTGCAAACCACATTCAAGAACAGGAAAGACAGATTAGACTTTGCCAGAAAACATCTAAAAAAAAGCCTCCCATGTTCTGGAATAAGATTCTCTGGACTGATGAAACCAAGATTAACTTGTACCAGAATGATGGGAAGAGAAAAGTATGGTGAAAGAAAGGAAGTATACCACATCATGTGTCAAACATGGTGGAGGCAGTGTTATGGCATGGGCATGTATGACTGCCAATGGAACGGGCTCACTGGTGTTTATTGATGATGTAACTGCTGACAGAAGTAGCAAGATGAATTCTGAGGTGTATAGGGCTATACTCTCTGCTCACCTTCAGCCAAATGCTACAAAACTGATAGGATGCTGCTTCACAGTGCAGGTGGATAATGACCCTAAACATACTGCAAAAGCAACTCAAGACTTTTTGAAGGCAAAGAAATGGAATATTCTTCAATGGCCAAGTCAGTCGCCTGATCTCAACCCAATAGAGCATGCTTTTCACTTACTGAAGACAAGACTGAAGGCAGAAAGACCCACAAACAAGCAGCAACTGAAGGTGGATGCAGTGAAGGCCTGGCAAAGCATCTCCAGGGAGGAAACTCAGTGGAAACTTGGTGATGTCCATGGGCGCCAGACCCTAGGCAGTCATTGGCTGCAAAGGATTTTTATCCAAGTATTAAAATTATGCTTATATTTACAATTATGTCACTTTGTCCAAATACCTTTGAGCCCTGGAAAATGGAGGTACTTTGCTTAAAATGGCTGTAATTCCTAAATGGTAAATGCCATATTTTTGTGGAACCTCTTAAAATAAAGCTGGAAGTCTACACTTCGATCACATCTTGATTGTTTTATTTCAAATCCATTGTGGTGGTGTATAAAGGCAAAATCACAAAAACTCTGTAATTGTCCAAATACTTCCAGATCTGACTGTGTATATATATATATATATATATATATATATATATATATATATATATATATATATATATATATATATATATATATTAGCCTTTAGGATAAAAAGTTTTTAAGAAAATATAATAGTACATTTAATGAAATGTCAATCAAATGTAACGTTACCTGCAAAATTGGTACTTACTGGGATGAAGTCTGTATAGTGATATAATAACAAATATTCGGAGAACATTGATGATTTCTGTAATCTGTAATTCTGTAATTCTGTAGATTTTTACAGGCCTTCTACAGCATACTGTATTGGGAAATAAAAGATTATTAAAAGGTTATTTCAGACATCTGCAAGGCCTTTTTAAAAGAAAAATAAGTAAAAACACATGAATGGTATTTATATTCCAGATATTATGACAGCTACCCAAAACAAAAGGTAACGTTTTAAACACCAGTGCCCTTTTCCAGTGTAAGGACCTGTGTAACTATGATGTATTAATATGGAAATACAGCAAATTGCAATATGCATTTACATGTGAATAATACAGAACTGAATTATTCGCTTGTTGTGAAATAAATAAAATGCCATAAATAATGTATAATGTCCTCAACACCAGAACTGAGTCAGTAGGACTGAGAAACAGAAAATAATAGGAATGCACACAGGTCACTATAAAAGAAACTTTATAGTTAGATAAAGTTCGAATATAATGAAATGAAATGTTTCAACTTATAAAGATCAGTAAACAGTAATCAAGTTTCAAAAATGCATCAGCAGTGTAAGGTACACTTTGTACAGTTTTATAAGAAATTAGGTGGTATGTTTTACTGAGCATGTTGGAGAATCTGAGACCCTGACTGTCGCACTCGCTTCTGTTTTTGCAGTTGAACCCAGTGGCCTTCATTATGTTTTTTTGACTGATAAAGTGGTGTGTTATGTAGTATTACTTTCTTTACTGGCATACAAACCTTTTTCTGTAACTTTTAATTTTTTGTTGGAAAATGAATGTTTCGAAATCTAAAATGTTTTTGTACTTATTCAATAATGCAGAAGTCATAAAATAAACATCTATAACAACACTGTATTTTTTTAAAAATTAGGGTGCCTAAGACTACACAGTACTCAGTCTCTGTGGTGCAATAGGCTAGCGTGTTCAGCTGTTCACCGAAAGGTTGGTGGTTCAAGGTGGCTGAACGGTTAAGGCTATGGCTCACTGATTGGAAGGTTGGGCGTTCAAGCCCCAGCACAAGCTGCTGGTGTTGGGCACTTGAGCAAGGCCTTTAACCACATCTGCTGTATGATGGCTGACCCCAGCTTCCTAGCAAGCTGGGATCTGTACTCACACTGCACAATGATAATAAAGTTGAATCTTAAACAGAGTAAACTGTTTAACTACTCAGTATGTAGTTAAAATCAGTTTCAAAAGTGGGTGACATATGAGTCATTTTTGATTTTATTGGAGTTTTAACTTTAAGTCTATAATATCAAAGTGAAGTTAACTAGTGTTCAATGATTAGGATTTGAATATAAACAGTTTTAGCAAGTGCAGTCTTTCCACAGTCACCTTTAGGGTGTCCGGAAATGCTTGTATTCCTGTCTTTTTTAGGCTATAGGTTCTGGACAATTAAATAATTAATCTTTTTTTTTATATTAAATAGAATGCAGGGAAAATACTGCAATACAGCACAAACCTAGAGAATGGACTAGTCATGATCGCAGAATGGACTGCATCCTATATTCCTTTTTAAGTTACCTGAGATTTAATTCAATTTAATTTTATTTTATTTGTATAGTGCTTTTAACAATGAACACTGCCAGCTTTAAAGAAATATATAAATTCCAGATATAAATTTAAAATTTACAAATGATGCAAGCCAGAGGTGACAGTGCAGAAAAACTCCCTGAGATAATATGAGGAAGAAACCTTGAGAGGAACCAGACTCAAAAGGGAACCCATCCTCATCTGGGTGCAACGGATAGTGCGATTATAAATAAATCCCTTCTATAACTGTGTACTATGGAGTCAAAAAGTGCAATTGTGTAAACAGGAATGTATGAGCTAATGAGCAACTTATGATTATAAGCGTCAGAGTTGTTTCTGAATTCATTGCAGTTTTAACATGAAGTCTACTTTGTTGAAGTAACTGTTCAATGATGGATACTTGTGCAAATCTGTTTGTAGAAATTCCAGTAGTAAAGCTATCTTCATGGTTTCTATATGATACCACAGTACCACAGGTTCCTCAGTAATGTCACTGATCTTTAGGCTGTCTGTATGGGGCCATCCTCAGCAGCAGCGAGTGATTTTCAACTGAGATACATGTAAATGTATGCAAAATCCCAAGTTGCTTCATATTCACTATACATGCTACATAGGGTATAATATAATGGCACTGTAATGCCTATATAGTCCCCTAGATGACCAATTAAATAACATTTGATATTCCACTTTAGCAAAAAAGGGTGACTGATTATGCCTGTTTGAAATTGTTTAAAACATGTAATAACATTTTTTAAATGTATCTACATATCAATCGTAAAATGTATTATGAAAAATCACAAAAGGACGTTCCTAAAAGTAATATTATGTTAGAAGTAAACAATCTCAAACATGTACTCTCCTCTGGCTTCTACACTCATGTCCCCACACCAACTTTCTCTCTCTCTCTCTCCCTCACACACACACACACACACACTATAAAAATTGTTTAATATAAAACAAAATTTTGTGAAAAACACCTACCTACAACGAGAACATACAGAAGAGTCAGAAATAACTTCAGTAGCAGACCTCCCACAATGAACACTTTCCCTAGAGTGTTTATTTTATACCAGAGATCCACAAGAATAGCTAGACAATAACAAGAACAAAAAATGTTATTATATTACACAAATACATACAGTGCTTTGTAAACAAAAATATCAAAAGCTTTGCTTAGAGAAATACAGAAGTAACAACATGTAAAGGAAGTAAATAATGTATTAAAATACTGCACTGGAGGAGATCTGTAACATCATTACTGCATTTAGATTTGAAAAAATCAGTGGAAATTGTCCACTCTTGCTGGAGACATGTACATGTAAGTTTACTGCGTTCTTTGAGTGGTGTTACAATGGACCCATGTGATGTTACCGTTGTGCTGCTTTATCAGTAAAAGTGTAAGGTGGGACTCCTTTCAGTTTCAGTGAAAATGTACAGCACTTGATGATATCAGTAATCTTGCACTTGAAAAATAAACAACTGTATTCATGTTATGTGGGAAATACAAAGTCTGTAATTTACATAAAAACTTACATCAAAAAAGTGACAATTGTGCCATCTCTATAATGGTAACATTACCTTTACAGTTGCATTGGTTTCAAAAACATTTTCATGGTTTATTTGTTTGATTTAATTTTTATGTCATAAAATCTAATTTGTTGCATCACTTGATGTGCAGTTACTGTGACAATGGTACCTAGTTTTTTATAAAAAACTTTACTACTTAAGCTTTAATCATCAAATGAACCCTTAATAAATCCTTGAAGAATGTTTTTTTCAATGAAATGTATTTTCCAACAGAGAAAAAAATGTGAGCATATCTTTGCACAATTTGTTTGATTTTTTAAATTATTGTAATTTTTTTGTTCTTGAGATCTAGCTCAAGTAATCCAGAACAAAAAAAATCACAATAGTAATATAATCACTAAGTTTAGGCACCACGTCCTGGTTCCTATGAATCTGTTACAGGCAAGAGAACACACTAAGACCCCTGTGGTGTCATGTTCTGAAACAGACTGACTGGAAGTATAAGGGCATTGTGTCCTGGTCATGCTTCTGACAAGAGACCTGTTTGCACTTACCAGTGGCCATGGCAAGTAATTCTCACCACTCAATGTGCTGATTCCCCCCTGCTATACAGCCCTGAGGAGAGGAGCTGGGTACCGTCCACTGACATACTTGATTAAGAGTAATGGTTGTGCAATATTTTCTTTTCTAAATTTTAATAACGTTTGGGATTTTTTACAACAAAATGCTGATTGATACTTTTTCAGAACTTTGTCCTGGATTTGTTTTGATTGCTCCTTTGTCTTCATGATGCTGTGTGTTTAGCTTTGTTCTCTTACAAACTCTCAGTACTTCCAGGAACAGGTGTACAACCCCTGGCAAAAATTATGGAATCACCACACTTAGAGGATGTTCACCCACCTTTTTTACTTTATAGCAAACAAACAAATCACAGATATCACGCAAAAAAGGTTTTGTTCAATAGCTTAACATTCTGGCTTTGTTAAATATACATAAAAAAAATTCACTGACATTTTTTTTTATTAATGGCATGTCATTTTCCAAATCAAGTAGAGGAAAAAATTATGGAATCACTCAATGTTGAGGAAAAAATTATGGAATCAATTTTTAATTTCCATTTCTAAAACAAATACCGGGAGAAGTCTTAAAATGCTAACATTGAGTGATTCCATACTTTTTTCCTCTACCTGATTTTTTTAAAATAATTTATAGTAAATAAGGAGTAAATACTTTTTTTGATAACTACATTGCTCCCTGCCAATATTATGGGCAATTTAGTTTAGATTTATGACAGATAATCACAATTAAATCCGTTTCATTTCCAGCAACTGTATGTTTGCCTGTGATTTGAATCCTGACTGTTTAAGTTTTTGCTGCTATTGTGGATACTGCTTGTGACTGAATCCAATCAGCTCTGCCTCTCCATGACAACTGTACTGTCTATAATAGACGTCCTTTCTAAATCAGACCTGTGCATTTTATACTACGTAGCAACCACAACCATGGTGTTAAACCAAAGTAATAGACTTTTTTTCTTCTTTTCAGCAACTTTCCACGATGTGACAAAGGACAGTAGACCAAGATGATGATGTGGCTAATTAGCTCCTGCCAATTACTTTAATTTGCATCTTAGAAATTTTAAAAATGGTGACTAATCCTTTTTTATCTTTTCTAAAAATATAGTGCACAAGATGAGTGTAACCACATGATTTTAAAATTATTTTATTCTTTAATTAGTTCCTTTCTTAACTTTTCACTTTATACAAGTATGAAGTAACATCTTGCAGATGGTAATGGTGTAATAGTTTGATGTATACTCACGTAAATAAGCAACAAGAGTTATCACACCAAATTGTAGTGAAATTGCCAAGCGGTTAATTAATTGGTGGGGATAATCTGCAATATAATAAGGACACAGTATGTACTGATTAGGCCAGTGTTTTCTAAATCCCACATATAGGCCACATTTTACTAATTCTCAGCTCCAAAAAGCCTAAATAAAGTAATCAAAAATACTGATGACCTGGTGCAGGTGTTTTTGGAGCTAGCAGAAAGGAAAAGGTGGACCTGGGGCAGGTATTCAAACTGTGGAAGAAATTCTAGGAGGGTTGCAGGTGAGGGGTGAAAAGTAAAATACCAAAAAAAAAAATTTTAAATTACTTTATCAAACATGCAAACCTTTATGTGACCTGCAGCTGAGCCAATAAACGTACAGTACTGTGCAAAAGTCTTTTTTTCTTTTTACGCCTCTGCTACAAAGTGACGGAGACATTAGTCACGTTTACATGGACATTTTTTGTTTCAATCGGAATGAAATCAATCAGATTGATTAATCCGATCGCAGTGTTTACAAGAACGCTGAATAAAGTAATCGGGTTGATATGCGCGTTTACATGACAGAATCGGATTTGATCTTCTGACACGCGCACAGTGCACGAATACACGTTTCCCGCCGTTCCAACATGCAGATACTAGCAGCCACTCTCTTGCCATTGCTTCTTTTTTTCGCTTTAAAAAGCAGACTTAACATTTGCCTATTTCAGCTGCTAATTAGAAGACGACGAGCGCGTGATGTTTTGTGCGGTACTGCGTGTATTTATCAAGCAGTTAAAACGCCCCTTCCCGAGCCCAGAGCAAGGCGTCTGTGGATGAGGGTTCGAAGCAAGGACTGGTGGGACAACGTCGTCTTGCACCACTTCACAGACGAGGAGTGGAAGGAGAACTTTAGGATGACACGACAGTTATTTATGACACTCTGCACAATGGTGGAGGGGAACATGGCACCTGGTGAGGCTACGGTCAGAGCCCCAACACCGCTCACAGCCGTGCGTCATACGTCATTACGAGATTTGTACGTCATTGCACATGCGCAGAACTATCTGGTTTCATTTTCAATCCGATGAAGTGTTTACATGTCCTCTCCATCGGATTAGAAAAGGTTTAAACCACCCCTTACGATCCGAATGAAATTTTTATCGTTTTTGGCCAATTCATTCCGATTGACGTGTTTACATGTGACTTTTTAAATCTGATTGTGCTTCTAGTCCAATTACGATCGGATTATTAGTGTCCATGTAAACGCAGCTATTGTTTTCCCCTTCAGGAACTCGAGCTGCGTCGAAACGCTATGGGAACACCTTCAGCTTGACCATGCTCTGAATCACTTGTGCAATCAGTCCAATGGATGGGCGAGACGTCACGGGCGGGGTGACGTAGCGACCAGGAAGCTTAAAAGCACGCGCGGTGGATACAATGAATGTTCGACTTCCTGGCTCAGATAAGATATAATTAAATATATTTATTAGAGATGTACAGAAAACCTTCTGCCAAAAAGCATAAAAAATGTCACTTTTTGGTTTTCAGGCAAAAGAGAAAAAAATGTCACATTAAATAGGCTCCAACAAAGTGTCAAATCTAAAACTTTACAATTAATTGTAATGGTAGTGATACTTAAAAGTGATACTTGTTTCCTGCTGTGCGATGTAACATTACATGGTTTCTATAAAGAAAATTAGACAAATGATTTGTTAAAGGATTATATTGAAAATGTGCTGCGTTTACTGCATTTACCCGCCTACCTGCCCACACACACACACACACACACACACACACACACATACACACACATACACACACAGGTCGGGACTATGCATTAATCTGGCATGGGTTTGGCACCATGAATAAAGTGGAAAGTGGGCCTCATGGCCCAGCAGTGAGAATTTAAAAAAGGGCACCATAGATTTTTTTTAACTGCATTTTTTTTTATTAAAATTGCAAATGGATTTTTTTTTAGCATTTTTAGGTGTATATTTACATAATGCCACTAACGTTCTCATAGGACCACTCATATCATACCTTGAAATGTTTTCAAATGGAGAGCAATCCAAAGTAGGAAAAGGATCCTAACAAAATTAAGTGCTGAACAAGTTGCTGCTTCAGTAAAAAACCCTGTAGGAAAGATCAAATAATTAATTAATTAATGTATTGCAGCCAAATAAAGAAATTGTTAGACCAACAACCCACTGAGTTTAAAAAGACACTTAGAAGTGTACCAAACAACCTAGAATTACTATTACTGTCAATAATTATTAACGAAATTCAGTTATAAAATTTCCTTTAATTTTTAGGATTTTAAATGTTAGTGGCACCTCTGAATTTATTTCTTTCATGTATCCTCTGTGGCAGTCCAGCGGTGACAACAAGGGGTTGAATGTCTTTGGGTTACAACCGTAACCCCAGGTCTCTGGAGGCACGAGTGAGATATCTTCGCATTGTCCCTCAAAAGCAATATTCCATTACACCAGCCAGGATTGGCTGGCAGATATGATGTGTGCATTTCAGAGGCAGAACTTATGCCTTATTCCTGAAATGTCACCTAGACAGTCTAGATAAGCACACCTCACGGTCACAGACGTAACTCAAATTTCTCTTTCAAGCATTTGCTTGAGTCAGGATATCATGACTTCCAAATTGCAGGACAAGCTTATCTCATAGACCAAGACTAAACGTAGCCAATCAGACTGGTGTGTCTGTTTGTGATATCACACTAAGTACAGAATGCACCAGAGTGGATTTAGTCAAAACTATGTCAAACCCATAAAACCTAAACCTCAGGTCCAGGACATGGCCGTTCCCCCAGTGGAGTGGGCACGCAAGCCTGTGGGAGGCTGTAGTCCCTTTTGGGAATAAGCTGAGACTATAGCTTCCATGATCAAGTGCAAGACATGGTGTTTCGTGATCAGTCACCCCATGACTCAAACAGTTTGTCAGATTTCCTCATCCCCACCGTCCTGTAAACATAAGTCCAGAGTGTGTGGACTGGGCAGAGAGCATTTGACTGTTCTTGCCCTTCAGAACCAAAGAGAGGGAGATAAAAGGCTAATAATATAATCACCTGGCATGTCAGTGATGTGTCGGTAACTCTGGGGATGAATGTAGAATTAGGTTCCAGTAAAACCTGAGTCTTGTCCCGTAGAAATTGCATACATGGTGAGTTTACCAACATGGATACCAGTGTGGATGTCGCTAACGCACTTTGCTGAAGCCAGTGCCAGCAGCATCACCATTTTCAAAGAAAGTGCTTTAAGATCCAACTGATCCAGAGGCTTGAATAGAGGGTCTGATAATACCTCCAGCACCATAGCCAAGTCCCTTGAAGTGATCAAAGCTTTAGATACAGGGTGGAGTCTAGGAGCCCTTCGTGTGAATCGGCAAATAAGGGAGTGTCAGTCCACTGTTGTGTTCCCAAAGCCTACATGACAAACCAAAATGGCAGCCAGGTATACCTTAATGGTTTTGCCCTTATCTAGTAGTTCCTGTAGAAACAGGACTTTGGAAGGCAACTGAGCCTGAGGCCATGCACCACTCCTCAAACAGGTTCCATGTGCCATTATATATTGATTTCGTAGATGATGCTCTTGTATTCTTCTGAATGGTCATGATAATGCTATCAGGTAGCCAGGCTGTGGTCAGGTTTAACCTCTCACACACCAGGCCCAACGTGCCAGGCCTTCTGAATAATGGTGAAATATTTCCCCACTAGCCTGAGGATAGGAGTTCTCTGCATCTAAGGAGGGGCCATGGGCAGCCACAAAGCAGTTGAATTATGTGGGCCAGCCAGTGTCTCCCTGGCCAGCAGGGGCTATCAAAATGAGCGTGAGCCTCTGTCTCGGTACCCTGCTTAGAGTTTTGGCACACAAGTGGGTCTGTGGCCACTCATATGCAAGCACATCCACCACCATTGGGGCATCCTGATCGTTTAGGGAATAAAACAGAGGGCACTGCATGTTCTCTTTCGATGCAAAGAAATCTATTTCCACACTCCAGTAAATTGCCCATAGGTGAGCCGTTACTTCATTGTGGAGCTTTCAGTCTCCATAACGTTGATTGCCTCTGCACAGTAAATCTGTACCCACATTCATCACACCAGGAATATGAGGGGCTCTCAAGTGACAGGAACCACGAGCTGCTCCAACAATGTCAGTTTGTGTGCCAGCATGTGCAGATGGCATCCTTCAAAGCGTCCTTCAAGTTGATGTATGTGAGCCAATCGCCTGGATGCACACAGCGGACAAGAGCTGCATATGTTAGCATTCTGAACTTGTACTTTCTCAGATACTGTTCAGAGCACACAGGTGAGACCAGAAAACACCTAGAAAATAGAAGCCAAATGGCTTACTTCATGAGGTACTGGCCTTGTCAGCCTGGCTTCTTTGTGTCACATTGGGGTTGAAGGACTTCTTAACCTATGTGCCTCTAGGCTCCGAAGGCTTGTTTGGGCAGTGAGTGGAGGCTTGAGGTGGTGGCTATCACTTAGGGATCTAGTAGGCAGGTGGACGGGCTACAGCCTGAGCGAACATCTGCTGAAGTGTCTGGGAGGAAGCCGTTTGCTTCCTGGGGAGGTACAATTTAAGCGATATGCACTGAAGAACTGCACATCTGTGAAGGCACAGAACTTCACATCTGTGAAGGTGCAGGCAGAGGTCTGTGACCAGGCACATCTCGTCCCACGGTGCTGGGCTGGGTGAGGCTGTCATTTCTTCCTGCAGTTCTGCCTGACAGGCCATGAGCAAAGATGAAGCATTCAGGGCTCTAACAGACATGGCCACTGCTTTGTAGCATTTCTTAGTCATGGATGACTGGAGACAATTGACCTTGGATGAAAAGGTAGAGACCCCCACAGTCATGGGGGACTTTTGAGTGGAATGGAGGCGGGATGCCACAAGAGGTTCTACTGGAGGTACAGTAAGTGTGCGAATCCATATCGACCCAGTCAAATGCTGACCCTCCCAAGATAGAATTTTTTTGTGGAAAATGGAGTGCTCCATGAATGAGTGGCTTCCATCAGGCATCCCGAGAAGCCTTGCAGGGCGTTTCACTTTTGGCAGACATTTTCCCTGATGCTATGGGCTTTGTGGCCTGTATGTGTAAAAGTCTCTCTGTCGACTTTGTCCTCTTAAGAACTGAGGTCAATAGACTCATCCACTGAGCAGCCCCGAAGCTGTCTGCCCTAGGCATGAAGCACACACCAGATGTATGTCTTAGCTGGGGCTTTGCCCTTTTCCATTGTGGGGGGGGGTTCTGCCATTGACATCTCCTCTTCGGAGCACAGAGTAGTGAAGTGGCTATATTGGCAATATGGAAGTTGACTAAACTTATAATTTTGTCAAGGCTGAATATGAACCTTGCTGACTAACTGATGAATACATTTTTACATTTTTTGAAAATAAATACTTGCACAATTATAATCCAGTCCAGAATTATTGGCACCCTTCAGGAGAAGCATGTTATTTTAACCAGGCAAAAATATATGTAAAGAAATAAACATTACACACTATGATATTCTGTATGATAAATTGATGTCTATACATTTTATGGTATTTTTGATTATGTTTAAATTGCTGCCAGTGTTTTTACGTGTGTTTTTTTTTGCCTTTGAATATGGTCTGGGGTATAAATACACACAAGATACAGAGCGCTTACTGAAGAAGATAAATATAGTTTCTGACTTGCACCAGTCAGGTAATGAATACAGAGAAGTACATTTTTTTAAATAAAAAGTTTTTAAATGAAATTGTGGAGCAGTTAAAAAAAATTGAGGGAGGCAAAGAATTGGCCGAAAATTTATTCTGGAGTTTACCGTGATACAAAAGCAACACTTACCCTCAGTAATACCCCAAAGGATGAAGACAATAGACATAGTAATATTAGGACAAAGGACATGTGCACACTGTATAGCTAGGGCTCTTCTGCTGTCATCTACAAACAAACAAAAAAAGAATATTTGTATAAGGTTTACTGTATTAAGTTTAAATGTAACCTTACCAAACTTCTGAAGTGATAAAATGAAGACCAGACTTACCATTATTTTTAAAAGATATAAAAGATAGGTAGCCTAAGATAAGTGATCCAAAGACAAATCCAAGTATACATAAAACAAAAATTCCAATATGCATAGAGGAAAAACCTGCGTGGCACAAACACCAGAGTTAATAAAGCATTATAACACTGTAATATTTGTGATGAAATAACGAACAACTGGTGATATTTTAAAATAATCACGCCAGTTTACTAATGGACATGTCTCTAAGAAATATATTTTCATATTACAGTTAAAATGCTTTTTTTGGTGGACTTTTTTTTAAAAATCCATCAGATTTAGGCAATAGGGTCTCGGACAGTGATGATATTCGGGACATTTCTAACAGACTGACTAATGGACTCAGGCAGAGAGAGAGAGAATATAACTTCTTGGTAAATATGCTGCTGAAAAAATAAGTCTGAAACTGAAAAAATAAGTCAATAAGTCAATCACAGATATTTTTTTATTACTTTCCCTGCATCAGGCAAAAACCTATAAATGACACAAATATAATAAACAACCAGACTTTGTTTTTTGCAACCCCTTTCCTGGTCACGATACTGTACATTTAAAATTATTGGACATTTGAAGGGACTGATATCACGCAACAATAATACGCTTAAAGGAAAGCATGACTTCACACATTCCTACAGTTGGCTAGTGTCACTGTGATTGACAGGGGAGAGAATGTTTGCCCCTCCCACCCAATGAGCATGGCCAATTTTGCTCTCTTAATGTGCATCCCACATGATTTTAGCCCTGATAATCCACTTCTGACTTATTAAAGCGCTCAGCTCTGCTACATTTTTACACGTTTTGTGCATAAAAAACATTGACTTACCCAGCTGCAGCACTTCCACAGTTGTATTATCTGATAATGCCCCAGAGAATGCTAAACATATATACAGCCCTTTGTCCTCAGTTCGAACACTCTTCAGTCTCAATGAGAAGTTTCCTTTGTTCCTTTCTTCAGCGCTGAAGAACTCGACTCTGTCTCTGTATCTCTCATGGGACGAGTCTGTCAGGACCTCACTCTCTTGATAGAACAGCACTAAGATATCTTCATCTATTTTCTTCCATGACACCTCTTCTATATTTTCCGGTGGGATATGTGAGTCTACAGAGCAATTCAGAGTGACATCTTCACCCGCATAAGCAGATATGACGTGGCCTCCAGACACGATCAAGCGCTCTGAAATAAGAATTGTAAAAAAAATTTGATTATACATAAAAAAGAACTGAACTCAAGTATTCCTTTTTAAATCCAGCATTATTTACAGAACATTATTTACACTGGGTGATAAAAATTTACCTACCAATCTCCTTTATTTCAATCAGAGTTTCATCAGAGTGCAGGTTTGTGTAAACAGCACACTTATAAAGTCCTGCATCTTCATGGGTCACATTTGTAAGGAAGAGAGAGAAGTTGCCGTGAGCGATCTCCTCAGTGAAGAAATGAGCTCTTTCATGATAACGCTGGTTCTGAGACTCTGGTCGACTCTCTCCCTCCTGCCACAAGTGCACTAGAGTTTCAGAGTCGGTTCTTTTCCACTCCACTTCCAGTTCTTCCATTGCTAGAGGAGGTTCTACAAAGCAGGGCAGCATCACTGAGCCTCCCAGATGGACAATGAGAGGATCAGATGGACCGTGGAGATGGAACCCTAAAGTGAATAAAAACAGTGGTAAAAGTTATTGACCTAATGTGTTAACTGCCATTCAAGTCAGCATGTCCCAATTTGTGTGGGTTTCCTCCATGTAGGCTATACCAGTTTCCTTTAACCTTGCAAAAACATGCCACTAGGTAAATGCAAGTACAGTACCCCTCCCTACAGAACCAACAGTTCAGGGGTGGAGTCAGATCTGATCCACCTGAATTTACCTGGGCAGAGTCAAACCAAAAATCCAGGTGTAGGAGACACCTCAGTTTCAGGTTGGATAAATGTGTTTGTTGTTCTGTGTTGTACAGCATCTCATGGGTTAAGGTTAGAGTTAGGAGTTAGGATTAGGCTTATAGGAGGAGTCAGATCAGGTCCAGCTCCCTCCCCGAACATTTTGTTCTGCAGCAAGGACTATCTTGATAAACAGGTTACTCTAAATTGTCCCTAGTTGTGAATATGTATGTGATGCTCTGAGATGGACTAGAGTAACCTGAATGAGACCTCTTAAAAGTAAGGTTTTGGCTCCTGAGTGGCACAACAGAACATAGTTTGCCCCATTGACTCCAGATTGAAGGTTAGAATCCTGAAGATGCCACAGCTGTCTGTGGCTGGGAGTTCAAGACAGTAAAATTGGCTGTGTTCTCTGGGTAGGAGTTGTAGCATTACTCTCTTCCCTATCATTCAGAGTAACATTAGCCAATCCCTGGATGGTACTAGTCATGTGATAGGAAAGAGCTAGCTGGTGAGTGGGAAATGGCAAATGACCAAATTTAGCAGAAAATGGGATTTAAAAAAATGAATAAATAAAATAAATTAATTTAAAAAAAAAACATGGTTTCTACTGTCTATCTTGTGGTAGCTCAGTGGTTAAGATGTTGGAAGGTCATGAGTTCACATCCCAGCACTGCTGGGCCCATGAGCAAGGCCCTTAATTCTCAACTGCTCAGTTGTATGAATGAGATAAATGTAAGTTGCTTTCGTTAAGGGTGTCTGCCAAATGCTATAAATGTCTATCAGTGTCTAATTGTTTGCAGACATGTCACACAAATGTATTTGTAGGACAGTTTAGTATACATTATAATTTCATAACAGATATTTTTACTGTAACACACAACTCCATGTCTCTGCCTATGCCCTTCTCTCTGTTTCATTAACTGTCTTTGTGCTACACTGTCACATCACAGCTGGCTTCTAACCTCACTCTCCATCAGTATCACACACTACAAAACATGTCACATGACTCAAATTCAACAGATTTCTAATTACAGACCTGTTCATAATCACGCTCACCCTTAAATCCAGACTTTCAAACAGTCATTGCGAAGTCTCACTTCTAGCATTCCAAGCACTCTGATTTATTTTATTCATTTTGATAGTAATGATTTCAAGCATTTTGATTCATTTTGATAGTGATGAATCCAAGCACTTTGAATCATTTGATTCATTTTGATAGTAATGATTATAAGCATTTTGATTCATTTGATTCATTTTGATAGTGATGAATCCAAGCACTTTGAATCATTTGATTCATTTTGATAGTAATGATTCCAAACATTTTGATTCATTTGATTCACTTCAAATCCCTGATCGACGATCAAACCCTCTTACACTCACCATCCACTTAAATAGGTACACCTGTGCACCTGCACATTCATGCAGTTATCTAATCAGCCAATCATGTGGCAGCAGCACAATGTGCAAAAAAATCATGCAGATACAGGTCAAGAGCTTCACGTTCACATTAAACATCAGAATGAAGAAAAAGTGTGATCTCTGGGACTTTAACCGTGGTATGGATGTTGGTGCCAGATGGGCTGGTTTGAGTATTTCAGAAACTGCTGATCTCCTGGGATTTTCACACACAACAGTCTCTAGAGTTTACACAGAATGGTGTGAAAAACACAGGCTCACCGAAACTGGACAGTTGAAGACTGGAAAAAGACCAGGTGATTTTTTTTCTAGTCTTCAACTGACCAGTTTGGGTGAGTCTGTGCCCATGATGGCCTCAGATTCTTGTTCTTGGCAAACAGGAGTGGAAACTGATGTGGTCTTCTGCTGTTGTAGCTCGTCCATCTCAGTGTTTGATGTTTTGTGCATGCTGAGATGCTTTTCTGCTCACCATGGTTGTACAGAGTGATTATTTGTGTTACTATATCCTTCCTGGCAGCTCGAACAAATCTGGTAATTTTCCTCTGACCTCTCTGATCAACAAGGCGTTTCCACCCACAGAACTGTCTTTCACGCAATGTTTGTTTTTCGAACCTGTCTGTTTAAATTCTTGAAATTAAACTTAAACTACTTTTAGCATTATGCTGTAATAGGAGAGGTCCAGTAGTGCAGTGGGTAGCTTTGGCACCTCACAGCTCCAGGGTCCTGGGTAAGATCTTGAGCTTGGGTGATCTGACTATTCTAAAGTGTGTGTGTGTGGGGGAAGCCTGAGACAAAGCCTCTGATATGTCCTATCAATAAGAGTGGTGTTAAGGGGGTCAGAAACAATATACCATGAGATTTAGCATAGCCAGGCCACCTACCTGTATGTTTTTGACAGAAAACCGGAGAACCCAAAGGAAACCCACATGAACACTTAGAAGAAAATAACCCAAGGTCTGGATCAAACCAAGTAAGCTGGTGCTGTAAGGTAACAATGCAACCCAGTGCACCACTGTGAATCCCCTATTAGAGTATAATAATTAATCATTGAGCATTTTATAGTAGATTAAACTTGTGTTGGTTCAACTGAATTGACTGAATTGACTGATCTTTAACTTTAAAGGTGAAATACAGTAATGTTCTACAGTAAAATTAATCAATTTTTTCAGCATAGTGTAGCTCACAGCAAACTGATGTGAGTGGATTTAATCCTCTACCAATTTGAATCGTCCATTTTATAATGAATTAAAATACCCTCTTGGCTATTGTATTGGCAGATCTTGTGATTTTGAATGGGAATTACAACAAAATTCTACAGTAAATTTTATTCATTTTTATTCTGAGCATAGAGTAGTTCACTGTGAATTAAACTGCATGGGGTTTATCATTTATCAATTTGATTTGTCTCTTTTATAATGCAACAAAATAAACAACTGGTTCAATTATTTTGACAGATCCATGATTCTGAAGAGCAATTACTTTAAAATTCTACAGTAAAATTAATTCATTTCTATAGCGAGCAAAGAGGAGCTCACTGTGAACTGATGTGAGTGGGTTTGAGATTTGAATTTAAACTTTTATTTATGGTTAGATTTAAATAATAATAATAATAATAATAATAATAATAATAATATAGTTTATTAAATGATGTTTTAGTAAATTTATTTTTAGTTGGCTTAATGCTTTATTGATCAATTTTGCACATTTTTTAACTGTAAAAGATTATTTAAAAAAAAATGTTTAGCCTGTAAACTGATAAATACTGCCAACACTCGCTTTCCGCATTCAGCGCTATTACTGCTAAGTTTTATATTTGGTTACTTCTGCACTTTCATTGAAAAAGAGACATATTAAACTTTCAGAAAAACCTATCAGGCCATTTCAGCATGTTGTTATATTTAAATAAATTTAAATTTTTCTACGGTTTCTCCCATTCTTAAGTCAACACTGTTATGGACGTATGGCTACATGAAGGGAATATCTTGCAATGATTTAGTAGCATATATGTCATATATGAATTAGTAGCATATATGGCACTTTTATGTCACTTTATTGGTCCCCAAATAAATAACAATTGATTGTGCAAAAAATTAATTGATCAAAAGCTATTTTTCATATAGTTATTGTCTTAACATAAAAAGCACACATCTGGGCCTCTTAATCTTTAGAGAAAATGGCATCAAATCTATTAGGATTTTAAAAAGATATATGGTTACAGTTTGCTTAATATTCCTCTACAATTTCTAATACTTGAGTATTTTTGTGAATATTGGCAAAATATATTATTTTTCTAAATATTTGTAAATAACAGGGTTGACAGTTGACAGTGTTAACAGGGTTGACATTGTTGGGTTATATGGCATTAAATGAAGTAGTCTTTTAGTTTCACGCTACACTCATGGCACCTTTTATGAAGGTTTTCCTGCACACTTTGATTGCTGCAGTTTGTACCTTATCTACAGAGGAGGTGCAGTTAAAGTTCCTCTAAAAAACAGTTTATGAACCAGAGAACCACACCCTCTAGTTTTTTTTTTTTAACAAGCGCCACAATACACACTTGTGTTGGATTTAGCGAATAAGTGATTAGAAATGTATTTTTAGCAGTTTTACAGAAGCACTATTATTTCTAGTTCCTCAATTCTGCATTATTATTTTTCAGAGTGGAAGCAAAAAAAAAGAAAAAAAAACTTAGATAAAATCCTGCACTGCCTTTCAGCTCCATATAACTCTAAGTGAATTCACAGTCACTAACAAGCAGAAAAATGCTTTACAATAATTACCGTGACAGATGACCACTGACAGCAACACATAAAAGCACCTCATTAGAGCAGTCTCCATGTCTGCGAAGAGAAAAACTGCAGAACGATTCCACTTTCACTTTAACTTTTCAGATCACGGATCATAAAGGTAACTACTTTACTGCAGTTTAACCTGTCGCTCTTCCTGAAATCAGGGTTAATGGTTAATGAACCGCATGTAAATGTCAAGGCCGCGGCTTTTACACACTTTAGGGGCTATGACTGCTAAGCGGAAAGCGAGCGTCCGCGAGCTCCTACACACCCAAAGCAACCTAACTTTTATACTATTATTATACTTTTATACTTTTATATTATTATCTAACCATAAATAAAAGTTTAAAAGTAAAGATGGTTTATTTCACAGAGGAAGTCTCTGACACTGCTGAAATACTGAAATACTAAATTACTGCTGAAATAAAATGGACATTTCAAATCTCAAACCCACTCACATCAGTTCACAGTGAGCTCCTCTATGCTCACTATAGAAATGTATTAATTTTACTGTAGAATTTTACAGCAATTGCCCTTCAAAACCATAAGATCTACCAATAGCCAGGACGCTATTTTAATTTATTATAAAATGGATGATTCAAATTGGTAGAGGATTAAATCCACTCGCATCAGCTTGCTGTGAGCTACACTATGCTGAAAAATTTATTAATTTTACTGTAGAATGTTACTGTATTTCACCTTTAAATTTAATGATCAGTCAATTCAGTTGAAACAAGACAAGTTTAATCTACTATAAAATGTTCATTTCAAATGATTAATTATTATACTCTAATAGGGGATTCACAGTGGTGCACTGGGTCGCATTGTTATCTCACAGCACCAGGTTCCTGGGTTCGATCCAGAGCTTGGGTTATTTTCTTCTAAGTGTTCGTGTGGGTTTCCTTTGGGTTCTCCAGTTTTCTGTCAAAAACATACAGGTAGGTGGCCTGGCTATGCTAAATCTCATGGTATATTGTTTCTGACCCCCTTAACACCACTCTTATTGATAGGACATATCAGAGGCTTTGTCTCAGGCTTCCCCCACACACACACACTTTAGAATAGTCAGATCACCCAAGCTCAAGATCTTACCCAGGACCCTGGAGCTGTGAGGTGCCAAAGCTACCCACTGCACTACTGGACCTCTCCTATTACAGCATAATGGTACAAGTTTTTTGTTTTGTTTTGATCCTGACCCCTTCTGCTCCCCGGACCTGCCTGACCCATCCTGATGCCCTACTTCTGGTTGGAGTTTTCATCGGTTGAGTTTGCTCGCTGCTGCTGGGGCCCCATATGGATGGCCTGAAGAACTGTTTGGTTTGCTGGGGATGGTGCCACCTGGGGGCTGTGGAGATGGCTTGGGGATCTCATATGGGGAGCTGTACTGTAATGGCTTGGGACTGCAATTGCTGTAGTGGCTTTGAGGCTGCAGTTACCACGAGCACCTTCGTACTCAGGACTCCGTCAGTGGACGGTGGATAGATTTTAACTAACCGGACTTCTTGTGAAAATTGTGATGAATTTACTGGTTGCACAATTGCACTATTTGTCCATATAGTACACAATAATAGAAGGGATTTATTTATAATTGCACTATCTGTTGCACCCAGATGAGGATGGGTTCCCTTTTGAGCCTGGTTCCTCTCAAGGTTTCTTCCTCATATTGTCTCAGGGAGTTTTTCCTTGCCACCGTCATCTCTGGCTTGCTCATTAGGGATAAATTCACATATTTACAAAATATTTTTTGTGAATCCATTTATTTCTGTAAAGCTGCTTTGTGACAATGTCCTTTGTTAAAAGCGCTATACAAATAAAATTGAATTGAATTGAATTAATACTTAAATTATAATTTGTAAATACTTAAGTAGGTGAAACTTAAATAATTAATAAGAAATGCTTAATAAATTATACTACTGAAATATTGAATAATTGTTTTTTATCTGGATTGTTAAATTGTAAAAACATTGTTGCTGTTTGTAATAATTTATTATATTTGTCATTGCCAATGCAATCAA
Source organism: Pangasianodon hypophthalmus (assembly GCF_027358585.1). Taxonomy (NCBI): domain Eukaryota; kingdom Metazoa; phylum Chordata; class Actinopteri; order Siluriformes; family Pangasiidae; genus Pangasianodon; species Pangasianodon hypophthalmus. Next base: position 1,034,786 of record NC_069721.1, on the reverse strand, counting down.
GATTTAAGCAAGATCTTTTGTTATGATGGCTCATCAATCTGAAATAAACTTTCTGTAGTAAGTTAAACTTCTCTTGGCTCAATTCCATTCCCTGATCTTTTAAAGTTGAACTTGAAATTTCTAGAATAAAATTAATAAACTTTTATTTATTAATTAACTTTTAATTTATTAAAACCTTACTGTGAACCGATATAAATGGGTTTGATCTTCGATTGGGAAATTTAAATTATAAAAATTTATAATGCATTAAAAAGTGCCTCCAGCTCAATTATTTTGACAGATCCAGTGATTCTGTATTGCAATTAGTTTGAAATTTTACAGTAAAATTAATTCATCTTTACTGTGAGCAGATAACTGTGAACTGATACGAGTGGGTTTGAGATTTGAAATATATATTAATGAAGAAATATATTAATATTTTGGTGACAGAAACTTACTCTGTGAAATGAACCAATGAACCATCTATACTTTTTCAAAATTAATTTATGGTTAGATTTATAATAATAATAATAATATAGTTTCATAAATGATGTTTTAGTAAATGTTCTTTACTTTTGTTGTCATAAATGAAAGAGAACAGACATAAAGTACAGTAGTAATGGGTTTTTAACTGTCTAACAGTATTTAATTGAAAGTTGAAAGTATCTGAAACACTCAAAGAAAGCATGTTGTATTACAGTGACACTGATGTTATAATAAAACTTGAAGCATTGCATTGAATGTAAATTCACTAATTATATCATAGCATCATTAGTAGCTGAAGTTTGACTAAAATCACAAAGTATCACAAGCAACATGCGATGCAATAACTGTTACACTATAATGTTTCACAAACATGATTTGATTCTTATACAAAGTCAAAAACAACTCTATTTACGTAATACATGTTCATTTTTTTTTAATACTTCCAAATAAAGCAATAACTACAAAAAAAAAACAAAAAACAGGTTATTGACCTGCTGATATCAGTGCAGCATTAATACTTACATAGTTTTTTTTTAAAGAAATACTTTAGTCATACATGCAAATTCCCAATTTTAAAGGTATACAAACATTTACATATTGTATAGTCACTTATGTGTCTGTGTTCCTGTAAAAGGTGGTATAAGGACAGAGATATGGAGCCAGTGAAGTAGCTGCTGGAATTTACTGCAAAAGAAAAGTAGCTCAGGATTATAAATATAAGGTGTCATTTTCCCCTATCATTAACATGTAATTTTAATCTTTTTCACTGTCATAACCATATTTCATGGCAACATTATTAATATGGCTGACTGTTTGACAGTAGATTGTGCCTTCAGTGATTAAATGACAAATTCATTTCATCACCACTCCTACTGCTGTCTAACATCCACCTGAATTTCATTGTATAGATCAGTATAAACATAATTTTTATTAACTGTATATTTTTTTTTATTAATTGTATATAGTATATTTTATTTTATATTTATTAATTTATATTGTATATTTCCTCATCCCACTGAAATAAATTTCTGGTTATGCCATTGGCGACACAATGAATGAATTGTTTTTAGATCCCAGTGTGGCTTACATCAAGCACAGCACACAGGGATTGATTTCTTGTTGTTTAACCTTTAACTTTGTTGTTTAACCTTGTTGTTTATAGTAACTACCTTTGGATGGGGAAAAGAGTGCCACTCATCAGTTTTAGTTAAGCACTGTGAGATGTGAGTTTATGCACACTGTAAAATAGATGTTGCTACACTACTTATCTGCTGTGAATTCTGGGTAGTATAAAAATGCTGAGCAGTAGTGCACTATGGGTCATTTCGGTATTATTTTTTCCAACTTCATGCCAGATTTGGCCCACAGGCCTTGTGTTTGACACGTGTGGTATAATATGACAACATTTACTAATTGCAAAATAATTCCTATACACTCATATTGTATTGGATTTTGAACTAGTAAGAAGTCTATTTTTCTAGGTACTAATAAAGAGCCTGCACCTTTGGATTAAAGCAGGAGCATTCAGTGATTTTTAGATAATTAGAAGTAATTTATAATCAATGTGAAATTTTACTGGAAGCCAATGCAGTGTTCTGGACCCCTGCTCGGTGTTGCACCTAAAAAGATAAGTCTTGTAGGGAAAGGACCCATTAAGTTACCCTGGCGTTGGTGTCTTTCACCTTGGCCATCCACTGCAGGGGAGTGTGGTTCGTGATTAAAGTGTCGGCCTGCTTGGTAGTAATGGAGTTCCTTGATGGACAATTTTTGGACAGGGCTTCTCTTTTGATGGAGGCATACTTTCTGTCTGATTTCTCTTTCTTCCTGCTTACATATAGGGCCAGGTGTTCCTCCCCGTCAAACAACTGTGAAAGCACAGCGCCCAGCTCCATCTTGGAAGCATCCATGTCCACGGTAAATGGCTGGTCAAAGTCTGGGTTCCTGAGTACACGGGAACTGGTGAGGGCTCTCTTGAGGGCCAGAAACACTTGCTCTGCTTTGTCGGACCAGTGCAACCATTCTAGTTTTCCCTTCCTGGTGAGATCTGAGAGGAGGGAGGCTAACGAGGAGAAGTTAAGGACAAATCTCCTATAGTAATCCGCCAACCCCAAGAAAGCACATACCTCTTCCTTTGTAGTGGGACAGGGGTACCCTTTTACTGCCTCGATCTTCTTTTCCTGTGGTTTCAGCAACCCCTTCAGGGACTTGGGAGGGCCGCTGTCATACCATGACTCCTGGTGGGGTTCTGATCTCGTGCTTGACCAGATGGGTCATCCCTGGTGTCATGGAGAAGATATCATTAAACTGGGCCACTAGCTCCGTCAGCTCTTGCCGCTGTGATGGGGTCAGGTCTTCTCCATTCTGAACCAAGGTATGCTCTGGGGGATCTGGGGAGAGAATGGCAAAGGCAGACACCACTGGGGCAGGCTCAGTCCACTTTTTCAACAGGTTAATGTAATAAAATTGGTGTCTTCCTGCTTACTGGGCTGTTGTAGGTGGTAGTTCACTGGGCCCACCCGTTTAAGGACCCTATATGGGCTTTGCCAATGAGCCAGGAATTTACAGTTGGTGCTCGGGAGCACTTCGTCCCCTGGCTGGAGCTCTCTGGGATCTGACTGGTCAGTTGTAGATCCGTCGCTGTTCCACCTGGGCTTCCTCCATATGCTGTCTCATGATAGGTGCCACTCGGTCAATATACTCATTTCCTGAAAATATTCGAGTAGACTGCATAACGGCGGCAGTTGCTCCTCCCATGCCTCTTTAGCCACATACAGCAGGCCTTATGGCCTTCTTCCAAAGAGGAGCTCGAAGGGGGTGAAGCCCTTGAACACCTGGGGTGTTTCTCATACATAGGGTAGGAGGGGGTAGGGTAGGAGGTCCTTCCTCATCTACTACCCTACTACCTGCTGCATTCCAGTATGCACCTACTGGAACATCCAGACAGCAAGGCATTACAATAGTCCAACATTCTGCATCATGTAGTGACATTACATTTCTTATCCTTGCAATATTTTTGAGATGAAAGAAGACTATCCTACTAATATTATCTACATGAGCTTCAAATGAAAGACTGGAGTCAATAATTATTATATATTAATTATTATTCATCCTTCACTTCATCTGATATATAATTTTAGCCATGAGGAAACATTATTAAGAATAATTAGTTTTTTTTTTTTTTAACAAGAAATGTGGGCTGTACCCAGGGAGGATGCTCTAGTGGACCTTGAATTCCACCTTGTCCACTCTCAGGACCACGTCACACAGTGACCCCTCCAACTACATCTCGTTCAGTACACTGCACAGCGTCATGTCTTTGCTCATCTCTCTCCACACTCGTATGCAATCTGACTAATCTGTAATTTTCATTGTAAAAGACCATGATGATGAGTGTTCTGAGTTTGCACAGGGCTGTATTTTAAAGACCAGCACTTCTAGTATTCCAGCATCACAGTACCGTATTTAGAACCAGCTCATGTCATAGAGAATAATGAGATCTCAGAATCATTGGTAGGCTTTTTTTTTCTTGAGGGACCAAAATTTGCAGAAATGGCAGCTCTAAGTGTGTGATTTATTACATTTTTGAATGTTGTTTTATGTTTATAACATTGCTGTACTTATTTGTCAGAGAGAAACCTGTGAAATAAACCCTCTGCCTTACGTCACTAATCTCAAACTACACAACTTCGTTCCCTCGTGCTAGTAAATCATGGCTAATATCCATGTGTTAGAGGCTCTCCTTAGAGAAGACGTAAGTACAGGATTTTAATCAGATTAACTGTAAAACAATAAACAGAAATAAAAAAAGAGATAAAGCAAAATAGTAATGGATTTTTATCTGTGTTTAATTTAAGTTGTCCAACATCAAACACACTATATTATAGTGACACTGATATTGTAATAAACCAGGAAGCACTGCATTCACATGGCTGAATATAATATACAACCAGTACATGAAATGTGCCAACACTAACAGAGTAAAACAAGCAACATGCAACATTAACTCTGTTACGCTAAATACAATTCTGTAACCATGCTTTCCTTCATATAGAGAGTCAAAAATAACTCTATTTACATATTTATTGTTACATTTTACTTGTAAAAAATTTCACAATGTTGTAACACACAGCATGTCATATTTCCTCTTGCTGCAATCTGTCATAACTTTTGAAATGCAAAAAGAGCAAAAAATAAATTTAATACAGATAGCTGTCCTGCTGATACTAATGCAGCATTATACACTTGTAGTTTTTCTTTTTTTATGAAATACTTTTATTACACACACACATGTCTAGTTTTAAAGGTATACAAAATCTTTTAAATTTTCCTGCATTCCTGTACAGAATGTTATACACAATTATAGAAATACATTGTTTTACTTATAGTACCTTTCAAGCATCACTATTAGATTAGATTAGATTCAACTTTATTGTCATTGTGCAGAGTACAAGTACAGAGCCTATGAAATGCAGTTTTTCGCATATCCCTTGGATTGTACTTGGAAGCTGGGGTCAGAGCGCAGGGTCAGCCATGATACAGCTCAGATACAGCAGCAGCTTGACTGCTCTGGGGCTTTAATCCCTGACCTTCCGATCAGTAACCCAGATCAGTAACCTCTGTATCCAGTGTATTCAATCTATTTAGGTCATGGCTGATATCCTCTCTTCGTGGCATGATGTAGACACACACCTGAGTGCTACAGAACACCAAACTTCAAAAGTTCTTCTTTATGATTAATTCATTTTGTGCATTTTATTAGTCACATCTGGCACAATCTTGTTTTTTTGTAACCTGCGGTTATTTGTTTACAGAAGTTAGTGAGGACCACACAATTGTTATTTAGGCACTGATAAATAAAAAACAACACAGAATTGAAGGAGGGTTTACATTCTTTTTCCCATGACTGTATATCACAGCCAGAAGTCAGATAATTTTATGCTCAGTGTTGCATAGACTAATCAACTAAAACAGTCACTAGTGGGCGCTGTGGGAAAAAGTCAGGTGACTGACTTTTGTACTTTGGCAATCTTCTGGGTTTGTGTTTGAGGAATTTTTGCTAAAAAAAAAAGGAAAGAAAAGGTTTATTCTTGAGTAAAAATATATGATAAGCCCACTGTAATAAGAAAAATGTATTACACTGTCTTTATCATTAGTGTATGGAGGTACTGTATACAGGTGAACATATAATGAGTCTAAGTAAATTAATTGTGGGTCAGGTTTTACTTTTTTGTTATTTCTAGACAATAAACATGTATATGTTTAAACTCAATGTAGTTATATAAATAATTACTGTAGAGTGAAAGAACATGGGATACATCTTACCTGCTAAGACCCTGAGGGCTGAGATGCAGGAGCTAAATTCTCAAGTTCATGTTCACGATTTTCTGGAGGTGAGTTCTGTGTTTAAGGTGAGATATTATTTTTAGGAACTGTTCGACTCATTTGTGTCATATGATGTACAATGTAAAAAATGCACCAATGTTTTTGATGAAAGCCTCTATTTATTCCAAGTTTAATATTACACAGTGATATACTCACCGTCGGTGTCTGTTTACACCCACACAATCCTCGCAGCCTCTTTATGTCTTCTCTAAATCTGTAATAACGAGAGCAACAATGATCATGCCTTCTGTCTGAACGAAATTGATAAGGAAAATAAATCTTTCTATAGATTCACATTCCTCAACAATACACACATACCTTTCTCTGTTCTCCTGCCCTGTGTGATAGGAAAAAAATGTCTTTTAGAACAGAAACTGGTCATGTTTAGGGCATACACAAGTACTAAACAGATCTGGCTATAAAGTGAGTGTAGTGTTAGCGCTAAGGGATATACTGTATTCAGAGACTTAAATCCAAAAGTTATATATTTATGTGGTAAATGTTATTATTTTTATTCTCATACCTGCAGGAATCTTGTATATTACTGCATGAATAGTCCGAGTCTATAGCAATTTATAGTCTAATAATAAATCATTTTTATACAAGTGTGTTGTTTATCAAAGAAAAAACTATAAATATTGATATGGTAAATGTTTTTGTTAATAGACATTTATTTTATTTTTTCTTATCAGTTAAAAAAAGTGTGATGTGTTGTTAATTAATAAATTAAACATTGTAATCAGTGGCACATTTCTGTGATATAAGCAGAATAACATAATTGTGCCTGTGCTGGTGTATGAAAATAACACTCTGCTTTGTGTCTGGCTGCATTTCACCACTCGGGAATGGATTATTTTTGTATAACCACACGGTCTGATTTGTGTTATTCTTTACATAATACATTTGTTTTCCATTTTGGTTACACAGACAAAATAAGAAACACTGTTTGTTGTTGACATGTTAAATAGGAACACTTAAGGAAGAGATATTCAAACTGTGGGGCCCCAGGAATTGCAGGTGGGGCATGGGGGATGTAACGTAGGGATTCGACAACGGAGTTGGGGATCCAAGTGCAAGGCTTTATTACAAACGTGGTCAAAACAGGCAGGGTCGAGCACCAACAAATCAAAACAAGGAAAACAGTCCAAGGGTCAAAACACAGGTAAACTAGGAAACATGGGAATATGGAAACACGGAAACTAGGAATCAGCAAACTAGGAGCATGGGTGAGCAACTCTTATACAGAAAACCAACCAGTGAAAACAAGATACACGAAACTAAGGAACCAATCAGAACACGACACACAAACAAGGGTAGTACATGGTAAGATCACATGAGGGGCAAGGAACACATGGGAAATGGAGTCGAGAAGACAAGGGCAAGAGTCCGGAGTGGCCTCCAGTGGAGTTCGTGGGCACTCCAGCTGGTGATCGTAACATAGCCCCCCCCTAAGGAGCGGCTTCCAGACGCTCCTCAACAGGAATAGACATGAGTCCAGGAGGGTGGTGGAGCAGAGGCGGAACAGGGGGAGGGATGGAGGGCCAGGTCCATGTGGAAGTGGAGGAACAGGGGACTGAGGCAGAGCGGGCTGAGCAGGGTACCAAGGTGGGGCAGGCAGAGCTGAAGGGCACCAGGGCGGAGCAGGCAGAGCTGACAAGCACCAGGGTGGAGCTGAAGGGCACCAGGGCGGAGCAAGCGGATCTGAAGGGCACCACACCTGAGCAGGTGAGTCCGAAGATCCCCACAGCGGAGCAGATGACCACCACAGCTGAGCAGATGGGTCCAGAGATCCCCACAGCGGAGCAGACGACCACCACAGCTGAGCAGATGGGTCCAAAGATCCCCACGGCGGAGCAGACGACCACCGCAGCTGAGCAGATGGGTCCAAAGATCCCCATGGCGGAGCAGACAACCACCACGGCAGAGCAGATGTCCACCAATGTAGAGCTAACAAGGCAGGTGCCCACCAAGGCTGATCAGGCTGGATTGGAACAGAGAGCACAGAGAGGTTAATAACGGCCTCTGCGGTCGAGACAGGACAGGCTGAGAGTTCACAGAGAGTCTCCTTGACCGTGACAGAACAGGCAGAGAGTTCAAAGACGGCCTCCTTGGCCGTGACAGGGCAGGCGAAGAGCTCGGAGATGGCCTCCTTGGCCGTGACAGGGCAGTCAGAGAGTTCAGAAGCAGACACCGCCGACTCGGGAGGTTCTGCAGCAGGAGTTGCCACCTCAGGAGCTGATGCAGAGGCCGACAACCTGGGAGGTTCTGCAGCAGGAGCTGCCCCCTCAGGAGCTGGAGTGGGCTCTGGAGTGGATTCGAGGACTGGAGCAACCTCATGGACTGGAGTGGACTCTGGAGCAGGCTCAGGAACAGATTCACAGACTGGAGCAAGAACAGAGCAATGTGTAGCCCAAACACACAGGATGGCAACCGCCATTACAGGGAGCACTGAGGATAGGGGAAGTGTCTCTGTGACGACCAGTGCCAAAGCTCTTGGAATGCCTGCTGCATGCACCGACATCAACGGTGGGTCCACCAGACAGGACACCAGCCTCAAACACCCTTGGAACGCCTTGGTGTCTTCAAACACAACATCCACGATGCTCGGGAATACTGGAGTGGCATCCGTGATGGCTGAAGACTGAGGCTTGACATCCATAATGGCTGGAGGCTCTGGTGTGACAGGCATCTTGGGAAGAGGCTCTGGGCAGGCGGCCATCTTGGAAAGAGGCTCTGAACTGGCGGCCATCTTGGAAAGAGGCTCTGAACTGGCGGCCATCTTGGAAAGAGGCTCTGAACTGGCAGCCATCTTGGAAAGAGACTCTGAACTGGCAGCCATCTTGGAAAGAGGCTCTGGAATGGGGATCAAAGAACAAGTAGGTGCAGAAAACACAGGAGTGGCGACCATAATCACAGGACCTGCTGGTGGCCATGATGGGTCAAGCTCCGCTGCTGCTGGAGCTTGCCACTGTTGACCCCCCCCCACAAAAAATTCTTTGGGGTTTCAAAGTCCTCTGCCTCTCCCAAAGGAGAGCCACATGACAACAGTGCATAGTCCATAAAGTCTCTTAAACTACAATTAAACTCCGCTCCGGGTAACAATGACTTTGTTGGCTCATTAAGTCCAAAACGGAACAAGTCCTTAAACAAAATCTCATCATATAGCAGTACTTTATATGACAACTCACAGAACAGATGAACATATTGCTCAATGGATAGGTTCTTTTGCCGAAGGTGCAGTAGTTGGTCGACTGGGTCCATGATTGGCCTGGAATGCTCAAAAAGCCGCTGGATCCGGGTGTGGCCGATTGTTCTGTAACGTAGGGAGTTGACAACGGAGTTGGGGATCCAAGTGCAAGGCTTTATTACAAACGTGGTCAAAACAGGCAGGGTCGAGCACCAGCAAACAGTACAATCCAAGGCAGAGACTAAAGAGTAATCCAGTACACAGGCGATAGTCAGGGCAGGCAGCAAACAATCAAAACAAGGAAAACAGTCCAAGGGTCAAAACACAGGTAAACTAGGAAACATGGGAACATGGAAACACGGAAACTAGGAATCTAGGAACAGCTATAAACACAAACATAAAACAACAATCAGCAAACTAGGAGCATGGGTGAGCAACTCTTATACAGAAAACCAACCAATGAAAACAAGACACATGAAACTAAGGAACCAATCAGAACACGACACACAAACAAGGGTAGCCCATGAGGGGCAAGGAACACATGGGAAATGGAGTCGAGAAGACAAGGGCAAGAGTCCGGGGTGGAGTGCCCTCTAGTGGAGTTCGTGGGCACTCCAGCTGGTGATCGTAACAGGGGAGATGGAATATACCAAAAAATAAATATTTAAATGACTATTTCAGACCTGCTTACCAGTACACATTTTACGATTTCTATGAGCGCCACACTTTGACAACAGAACACAAATACACTATAAGAGCAGTTTACTTTTTCCCCTAACAGAGACATATTTAAATGACTATTTCAGACATTTACATTTGCATTTTTTGCACTTGGCAAATGCCCTTATCCAGAGTGACTTACAGAAGTGCTTTGAGGTCTCTATCAATAAATACATCCTGATACTGGTTCACTAGGTCATGAACTAAGAGTACTGTCAGTCTAAAAACTCTGTTGGGGAGGTAATATAGTAAGAAAAGCATGCAGATGACACATTTTTTAAAGTGCTAATTTAAGTACTTTTGGAAGAAGTGGGTCTTTAGACGTTGTTTGAAGACTGCCAGTGACTCAGCTGTTTGGACATCTAGGGGAGGTTCATTCCACCACCAAGGTGCCAGAACAGAGAAGAGTCTTGATGCAGGTCTTGCTTGTACCCTAAGAGATGGTGGGAGCAGTTGAGCAGTGCTAGAGGATTGGAGGGACAGTGGTGCAGTGCGGGGTGTGATAAGTGCTTTGAGGGTGCTGGTCCATTTTTGGCTTTGTAGGCATGCGTCAGTGTTTTAAATCTGATGGATGCAGATACAGGAAACCAGTGGAGGGGGCATAAAAATGGGGTGGTGTGGGAGAACTTAGGAAGGTTAAAAACCAGTCTTGCAACTGCATTCTGGATCAGTTGTAGAGCACAAATGGCGCTCAGAGGCAGACCTGCCAGGAGCAAGTTGCAGTAGTCCAGTCTCGAAACGTAAGGGACTGAACAAGAACTTGAGTGGCCTCAAGATCCTTCTGGATAAATCCTTCTGATGTTGCAAAGGAGAAATCTACATGAGCGTGTTAGATGGGAGAGGACAAGGACAGTTGATTGTCCATGGTTACCTCAAGGTTGCGTGCAGTAACCGAAGGTGATGGGATGAACAGCAGTTCAGTTTTGCTGGGATTAAGTTTCATCTGATGAGCTGTCATCATGATGAGATGTCTGCCAGACATGCTGAGATCTGAGCAGAAACATGAGTGTCTGAGGGAGAGAAGGAGAGGATGAGTTGAGTGTCATCCGCATAGCAGTGGTATGAAAACCCATATGAGGAAACCCGCTCATTTGGCAGACTGTCTATCACATAAGCACTACATAGTATCACATAAGCACTATGACCCTCGCGCCTATTGCCCCCGGAGTTAGCTCAGCGGCTAACACTACAGATTGGCAGACACACACATTTTAGGCAGAGCCGTTTTGTGGTCCGTCTCCGCTCTTGGTTCCACTCCACACCATATAGTGTCCTCTCAGAAAAGCAGGCCCTGCACGATGCTATTATACATCCTAACGCCAAGACCTGTAACAGTATGTCCGCACCAGCAAAGGAGCCAGCGGATTTAGAGTGGACAGAAGAAATCATGGCTGGTCAGGCCACCACTCAGGCCACCACAGCAGGCACTGGCAGCGCTGTTCTCAGAAATTTGGGGTGTGTCTGAGCATGTTGCACAGGTTCATTCCCTGTTGCAGCCCCAACCTGCCCCCCTCGAGGCAAATCAGGAACGTCCCCTGCCCAGCTGAGACGTGGTTGCCTGCTCCTCAGCCCTATGCTGGAGAAGCAGGGAAGTGTAATTCTATTATAATGCAGTGCTCACTGGTGTTTGAAATGCAGCCCTCTCAATTCCCTTCTGAAAGGGCGAAGACTGCCTTTATGATTTCTTTTTTAACTATAAAAGCACTAGCATGGGCCACAGCAGTGAGGCAGAATAGATTAGCTGACTTCCCCATCCGTCAAGGTAGCTGCTTGGTGGCCGATTATACCATGGAGTTCAGGACTCTCTTGGCGAGCTTGGGCTGGAATACCCAAGCTCTGATAGCTGCATATGTGCAGGGCCTCTCTAAGGACTTAAAGGATGAACTGGCTACTCGTGACTCCCTTAAGGATCTAGAAGCATTGTGTGATTTGTCGATCAGAATCGACAACCGCTTACGTGATAGACACAGGGAGCGCCATTCAGCCGCTGCGAACATGCTGGCAAACAAATACAGATGGGATCCCATGGGCCTTTCCTGTGGGCCCGAATCTGATGATTCCTCAGTAGAGCCCATGCAGTTGGGCGCCGCTGGCCTGCCTTCTAATGAGAGGGAAGCTCGTAGAAGTGAGAATAAGTGTTTGTTTTGTGGCAAGATGGGTCACTGGCATTTGCATTGTCCCCGCCTGATGCCAAAAGGCCGGGTCCATCCCAGGAAGCGGGACCTGGGATGGCCCCAGAGGCTGCACTTCACCTGTCTGGCCTTTTCATTCCTGTCATCATTGTTTGGGGAGATGACCAAAATACCACTCTGCAGGCCTTCATTGACCCAGGGGTGGCCAGCAATTTTATGGATGAGACTTTATTTGAGAGTCTAGGGTTGCCAGTAGACCCGCTCCCCCATCCCATACAAGTCTCCACTCTTGATGGATGACCATTAGGATCAGGACCCATAACCACCCAAACGTCACCCATCATACTTCAGTTTGGCCACCACACAGAACACTTGACCTTCTATATGACCCGGGTTCCTGAGCTGCGCCTAGTGCTCAGGTTCCCTTGGCTTCAAGTACATAATCCTTGCATTGACTGGTCTACCAGCTCCATTTCTGTTTGGGGTTCTAGATGTTCCCAGAGCTGCTTCAAAGGAACACTCACCCTACCTCCAACTACATTGGAACCTGTCGATTTATCCGGCGTGCCTGAAGATTACTGGGACCTCCAAGAGGTCTTTTCTAAACAAAAGGCCCAGATGCTGCCACTCCATAGGTCCTTTGATTGTGTGATCAACCTGCTCCCAGAAGCCACCCCGCCTAGGGGCAAGTTATTCTCCCTGTCACCCCCAGAGCACCAGGCCATGGAAACCTATATAAAACAGGCTTTGTCTTTGGGATTCATTCGCCCGTCCACCTCGCCTGAGGGGACGGGGTTCTTTTTTGTCAAGAAGAAAGAAGGGGATCTGCGGCCTTGCATTGACTACCACGGCCTTAATGCCATGACTCAGAAGGATAGGTACCCACTGCCCTTGATGAATTCTGCATTTGATTGCCTGCAGCGGGCGAAAATTTCTTCAAAACTGGATCTACGTAGCGCCTACAATCTGATCCGCATCAGGGCAGGGGACTAGTGGAGGACTGCGTTCATCATGCCGTCTGGGCACAATGAGTATTTGGTGATGCCTTTTGGCCTGATGAAAGCCTTTTGGCCTGATGAAAGCAATTTCATGTTCCCACAGTCTCTTTCTTGGGCTTGTGTACCAAGGGAGACTTAGTATGGACCTGGACAAGGTAAAGGCAGTCACACATTGGCTACAACCCACCTCAGTCTGGCTGGTACAGCGCTTCCTGGGGTTTGCAATTTTTTTCCGACACTTCATTCGTAACTTTAGCACCCTGGTGGCCCTCCTTAGTGCACTGACCAAGAAGACCCCGGCCGGGTTTAAGTGGACAAGGGAGGCACAGCAAGCCTTTGAAACCCTGAAGGAGAGATTGACAACAGCCCCTGTGCTGTGTATGCCTGATCCTTTGGCTCAGTTCATAGTAGAAGTCGATGCCTCAGATATAGGAGTGGGCACCATCCTCTCCCAGCGTTGAGGGCCAGACCAGAAAATACACCCCTGTGCATACTTCTCCCACTGTCTGTCCCTGCCAGAGAGGAATTATGAAGTTGTGAAACATGAACTCATGGCTGTGAAATTGGCATTGCAGGAGTGTAGGCACTGGCTGGAGGGCACCAAGCACCAGTTCCTTATTTGAACTCCTGCATTCAGGAGGCCAAGTGAATGAACCCCCGGCAGGCCAGGTGGTCTTTGTCCTTTACATGCTTTAATTTTGTCTTGTCTTATAAGACAGACTCCAAAAATCTTAAGCCAGATGCTCTCTCTAGGCAATGGGATGTACCCTCACAGGAACCCACCTACGAGTCTATAATTTCCCCTCCCCGAATAGTGGCTCCCTTGTGCTGGGGCCTGGAGGAAGCCTTCCGCACAGCTCTCCATCAGGAGCCAGACCTGGGTGGTGGCCCTCCAGGAAAACTCTAACTGGGGACCACAGTTTAACAGTCAATTCTGGAAAGCCTTCTGCCATCTTTTGGGGGCTACGGTTAGTTTATTCTTCGGTTTCCATCCTGAATCCAATGGCCAAACTGAAAGAGTCAACCAGAATTTTGTTCCAGGAACACCTCTTGTGGGTGGAGCACCCTCTGGCACTCCTCACTAGGTATGTCACTGTTGGAGAGCCAAATTATCTCTGCAAGCTGCTGCCCAGAGAAGTACCCGCACTGCCAATCGGAGAAGGTGCCAATCCAACCTTCTGTCGAGGTCAGCAGGTATGGCTGGCAACCAGGGACCTTCTGTTGTTGCTAGAGTCCAAGAAATTGGCCCTGCAGTATGTTGGGCCATTTAAGATGAGCACTATGAGAATCAACCCCACCTTCCATGCGACTAAAGCCGTTCCTGTGCAGCCCTCTGGTGACTTCCACCCACCTGTCGCCACCTCCTCCTTGTATTATTGATGGTGCCCCAGCCTTTACTGTGAGGCATATCCTGGACTCATGCCGCCATTGTGGTGGCACCGAGTACGTGGTGGACTGGGAGGGTTACGGTCCAGAGGAATGCTCTTGGGTCCCAGCTCGGCACATCCTGGACCAAGAGCTCATCAGAGACTTCCGCAGGAACCAGGCAGCTGGCATGGGAACATTGAGAGCCATTCCTCGAGCAGGAGTAATGTAACGCTGTGGGTGCCTTCTCAGGCAAATCCGCAGCCACACTGCAGTGTTTTTGTGTTGGGCCATAGGCTCTGAGTTTCCCAAGCCTGTACCCTTCACAGTATCACACAAGCACTATGAGAGTCAGCCCTACTAGAGGAGTTAGCTCAGTGGTTAGCACTATGGATCAGTGGACACAGATTAATTGGTTTGTGCCCCGCTCGAGGCTTTCACATTTTAGGCGGAGCCATTTTGTGGTTTGTCTCTGCACTTGGTTCCACTCCACCCCATATATTGTCCTCTTAGACAAGCGTGCCCTGCACAACGCTATTACACATCCTAGTGCCAAGACCCGTAACAAGTGGAGAGTCTGCGGGGAGCAGATGTGGATCCCCTTCATGTCACTTGATATGACAGACCTTCCAGGTAGGAAGCAAACCTTTGCCATGCTGCACCACAAATTTCAAGACTCATGAGGATGGACAAGAGAGTCTTGTGGTTCACTGTGTCAAATGCTGCTGAAAGGTCGAGGAGGATTAGAACTTATGACATTTTGATTGATCTAGCAGCATGTAGCTTCTCAGTGATGGATAAAATGGGCAGTCTCTGTGGAATGTGTTTAGAAAAATGTGCCAGTGAAGGAGAACGGGAATCCTGAGTATGTAGTGTAGGAGTTGGTTTATAAGTGAAGGTCTGGCAGATTTTATCAATCTTTCCATCATAAAAGGTGGCAAGGTCAGGAGGAGGAGCCAGTGGGTTGAATAGTGAAGAAAAGATCTTGTGGAGTTTGCAAGGATCTTGTGCAGAAGTTTCCAGCTTTGAGAATTTGGACAGGAGAGGGCGGTAAAGGACAAGATCTGTGTTGAGTTGTGATTTCTTCCACTTTCTCTTTTATATGCTGCATAACATATCCAATAGCCAAGGAACAGGGCAAGAAATCTTCCTGGGTTTAGAAGATAGAAGGCATAGGAGGTCCATGGATGAGGAAAGTGAGGAGAGGAAAGTGTCTGTGACTAACTCCAATGGTAGGGAGGAAAAGGAGTCAGGGTCTGGAAGTGATGATAGGGTGCAGAAAGCTATGGAGGAAGAGGAGATAGAGTGGAGGTTTCAATGAGTGGGAAAGAAGTACTGATAGTTGGTTTTAGGCAGGATAGGGAGGGTGATGGTGAAGGATACCAAGTGATGATCGGAGATGTGGACTGGGGTAGCATTGATGTCTGTAGCTGGAGAGGGGCGGCTGAAGACCAGGTCCACGGCGTTTCCTCCCGTGTGTGTGGGAGGGCAGCTGTTGAATATCAAGGAGAAGGAATGCAGAAGAGGGAGAATGCAAGAGGACTGTTTGAGACTGAGACAACAGAGGAGAGTAGATGAGGTTACTGGTAGTTTGGCCTCTGGTTTGTGGATGAGAGCTTCTAGGTCTGTGAGAGGTGACAACAGAAATGGGCTTGAGGCACATGTCTGCAGCCTAGTCAGGAGTGGGGTTATTGAAAATGGGGCTGAGGGGGAACTGGGAACACTTAACTGAACATGAAGAAATAAACACTACTAAACCTGACATTTTCTATCTAAATTTATGCATCCAACTGTTATCTGCAGACAGATATTGAACCAGATAACCTTCAATATATCTTAGTATCTTTGCACTGCCCACAATTCACACCTTAAGAGAAACTGAAACCTCACTTGATTAGCCACCTGAGAGAACTAATTAGTATAGACCAACAGACACTTTCAAGCAACACTACAGAATCAACAATACTATACAATACAACAATTCTAGTGGCAAGAATCTAGATCCAACTAGGTCAAGTACGCAAAAGTCAGAATGCTACCTTACCAGTAGAGAATAAATTCAAGATAGAACAACTTAAAGCACACTGAATATTGATTATTTACCAGTACACATTTTATGATTTTTATGATCTCCATATTTTGAACAGTTTACTTTTTCCACAAACAGTGACAGCAGAGCCAATCAGAGTATGAATCCAGACTGGCTGACAGTTTGCGCTCTCTGCCTGAAAGATGCATAGAAGTGGTGCACATGATTTCTGCCATGGTAAATTTCATTACTGTGAAATAAAATCTATCAGTTTACGTGTATCAGTTAACTCTTAGCCCAGACAAGTCCCCTCCGAACCGCCAGTGCGCACCATCACCAGAATTCTAAATATTTCTTTTGAATAAACTCATAGCAAATAGATCCTTACTCTGTGCCTGAGACCTCAATGTTACATAACTACAGGGTGTCCCAAAAGTCTCCATACATAGGGGAAATGAACACATTTTAGCAAAATGTTTTCCAAAATCTTTCATACTTAGTTTATATTATATATTTTTTTCAGATAGCTTTTAAGAATGCCTTTGACAAAAGAAGAACATATTGAAATCATTCTCATGGCTGGATCGGGAAGCTGTCACAAGGTTACGATGGACTTTAACAGGAAACATGGCGAGCACATCACACACCACACTGTTGCCAAAATTATTAACAAATTCAAAAAGACTGGAAGTGTTGTGGACCAACCGAGAAGTAGACAACCACAAACATTCACTGAAGAAGCCACAACCGACGTGGTGCTAGCGTACATAGTCCCCTATGTACGGAGACTTTTGGGACACATTATTAAATCAGTGAATAGTTAACATGAGTTAACTATATTTATGAGGGATGCCACCAAAAATTTAGTCCAAAAAATAGTCAGACTGCACTTCTGTTTTTTCCGTTCCTCTCAAAAGACAAAAAGTCTAAAAAATTTGACTAGCAAAAAATATATATATATAGTAAAGCGATTTGTAAAATGATTTCATTGAAAATGAACTGTTGTACATTTGTTTTGTTTTTTTACTGCACACTG
Source organism: Pangasianodon hypophthalmus (assembly GCF_027358585.1). Lineage (NCBI taxonomy): Eukaryota > Metazoa > Chordata > Actinopteri > Siluriformes > Pangasiidae > Pangasianodon > Pangasianodon hypophthalmus. The sequence goes on along the minus strand of NC_069721.1, from coordinate 1,017,472 downwards.
TGTTTACCAGCTATTTTTGGTGTATTTTAAGGCTTATTTTCATACTGATTTATTCTATTTTCCAGTTAATAATAGCCAATAAAATTTCTGCCGCATGATTGTGATGACGAGAAAGGCTTTCTTTAAGGAATATCAGGAGATTTTTTTCATGTGGTTTAAATCGTCTCTGCATTGCAGATATGTTGAGGCATTATCTCCAGTGATTTTGTTAAGGACAATCCACTTCCTGACATGTCCTATAGTTTAGTTCGAGTTACGCTTCCAAAGCTGTATCTAAAGCTAACTATGAAGGCATATTGGCCGGCCATGACCTAATAATTTCAAGCCCATCAGCAGCAACAACAGTTAAAAAAAAAAAAAAAACATTTTTTTTTTTAATTCATTTACGATTTCATTTTTTGATTTATAAAGAAGGAACAAAACAAATCACTTTTATATTTTGTTTCTGCCATTTCGGATAATAAAAACAAATAAAAACAAAACAAAAAAAAAACAATTCATTTTTTTATTAGTATTTCTACTACTGATACGACAATAGAATGGCAAAAAGTACACAGACCAGCTGTACATCAGATCATATACTGTGTCGTGTTTGTAGTTTATACTTACAGAAAGCAAACAGTTGTAAAGCAAGGCAGCATACAGCAAAGACACATTCAGTTGGTAGGAGAATAACTCGCAGATCCACTGTACGCTGGCCATTTCCTGTTTATAATTATGATTGGAAAAGAAAAGAAATTGTAGTTCCATAATATATAAATGGACTGATTACGATAATTTTTTGTGATTGATATTATTTTTATCTGTCAGTAATGAATTATGTAGTATTATTATTAAAATCATGGATTATAGAGCTCACTCACTTGATTTTAGGATCAGCTCTACTAATAACGCAACAGCATTCACAAAAACAGCCACCGCTGTACCAAACACGAACACAACCAAATGGGATAAAGCTGTAATACAAAGACATGACAATTAGAGAAAACATTCACTTTTCCCTGCATTTGTTGTTTTGTAAATATAGAATGAAGGTATTTTAGGGTCTGATTTTAACTCAGATATATCTCGATTGAGACATGGCAGTGTACTTCTACAGAAAATAATTTTGTACTTACATCGCTGTGTCCCAGTGTTTCTGGAGTCAGATTTTGTAACTGTGGTAATTAAAGCAAAATCAGTGAATTTATATCAGCGGTAATAAGTCGGTGATAGATGAAACAAAATCCTGTTCCCTTCTGTGCAATCCAGTACACGTTTTCCAATTTCATATAAATAATAATATGCTAGTGGCCCCCAACCTGGACACCAGTGGTAATCTGATCACACTCAGTGCTATATGAAAAATTTTAGAGGCAATTGAAGTTGGTCAAAATCAGACCCTTTCAGCATAATAATCATCCAGGTTTTTAGTTTTCCACGAAAAGGCAGATTTCGAGATGCCAAATGTAGTGTCACACCTAGAATTCGTTCTAGAAGAGCTCTGTTTTTCTCAATTTCTGTTTGTAATTGTTGGTCCATCTGCTTGTCGATACCACTTCCTGTCATTACTGAGTGCTGTAGATTTTTCCATTTAAAATAGCAAGTTCTGTGGACTTTGTTGCTTTCATAATTTGGAAGCTTGTCTTACATCCTGCGCCATGATACTTCAGACATCTTGTATCCTTCTCTATTGCTTAGAGCACTCTGGGAACCTCTTTTCAGTTCATTTGAGAAAAGCAAGCATGGAATACAGTATAAAGAATTTGTGCTTTTGCTGTAAGCAAGCCAATCCCTTCTGAGCTTTTCTCTTTCATTGGCAGCTTTTGTGAACTGCAAATATTCTGGAAATTGTTTCCCTTGTGAATCTACTGACATCTGCTTCAACATATATGCAACCTTTGTTGCTAACTTTCTGACGATTATCTCCCTTTCGATGTCTGTTAATTTGTCTGGCCATAGACCTGGGTCATCGGTTAGGTAATCCGTGTTCTCATCTCCCTCATCACCAAACTCTCTACACTGCCTTTCTTCAGTAGACTTTTGTTGTCTTGACTGTACTGCCTATTTCCATCTCCAGTGTCACTGCTTCTGTCCTTGACCTGATCTTCCTGCCCTGGACTTTTCTCCAATGTGAAACCATGAGAAGGCCCTGGGTCTGGACAAGGCAATATGTTTCAACATACTAATAAAATAAGTCTGTCAATCTTAGACTGTAAATTAAGAGAACTACACCATATACATTACATTAGCAACTTACAAATCTTTTCTGCACACATATCTCATGAGCTGTTAAACACTGATACCAACAATAAAGCATGTTTTCTAAAGCTCACCTTCTTCTTCAAATATCTCAGTCACCTCCTCCTCTCCCTGTCTCAGATCTTCTTCACTCGAGGCATGAGTGGTTACAGTGTTTGTTTCTGACACAGAAGGGAGAGTTTATAGGTAAAGGAGTAGCTTATACAAGAACAAGGAAATGTATTATTATTATTATTATTATTATTATTATTATTATTATTATTGTTCACCGAGTGAATTATAAGTTTCACACACCAGCACACACAAACAGCGACCTTGATCACTGAACTCGAGAAAAATCAGTTCTATTCGTGAATGAATCATTCAGACTAGTTTTATCAATGGGTTTCTCCAATTCATTTGAAACGAACCAACTCAAACAATTCACTCACAAATCGGACGTTATTACAACACTTATTTCATAAACTCACCCATGATAATTAAAGCAGATTTACATGACTACAGTGTAAATTTTGATCGATTCCTCACAGAAAACTGTTCCAATGCTGCGGAAACCTTGAACATACATCACTAGAGCAGTTTTATTGTTGCTTGGTGATTTTTCATCTTTTTATGAATGCTGCTCCATTACTATTGTTCGATTGCATGGAAATATTGTTACAACTTCCAGTGGATAGTTACCGGGGTGAGTAACTGAGAGAATTTCTATTTTATGTTACTTAAAACAGCTTCATAAAGACTAGCTTCAGAATCATAACATAAAACGGGGAACAATAAATCACCTTTTTTTTTTTGAAAAACTGGGTGACTAGCTGTCTTCCCCGTCTCGCTCTCTCCTCTTTTTCGTGCTTTTCTTTCCTCTTTTGGTATCCTGATTTTGGCTGCACCATCTCTTGAGTCTTGCCATCTACCTGAATGATGCGCGAAGTTCAGAACCGGTCTGTGAAGTGCCGCGTTTCTGAATAACCCGCGAACGTCTTAAGGGGACACACACGCTCTTGGCACTGAGGGGTGCTTTCATTATAGCGTGCGTCCTAATAGATTATTGTGCTAAGAGGCAATTTAAATACCAAAATCATATGCCAAAGTATGGGGTTCTGCTGGGCCCCCTGTGTGACCAGGGCCCTTAGAATCGTCCTAATCCTCCCCCCCGTTACGGCACCCCTGTTCTCACCCCCATGTCATACCTAAAGATGCCACTAGCATATTATTACATACGCATAATAACAGAAGAGTTTGCTTATATGCTTATAAATTTTGGAAATTGGTATTCTGCTCACGCCAAGACAGGGTTTTTCTTAACTAGAAATATGCTTAATAATGTTATATTTGTTTTATCATAATCTCATAACGAGAACGTCAGGCACTGGATATGGAGGTGGCTGCAAGTGCAGACTATTTATTATCAAATATATAAACAATGTGGAAGTAACAACCATGAACAGGAACTATGATTACAAGCTGAGAAACACACAGACTAGAGGAGACAACAGTTTACATGTGACAAACGCTTGACAAAGACACACAGAGAAACCTGGAACTTAAATAGTGTTAATAATTAGGTGAAACAGGACACATGTGCAGGTAATCATACAGACACCTGACCAGACCATGTGAAGTGCTTTGGCTGATGGGAAACATAATTTCTGTTCCATTAAGGGCACTGACATGACAGAATTTATATCAGTGGGGTCCAAAAGTCTGAGACCACATTGAAAATCTGGGATTTTTAAAAATTTAAAACTGGAAATAAAAAGAAAGTTTTATTTCCGAAAATTCTACGAGAACTTTTTGTAACATCTTGACTATTAAATATTCAAAATTCAAAATATTGTAAGTCCCTATTTAAATGTAAGCAAACTGTACAGCGCTATCAGCGAGCAACAAACTTTGTTTATACTACAGAGAAAAATGCATACAAGGCTGCACCCCGCCTCCACCTCGGATGCTCAGACCACATCTCTGTTATGCTGATTCCAGCATACAGACCACGTCTCAAACTTGCCAAACCAGTTCAAAAGCAGATCACAGTATGGCCAGATGATGCTACCTCAGCACTGCAGGACTGCTTCGAGGACACAGACTGGAACATGTTCAGAGAGGCAGCCAACTACAACAATCACACAGACTTACAAGAGTACACTGAAACAGTGACTGCGTATATCAAAAAGTGCATAGATGATGTGACAGTCACCAAGACCATCACCACACGGGCCAACCAGAAGCCATGGATGACAGCTGAGGTTCGCGGGCTGCTAAAAATCCGAGATGAGGCATTCAGATCAGGAGATAAGCCAGCTCTCAAAACAGCAAGAGCTGATCTGTCTCATGGTATCAAGAAGGCAAAACATCAACATGCTCAAAAAATCAACAATAACTTCAGTGACAGTAAAGACACCCGGACCCTGTGGCAAGCCATTCAGACCATCACTGGCGTAAGGCTGCGGGACCTGACAACATACCTGGCCGTGTACTAAGAGATCGTGCTGCACAGCTGACAGATGTCCTAACAGATATCTTCAACACCTCGCTGAGCCAGGCAGTCGTCTCCACATGTCTCAAATCCACCACCATAATTCCAGTACCAAAGAAGTCACCTGTGTCCTGCCTGAATGACTATCGTCCCATAGCACTGACCCCAATCGTGATGAAGTGCTTTGAGAGGTTAGTCATGCAACACATCAAGTCCAGTCTCCCAAACACACTGGACCCATTTCAGTTTGCATACCATCCAAACCGTTCCACGGTCTATGCAATATCCTCCACTCTCCACCTAGCTTTTACTCACCTGGAACAGAAAGACTCCTATGTTAGAATGCTGTTCATCGATTTCAGCTTGGCATTCAACACAATAATCCCTCAGCAGCTTATCAACAAACTAAACTTGCTGGGCCTGAACTTACCCCTCTGTAATTGGATCCTGGACTTTTTAACTGAAAAACCTCAGTCAGTCCGTGTCGGCCGCAACACCTCCAGCACTACCACACTGAGCACAGGTGCCCCACAGGGCTGTGTACTCAGCCCGCTGCTCTTCACGCTGCTGACTCACGACTGCACTGCCAAGTTCAGCTCCAACCACATCATCAAGTTTGCTGATGACACAACTGTGGTAGGCCTCATCAGAAACAACGATGAAACTCACTGCAGAGAGGAAGTGGCACAGCTGGCTGAATGGTGCAGTGTCAACAACCTGTTCCTCAATGTGAGTAAGACAAAGGAGGTTGTGATGGACTTCAGGAGAAACTCTGTTGACCACCCCCCACTGACCATTGACGGCTCGGCCATGGAGAGAGTCAGCAGCACTAAATTCCTGGGAGTGCACATTACAGAGGATCTCACCTGGACCACCAACATCATGTCACTCAACAAGAAGGCCCAACAGCACCTCCACTTTCTCCGCTGGCTAAAAAGAGCGAGTTTCCCTCCACCCATCCTCAGCACTTTCTACAGGGGCACCATTGAGAGTGTGCTGACCAGCTGCATCACTGCATGGTATGGAAAGTGCAGTGCTGCTGACCACAAGACACTACAGTGGACAGTGAACACAGCTGCAAAGATCATCGGTGCCCCTCTTCTCTCCATCCTGGGTATTTTCCTTGCACGATGCTCCAGCAAGGCTACCAGCATCGTGAAGGACCCTTCCCATCCCTCCCACAATCTCTTCCAGCTCCTGCCATCAGGTAGAAGGTACCGGAGTATCAAAGCTCGCTCTGTCAGATTGCTCAACAGCTTTTTCCCCCAGGCTGTGAGAGCCCTCAACTCCAATCTCCCTGTCCCCCTCTGAAACATCATCTATAACCATAAACACCTCAAACCCATGAAACCCATGAAAAACCCATGGAAAAACCCAGGAAAAAAAAAAACAAACTGACAATCTGTTTAAGTGCAATTCTGAGTGTGCCACACACAGGTGAGTGGGCTATACAAACCACCTGTAGTAACTTTTCCCTGAATGTACACTGAACACTTTTTATAGACACTCTCTCACACAAAGACTCAGTCTGATAATATATGTTTACTTGTGCATTGCACTACAAATCATCTTACACTATGCGCTGCTTCCCCTAAAATATATCTTTTACACAATTTCATGTACAAAATACCTCTTTTGCACAATTCCATTTACAGTATCTATGTTTTGTATAATTTTTGTAAAGTTTTGTAAAGTATGTATAGTCACCTAAATTGTTTCTTATACTTCTATGTTTATATTTATGTTTAACTTGTATGTAGCACCGTGGTCCTGCGAGACACGACATTTCGTTCAACTATATGTCCACACATTTAGCAGAATGACAATAAAGCTCAACTTGAACTTGAACTTGACTTCCTCATGTCTAATCTCTTCTACTGAAGCATGTGATCAGACAACACTCCGATGGATCTGATCTAAAATGGATCATATGTTTTTACACAAATGTATGGAGTCCATGCCAGCTCGAGTGCACACTGTCATTAAAGCAAAAAGGGGACGAACCAAATACTAAGAAACTCTGAAATTCATGTAAATATTTAAAAGATTTCACTCAAATTATTACTGATGATATCATTAAAAACAAACCTTTGTGTTAAATTGAAAAAGAATGCCAAATAGAATCATTTACACTAGAGTTCTCAGACTATATGTATATGTATATATACATATATATGGTTTTATGTTGGTCTTTACATAGGCCAATTCTATTGTTTTTCCTATACATTGAAGACATTCGGGTTTGAGATCAAAAGATGAACATGAGATGATAGATCAGAATTTCAGCTTTCATTTCCCGATATTTACATCTAGACATGTTAAACAACATGAACATGGCACCTTTTGTTTGAACCCACCCATTTTTCAAGTGATCAAAAATACAACAATTAATAACATAACATAACATAACATAACATAACATAACATAACATAACAATAACATTTATTGAGACTCCTTCAATAAATGTTACAGAAATGTCTCTTAACAGAAAACCATATCATCAATTATATGCTTTTATTTGTTAAATAACAATGGAGCTTCCACTTGTGAATGAGCAGTTACTACAGAAACAATAACTTACAGTATTACAATGAGCGCATTAATATAAAAATTTATGTTACAGTGGTGGCTTAGTGGTTAGCATGTTTGCCTTGCACCTACAGGTGTGCATGGAGTTTGCAGGGTACTCTGGTTTCTTCTCCCAGGCCAAAGTTACAGCGATAAATACTCAGGCTGGTACTGTTATAGAAAATTAATCAACACCTTCTGATTTAGGAATTCACCTGAGCAGTGGTCTAATTATTGTAACTGTAATCTCTAATAAAAGAAAAAATATTTTACTATTATTCAGGTGTGACATCATACAGTGCATGCCATATGTATGCTGCTTAATATTCCAGCACCCCAAAAGTAAAACACGTTTCCACATTCATGGTACGAACAGTTCAGTATCCTTCTGTGTAATTAACAAAACCAGACACTTCACCATTTTCTTTCAGTTTAAACTGTACTACAAGGAAACAAATGCCTGTTATATTTGGCCTGTTACAGAGGGAAGACGCTTGGGGGGGTTTACAGTTTCATATATTGTAAAGAACTAGAGAATATATTCCTTTGTGTTTGTTAATAAAGAGCGCTGCTGAGTGAAATTCGCTGTAACATCTAGGCTGTATGTTGTAACAAGAAAATTGGAAATCATCAAATAAATATGAAATTCTGTTTTGTTTTGTTTCTTTAATCGGAAATCAGAGGTTCCCCATTAATGAAGGATGCACATTTATTAACATATCACTTCTTTTTCTTAACATAATCTCTGGCATTAACAGACACTAACAGTGTTGTGTATGAATGTGTTTACAGTTACCTTTTAAAGGCATCTGTGAAAATCTGGTGATAAATAAACTAAATCATTTTCATATGTTGTAAAATATATTTTCCCATTTTAATTTGGCTTTAACCATTTCATTTGAATTTATTAGTATTTTTAATCGTGCTATCAAAGTAAAAAAACATTTGAAAAGGATCAGAAAAGTAATGAATACCTGACAAATGCGTTAGACTTGTAAACAGTATCATCACAGTCAAGGTGTTAAGCAATGCAGTCACACAGGTGAATGCGTCACGTTCTACAAAACGAGAAAAACACACAAACATTTTTACACAAGTGTAATCATGACACTGTTATTACCTGAATTTTCAATGTACAAATAATTCACCACAAAACTGCAGTAAAAATACTTTTAAAGCTAAAACACATGGTCATGCTTTTGTACTGGATGATTCTTAGCTTCCTGATCAACTACGTTCTGTTCAGCTTTAAATAAAACAATTAGAACTTCTTTTGTACATGAAACCGTGTGAGGATCATCCAGTGGAAAAGCATCTCCACTACCAATAAACAGTAATGAAACAGGACTGGTGCTTACCTTTCACATTATACACAAAGTTATAATGGATGTAGCTCGACACTGATGCACTTAGAACCTTCAGGATCATCATCACTGATATCCAGAGTAAAACTGCAAAAAAACAAACAACTATTTATTTTTACACACGTCACATGACACATCTTTCACTGGTCTTACTGAGGTTATTAAATCTGTTGCACACTCAGTGCCAGAATCTACGGTAACTATTACTTTTTTAAAAAGATTTAAATTAAATAGGGGTTTGGTCTAAAGTATCCTGGTGTGGTGTACCCCGAAATGTGCCACTACATTGGTGATTATTTGTAAGAAATTAGTCATGCTTCATCTTATTAACACTTCTCCAATGTAATGATACTCTGAATAATTATCAGGTATTTTAATTAGCCCTGTATTAATAATAGGTATTTGAGCAGTGTATCGATAGACGGAACCTTTCAGCAGTGGTGTAATCGCGTCCAGCCAATTTCCTGTCCCCTTTAGATGCAATTATTATATTATCCTATAAATTTTATCCTATATTTTACAGACACACTCTTTTTGTTATTGAGGTCGCCACACCTGGAATCCGTAACACTGGCCTCACTCACAAGAGCTGCGAATAATCAGTGATCCACCAAATGTGATGATAGTGTTCAAGGGCAAAATTTTTTATCTCATCTGACCACCACTGAAATTCCAATCAGGTCTGAAGTGTAGAAGCTGTGGGCTTTTATATAATAGGTTATGGTTTGGGACATGGCTGAAACCGGAGGATGTAATTATCTGCTGCTTCTCAGTATTACAGAAATATTATGAGAATAAAGTCACTTTTTTTTTTTTTTTTTTGCAGATCAGTGTGACTGCCACTCGCACTGAACTTACTTGGAATTTGGGGGCAGGGCTTTAATTATTATTACACTTCTGCCTCTGAGCAATTCATTTTTTTGCTGTTTAAATGTCATTTTGTGCTTTCAGCTCAGTGAGCTTTGCCTTTAATGACATTTTTGTGGGTGTCACTAAATACAAATCAGTTGTAGTGTGCATGCACCTGGTAATTCAAGGGTGATTAGCAATCATCAATATACGAACATGAATACAAAGAAAATCCACATTTCTGTACTATACTGTAAGTAATTAGCGCAGTGCTAGCAAGCTGCTTAACTGTTCATAAAATACCCAAATCCAATGGAATATACCATAACAACCATGATTTTGTCCACTAATTTTATCTAAGTTATCCAGCCAGAGAGAAGTGAGAGAAGTTAACTGATTACACCACATTTTGAGTTTAAGTGTATTTTAAACTAATTAAATTGAAACTAAATCTACAATAAATTTTAAATTCAGTATATCATGCATTTTTATATGAACAGAATGTTTAGAATCATGTAAGTGTGTCAATAAAATGTCTACCTAGTGACTGTTTTACTCAAGAGCTTAAATAAATAACAAGTCTGGAAATACCATGCAGATCATTTCCTGCTATACACTGAATTTATAATTTTTAGAGCAAAGTAATCAAATGTTTTTGTCTTTCCATACAGTACATCCTTAATTTTAACATTTTAATTCACTGTATTCCTGGCCAACACACAAAGTTTATGTGTAAAAGTTTTAGGAATTTGTGTTTTAGGAATGAAATTGTGTAATCAGTTAACTAAGTATATGAATTTTTAAATAATGTAATGACTGTGGACTCAAGGTAAAATAATATGGTTATGAATGCATATTACATCAAATGTAATGTTTGTAATGTTTGACTGACGAAAATAAATTATGTAAAATAGGTCAGATAAAGTATTACATGATCTACTTACACAGACGTTTGCCAATAGCATGACAAAAAAACCAGATGAATACCAAAAGTGGAAATATTGCCAAAGTCAAATATTCTGAAAAAAAGAGAATGTTAAGTACATTAATATAGCACTTTTGCTTGTGAAGGTTCAGTTATTATTATTAAATAACTGAATTATTATTATTATTATTACTGAAATTATTATTTGTGCTTGTAATTATGCTGATGAGGATACATGCTTCATTGTATACATGCTTCAGACTCAATACACAACTAAAACTGAAATCTTGCATTATTAAACATGATTTTAGGGTATGTAACTTAGTAGGTCTGGACAATGAGGCAACAAAATATATGAGACTATGTATAAATATTTAAAATATCTAGAATTTATAAGCTTTTAACGTGTGTAAAATCGATTACATTACATTCTATACATGCAGTCTAAATGTTCCATATATATATATATATATATATATATATATAAATTAGCTTTTAGGATAAGAAGTGTTTAGGAAAATATAATAGTACATTTAATGAAATGTCAATCAAATGTAACGTTACCTGCAAAATTGGTACTTACTGAGATGAAGTCTATATGATAACATAATAGCCACCATTCGGAGAGCATTGATGATTTCTGTAATCTGTAATTCTGTAATTCTGTAGGTTTGTAGATTTCTTCTACAGCATACTGTATTGGGAAATAAAAGATTATTAAAAGATTTCAGACATCTGCAAGGCCTTTTTAAAAGAAAAATAAGTAAAAACACATGAATGGTATTTATATTCCAGATATTATGACAGCTACCTAAAAGAAAAGATAACGTTTTAAACACCAGTGCCCTTTTCCAGTGTAAGGACCTGTGTAACTATGATGTATTAAAATGGAAATACAGCAAACTGCAATATGCATTTACATGTGAATAATTACAGAACTGAATTATTTGCTTGTTGTGAAATAAATAAAATGTATAATGTTGTCCTCAACACCAGAACTGAGTCAGTAGGACTGAGAAACAGAAAATAATAGGAATGCACACGGATCAGTATAAAATAAACTTTATAGTTAGAGATTGTGGCAGTATTTGGTGTACTTTTTTAAAAATTTATTAGCATTAATTCTATAATGTTCCATATACCATGAACTGGTGTTTAACCCTCATCACCTGCTGTAGGTTATAACAGACTTAAACAGTAAATTAATGTCAAAATCAAAACCTGTAATGAAAAAGAGATATTAAACAGGATATTGTCAGCAGGGATGGTGCATCTAAAGCACAAAAAAGATTTTAAACATACAGTACTGTGTAAAAGGTTTAGGAAGACATGCTGTAAAGCAAAGATGCCTTTGAATATAATGAAATGAAATGTTTCCACTTATAAAGATCAGTAAACAGTAATCAAGTTTTAAAAATGCATCAGCAGTGTAAGGTACACTTTGTACAGTTTTATAAGAAATTAGGTGGTATGTTTTACTGAGCATGTTGGAGAATCTGAGACTCTGACTGTTGCACTCGCTTCTGTTTTTGCAGTTAAACCCAGTGGCCTTCATTATGTTTTTTTGACTGATAAAGTGGTGTGTTGTGTAGTATTACTTTCTTTACTGGCATACAAACCTTTTTCTGTAACATTTAATTTTTTGTTGGAAAAATGAATGTTTCGAAATCTAAAATGCTTTTGTACTTATTCAATAATGCAGAAGTCATAAAATAAACATCTATAACAACATTGTATTTAAAAAAAATTAGGGTGCCTAAGACTACACAGTACTCAGTCTCTGTGGTGCAACAGGCTAGCGTGTTCAGCTGTTCGCCGAAAGGTTGGTGGTTCAAGGCCACCCACTTCTTCATGGGCAGAGGTGGCTGAACGGTTAAGGCTATGGCTCACTGATTGGAAGGTTGGGCGTTCAAGCCCCAGCACTGTCATGTTGGGCACTTGAGCAAGGCCCTTAACCACATCTGCTGTATGATGGCTGACCCCAGATTCCTAGCAAGCTGGGATATGTGAAAGAACTGCATTTGACTGGCTCTGTACTTGTACTGCACAATGACAATAAACTTGAATCTTAAACAGAGTAAACTGTTTAACTACTCAGTATGTAGTTAAAACCATTGACTCAGATAAGCAAGTGGCAGGCCATCGATAAGGTAAGAATAAATTAATCTCTTTTTAGGGAGTAAATCTTGTGGATGTTAACAATAGCAATATCAGATAGAGAACAGATATAACTGATGTATATATATACACACATAAAATTGATAAGGGTCGAAAACATGAAAAAAAAATTTAAATATCTTGAAATTGCCTTCAAATAATTTCAAACCCCCCAGCCAGCACCACCCCCCAGAACCCAGACACCACCTAAGCCCTCTGAAAACCTCGAGAAAACCCTGGTATTATTTACTGTATTTCCAAGCTTTCAGTTCCCCTTCAGGAACTCGAGCTGCGTCACGAAACGCTATGGGAACGCCCCCGCGTGACCGCGCTCTGAATCACGTGTCTAATCCGTCCAATGGATGGGCGAGACGTCACGGGCGGGGTGACGTAGCGACCCGGAAGCATAAAAGCCCGAGCGGCGAGCCCCGCGTTAGCTTCCTGTTTTCAGCAAGCGCTCTATGTTGATTGTTTGTCTATTTTCCGTCTGGTTTGTGTTTTATCAGCCAAGGATAAGACAAAGGGCGAGAGCGGGCAGCGCTTCAGGCTGTGTGTTCCTCCCTGTCCGCGATATATTACGGGCGGGGATACACACAGTCTGTGCGTTGCCTGTTTGGGAGCGGAGCATGCTCAGTCGGCTCTCGAGGGAGCCGGCTGCACACATTGCGAGCGTTTACCGCTGCGCACTATCCGCTCCCGCTGGGCTCTCTTTGAGGAGGGAGCCCTCACTAGCGTGCCTCGCGGTGCCGGCCCCGCTTCCGCCGAGGCAGAGCGGCGGTTGCGCTCGTGGGGCTCGCAGATGGACCTGGCGGAGGGAATGGAGACGGGCCCGTCCCTTTCTCCTTCCTCACCCTCCAGGTCCACTGTCCCCTCCCTGGGCTCGGAAGCACGCTCTGCGGTTTCTTCCCCCCGGGGAGCGGACTCGGTGCTCCACCTATCGTCCTCCGAGGAGGTCGATGTGGAGAGCGTCGACCCTGAGCCGCAGTCTCCTCAATACGGGGAGCTGCTCGAGGTGGTTACGCGGGCAGTCGCCAAGCTTAGCATTGACTGGCCCGCTGAGTCACGGCCTGAGCCTCAGGGCTCTAGACTGGATGAGCGCTTTTTACGCAGTAGGCCGCCACCTCCGGTGGACCTGAGGTGTCGAGGTCCTGGAATAGGCCGTTTTCAGCCCGGTTGTTTAGCCCCACTTCTTCCCATTACGCTAATGTGGCGGGGCTGGACTACTCCGGTTACAGGGCGATGCCCAGGCTTGAACAGACGCTAGCCAGCTATCTGTCCCCTGCTGCTGCATCGTCCCTGAAGGCTCCGGCATTGCCTACCAAGCCGCTGCGGACCACCTCAGCACTGGTAGGCAAGGCGTACACGGCAGCAGGTCAGGCCGGTGCGTGTCTGCACACCATGGCGGTGTTACAGGCGTACCAGGCAGACCTGCTTAAAGAGCTGGATGAGCAGGGGAGAGTACGTCTGAGCAGGTAGCTGAGCTCAGGCAGGCCACTGATCTGTCCCTCCGCGCCACCAAGGAGACCGCCCGTGCTATCGGTCGGTCTATGGCAGTCCTGGTGGCGGCGGAGAGGCATCTCTGGCTGACCCTGTCCAATATGAAAGAGAAGGACAGGGTCGTGCTCATGGACGCCCCGCTTACTCCCTCGGGCCTGTTTGGCGACGCGGTAGACTCCGTCGTCGAGAGATACCAGCAGGCCCGTGCTCAGGTGGCGGCGTTCCAGCGGTTCCTCCCCCGTCGCTCTCTAGCTCATGGGGCTGCTGGGCGGGGGCAGCCCCCTCCGTGTACGGCCCCCTCCTACAGGGAGACCCAAAAGCAGAGCGTCGCCTCCCGTGTTCCCCCGAGGCGGGAGCAGGAGTCGCGACGACGCTCTGGGCCCGGCCCTTCGGGCACTAAGGCGGATCTGAGGACCGTCCTCATGTCCAGAAGGGCCGCGGCTAAGAAGCCGTGATGGTTTTGGCCCAGGGCTTCCGAGGGCGGGCCCCTCTGGGGCGACGCGGCGTACACCTCATCTTACGGTGCCCGGGTCCCCCCAGTGCCCTCAGGAGGTCGATCTGCCAACCCTGCCACCTATGGTGCTTCAGGGCGCAGCGGTCTCCGGCGAGCGCCTCTCCCAGTTCTCGCCCGGCAACGTAGCGGGTCTGGGAGGCTCGCGGCCTCTTCTGAGGCCTTCACAGCGGTTAGCTCATTTCCCCCATGTCGGTTCGCCGCCTCAGGGCACCCAGCTAACCGCTTCTATTACACCAGAGGTCAGTCTCGAGAGACTGATTCCCTTAGTGAGCTTTCTGGCAGCGTGGAAACTTCTGCCGAATGTGTCTCATTGGGTCCTGCGTACTGTAGAAAGAGGCTACCGAATTCAGTTCGGCTCGCCTCCACCTCATTTTTCTGGGGTTCTTCCCACTGTGGTGGGTCCCGAGCAGGCTCTGGTATTGGAGCAGGAAGTACATACTCTCCTGAGGAAGGAGGCCATCGAGGTGGTCCCTCCTCACGACAGAGAGTCAGGGTTCTACAGCCGGTACTTCATTGTTCCCAAGAAGGGGGGAGGGCTGCGTCCCATTTTGGACTTGCGGCAATTGAACCTCTCAGTCACTCGACTGAAGTTCAGGATGCTTACGGTCACTCAGGTCGTGTCTCAGATCAGGTCCGAGGACTGGTTCGTCACGATCGACCTAAAAGATGCGTATTTCCACATCTCCATCCTTCCCCCGCACAGGAAGTTCCTGAGGTTCGCTTTTGGGGGCGAAGCTTACCAGTATCGGGTTCTTCCCTTCGGCCTAGCACTCTCACCCCGCACCTTCACGAAGTGCGTGGATGCTGCCCTGGCTCCTATGCGACTACAGGGCATCCGCATACTGAACTATATCGATGACTGGTTGATTTTAGCTCATTCAGAGCAGATGGCGGCTCGGCATCGAGATGCCGTTCTCGCCCATATGAAGGAACTGGGGTTAAGACTAAACACCAAGAAAAGCGTGCTTTCTCCAGCTCAGAGAACCGCTTATCTAGGCGTCGTGTGGGATTCGACCACGATGCAGGCACGTTTGTCTGCTGCTCGGATCGAGTCGGTCCTCACAGCAGTCGCGAGAGTGAAAGTAGGCCGGTCACTCACTGTAAAGCAGTTTCAGAGACTGCTGGGCCTATTGGCAGCTGCGTCCAATGTAATACCGTTTGGCCTGCTGCACATGAGACCCCTACAGTGGTGGCTCAAGACCAGGGGGTTTTTCCGAAACAGAGGAAACCCGCTCTGCATGATCAAGGTCACGCGGCGATGCCGCCGTGCCTTAGCTGTGTGGAGAGAACCTGGGTTCTTGTCTCAGGGCCCGGTCCTGGGAGCTCTTGGTCGCCGCGTAGTGCTAGCGACGGATGCGTCCCTCACCGGATGGGGAGCGGTCATGAGTGGCCGTCCTGCCCGTGGTCTGTGGAGCGGCCGCCATCTCACTTGGCACATCAACCGCCTGGAGATGCTGGCCGTGTTTCTAGCTCTGAAACACTTTCTCCCAGACCTAAGAGGCCACCACGTGTTGGTGCGCACCGACAACACGACGGTGGTCTCTTACATCAACCGCCAGGGAGGTCTGCATTCGCGCCCCCTTTACAGGCTGGCGCTCCAGATCCTTGTGTGGTCCCAAGGGAACCTCCTCTCATTGAGAGCGGCCTACATCCCTGGTCATCTCAACGTGGGAGCGGACACCCTGTCGAGGCAGGGGGCGGTGCCCGGGGAATGGAGACTCCACCCCGAGGTGGTGGAGCTCATATGGCGTATGTTCGGCAGAGCCCAGGTGGATCTGTTTGCGACGCAGGAGACGTCGCACTGTCCCCTTTGGTTCTCTCTGATTCATCCAGCTCCTCTTGGACTGGATGCCATGGTACAGCCGTGGCCGAGGCTGCGTCTGTACGCCTTTCCTCCGGTCGCTCTGCTCCCGGGAGTTCTGGAGAGAGTGTGCCGGGACGGAATTCGTCTACTGTTAGTAGCCCCGTTCTGGCCGGGCCGAGTATGGTTCTCGGACCTGATTTCCCTCCTAGACGGCTCCCCATGGGAGATTCCGATCAGGAGGGATCTCCTCTCACAGGCGGGGGGCCATCTTCACCCCCGCCCGGAGCTGTGGAAGCTGTGGGTGTGGCCTCTGAGGGGGCACAACTCCGCGCTTCCGGTCTCTCAACCGAGGTTTTGGAGACCATCCTCCAGTCCAGAGCTCCCTCTACGAGGAAACTGTACGCCCTGAAGTGGAAACTTTTCACTTCCTGGTGCGGAGACCGCCGGCTTGACCCTGTTCACTGCCCAGTTGGTACAGTGCTGGAGTTCTTGCAGGCCCGCCTCTCCGCGGGACTGACCCACTCCACCCTGAAGGTGTACGTGGCGGCTATTGCGGCCTGCCACGCCCCTCTCGATGGCCAGTCAGTGGGCAGGCACCCCTGGGTGACACGTTTCCTCCGCGGTGCGCTGAGGATCAGACCTCCAGCTCGATCTCGGGTCCCCTCGTGGGACCTGGCCGTGGTTTTAGAGGCTCTCTGCAAACCCCCCCTTCGAGCCCATAGAGGAGATTTCGGACCGTCTTCTGACGTTGAAAACTGCCTTTCTCTTGGCAATTTCCTCTCTTAGGAGAGTGGGGGATCTTCAGGCCCTCTCGGTGGCCCCTTCCTATTTAGACTTTGCGCCTGGTTTGGCCAAAGCATTCTTGTACCCCCGAGCGGGGTACGTACCGAAAGTCCCCTCCTCGGCACCACGGCCGGTCGTGCTGCAGGCTTTCTGTCCTCCTCCCTTCAGGGAGCCCGACCATCGGAAGCTCAATTGTACGTGTCCAGTGCGAGCACTGGACGCGTACGTCCACAGAACTGCCCTGTGGAGAAAGGCGGACCAGTTGCTTGTTTGCTTTGGTCCCCCTAAGAGGGGTTTTCCTGCTTCTAAGCAGACCCTCAGCCGGTGGATTGTAGAATCCATTTCTCTGGCTTTCGAGTCCTCTGGTCTCCCCAGTCCCCTGGGGGTCAAGGCTCACTCTACCCGAGTGGTGGCGGCCTCTAAGGCCTTTCTGGCAGGTGTGTCCTTACAGGACATCTGCAACACGGCGGGAAGGTCCATGCCCCTGACCTTTGCCAGGTTTTATGACCTAGATACCCGAGCCACTCCCGGCTCCTCTGTCCTTGTGCCTTAGGCTTGCCTCCTCCTGGAGGCAGGGACTTGTAAGTCTGGCAGCGTGGGTATACTCGTTCCCATAGCGTTTCGTGACGCAGCTCGAGTTCCTGAAGGGGAACGTCTCCAGGTTACGTATGTAACCATGGTTCCCCAAGGGAACGTGACGCTGCGTCTCGGTGCCACACTTCCGGCATCCCTGCGGCGCTTGCTTCATTTTCCAGTAAGCTAACGCGGGGCTCGCCGCTCGGGCTTTTATGCTTCCAGGTCGCTACGTCACCCCGCCCGTGACGTCTCACCCATCCATTGGACGGATTAGACACGTGATTCAGAGCGCGGTCACGCGGGGGCGTTCCCATAGCGTTTCGTGACGCAGCGTCTCGTTCCCTCGGGGAACCATGGTTACATACGTAACCTGGAGACGTTTCAGCATATTTGACTGTAACTTGGCAGATTATGATGATGCGCTGTCAGCACAATCACTAAGTGTGGATTTAAGTGCATGTAGTGAGGAGTTAATATTGTATCAGATGCAACTACAGACTTCAACACTGTTCAGAAGTTATTTTAGAATTATGTGCAGAGGCGTGTCTCAGTTACGCTCGACTCTGATGTTGCACTTAAACGCATGTTTCTCACGTGATATCGGCTCGAGTGAGGAGCGGGGTTAAGTCTCGCTCCACTGTCTGACAGTTTGATGTAACCACAACACATCACGCTGAAATTTATATTCTGGCTGTGAATACAATCACAACCACTATGGAATGTCATTCAAGGACAATATTAAATACATATAATATAAATACACATAAATATGACACAGATGAGCCAATTGACATTTGAAACTGGAATGAGTGACAGTTGCGTAAGTGTCTCGAACTCTCCTATATTAACTGGAACTGCCTGGAATCCCTTTCCCCTTCCTCCATCTCACATGCTCTTGAATGGGGCGATGTTGTTCCCAATTCCCAGAATCTCAGAGTCAGCATACAGATGCTGAAAAATTTCTTGAGTTTCTGTTGTTCTCTTGGTGGATTACAGGTATTTTTCCACAAAAATTTTAAATTTATAAATTTTAAATTTATATCAGGAATTTATGTATTTCTTTAAAGCTGGCAGTGTCCATTGTTAAAAGCACTATACAAATAAAATAAAATCGAACTGAATTAAATCTCAGGTATCTTAAAAAGGAATATAGGAAGCAGTCCATTCTGCGATCATGACTAGTCCATTCTCTAGGTTTGTGCTGTATTGCAGTATTTTTCTTGCATACTATTTATCATTAAAAAAAAGATTAATGATTTAATTGTCCAGAACCAATAGCCTAAAAAAGACAGGAATACAAGCATTTCCGGACACCCTAAAGGTGACTGTGGATGTTCTTACTTGGATAGCCGAAAGACTGCACTTGCTAAAACTGTTTATATTCAAATTCCAATCATTGAACACTAGATGACTTCACTTTGATATTATAGACTTACAGTTAAAACTCTAATAAAATCAAAAATGACTCAGATGCTTATACTCAACATTCTTTCAACACGTGTAGCACTGCTTGATTCTATAGCATTCAGCTGTAGAAGAGGAATGATTTTGTCCATTGTTTAAAGCGCTATATAAATAAAATTGAATTGAATTTCCAGAATTTCAGGTTTAAGAAGAGTATGGGAGGATGTAATAATATTACCATTTTATATTAATATAAATTAATAATATTCTCAATTCCCAATTCCCAGAATCTGACTCCTCTACCTATGCATGTGTAGAGCAGGTATACCACTGCTTCATATTTTGTCAGGATTTCTATTTCTGTTGAGAACAGTGATGTTAGGAATAGGCTGAATTTATCTCTAATGATCAAGCCAGAGGTTTCAGTGAAGAAAACTCCCTGAGACAATATGAGGAAGAAACCTTGAGAGGAACCAGACTCCAAAGGGAACCCATCCTCATCTGGGTGCAACGGATAGAGCAATTATAAATAAATCCCTTCTATAACTGTATACTATGGAGTCAAAAAGTGCAATTGTGTAAACAGGAACTTATGAGCTTATGAGCAACTTATGACTATAAGCGTCAGAGTTGTTTCTGAATTCATTGCAGTTTTAACATGAAGTCTATTTTGTTGAAGTTATCAACAGTTCACCGATGGATACTTGTGCAAATCTGTTTGTAGCAATTGCAGTAGTAAAGCTATCTTCATGGTTTCTATATGATACCACAGTACCACAGGTTCCTCAGTAATGTCACTGATCTTTAGGCTGTCTGTATGGGGCCATCCTCAGCAGCAGCGAGTGATTTTCAAGTGAGATAATGTAAATGTATGTATGCAAAATCCCAAGTTGCTTCATATTCACTATACATGCTACATAGGGTATAATATAATGGCACTGTAATGCCTATATAGTCCACTAGATGACCAATTAAATAACATTTGATATTCCACTTCAGCAAAAAAGGGTGATTGATTATGCCTGTTTGAAATTGTTTAAAACATGTAGTAACATTTTTTTAAATGTATCTGCATATCGATCCTATAATTTATTATGGAAAATCACAAAAGGACGTTCCTAAAAGTAATATTATGTTAGAAGTAAACAATCTCAAACATGTACTCTCCTCTGGCTTCTATACTCATGTCCCCACACCAACTTTCTCTCCCTCTCTCGCTCTCTCTCTCTCTCTCTCTCTCACACACACACACACACACACACACACACATTATAAGAATTGTTTAATATAAAACAAAAATTTGTTGAAACACCTACCTGTAGCGATAAGATACAGAAGAGCTGGAATGAACCCCAGTTGCGGACCTACCAGAATCAACACTTTCCCTACAGTGTCTGTTTTATACCAGACATCCACAAGAATAGCTAGACAATAACAAGAACAAAAAATGTTATATTACACAAATACATACAGTGCTTTGCAAACAAAAATATCGAAAGCTTTGCTTAGAGAAATACAGAAGTAACAACATGTAAAGGAAGTAAATAATGTATTAAAATAAAATATTCCAATTTTAGATTTAGTAATCATTCAAGCAGTTGACTATCACATGAACTGCAGCAAGCAGCCTTAAGACGAGACACGGCAGGCATAAAAAAAAGCCATTTTTTTACATACTGGGCAATTTTCAGATTTTGGTAAATTTTGTTTCTATAACATGTCTTATTTAAAACTGATACCATAAAAATGGCAAAAGTTCACATTAAAATGTTTATTTTTAGGCATCTAGTGTTCTTACGTCTGTCAATTTCCCCTTACTTATGACAAAGTTAGCATTTTTCAACTAGATGTATCTCTGCAATCACTCTTGAAATGGTATCATTAGAATGGTTTCCTTTTTAGAGATCTTTTTTTTATATGCTGAATAATTAGCATTCAGAATAATCACAATAGAAAAGAGGAGTTTAGTTCTTTGAGCGTATCCATAGTTCTGGTTGCTTTCTGATTTGAAAGACCTTGAAGAGTTTCAAAATAAATCCTCAATTTGTGTATATGAAACTTACCTAATAATATTAGAAGATTTAGCATAAAGATGTGACTCTTATCCATATCTTTTTTATCAAAATAAAATATAACATCTCTTTTCCTTATATTAATTTTAGATCCACTCAACATAGTAAATAAATATTCAACATCAATCCAGAAAAATTTAACATACATACATGCAAAATAGTCTCTACATCTATTCCACAAAAAACACAAAATTCAGAGAGATCAGCTCTGTATCTCTTGTCCTTTTTAGAGATCACCAATAGTGAGAAACTACAGGCCGACGTAAACCAGGAGGCAGAATTTCATTGGCTAAGGAAGTTTAAAGTTCATTTCTGGCGATGTGATTCGCTGAAATGCATCACGTGATGTGTTCCGCTAGCTTGCATCAGAGACATCATACAGTAAAAAGAGATGGGAAAAACACTGAAATTTCAGGCAAAAGCATCAAAAAACAGACGTGAGCAGCTATCCATAGCTTTAAGGAAAGTACGTGTAACAGACTAATTTGGGGCCTCTCCTCTCTCCCTCTCTCACTCCTGTCCTCTCTCTTCTCCACTTCTCCTCTATTTGCCCTCCTCTCATCACGTCTCTGTCTATAATATGATTCACACAAAGAAGTCATGTACAGTTTATATATAGTCAGTTGTGTAGTAGAGCTTTGGGGGAAATGATAAATGAATTACTGTTACAAAAAAGTGTTATTTCTAATCAGTAAATATGAAATTCTGCAATCAATATCTTTAAAAGCTGTTTTCTCAAAATGAGTGTTTTCAACACTTTGAACCAAAAATGTTAACTTGTGTAGCACTTACATAAGCCATACTTTCCATGATCATTCTTAGTTATATTCTGATGATTATTACAGAATAATACACACAGTGTTCATTACATACCGTATTGTATTAAAATCATGGTGATAATCAAGTTTTAATACATGTTCATAATATTTTGAGATTTTTTTAATGAAAAAAGAAAATATCCAAAATCTGTCCTGTAAAAAACTTTTAACTCTATGTTGTTAAAATGAAATAAAGATTTTAAATATAACTCTTTTCAATATCTAGATTTTTATTTTTTAAATGTAGGTAAATAAGCGCATATTTAATGAGGTAGTATCTTAGTTGCATATCTAAACATACTTTTTCAGAATGCAAAAAATAGATGTAATAATGTATATAATTTATTGGTAAAGTTTCATGATAATATCTTCACATTAAAAAATTTCTCCTATTCACCTGCAGTGTCTCGCCTTAATAATTAATTCAGCTGACTTGATGTGTTTTACTCAAATGAAGCAAACTGCACTGGAGGAGATCTGTAACATCATTACAGGCTGGACACAAGTACATCACTTCTGCATTTCTATTTGAAAAAATCAGTGGAAATTGTCCACTCTTGCTGGAGACATGAATATGTAAGTTTACTGCGTTCTTTGAGTGGTGTTACAATGGACCCATGTGATGTTACAGTTGTGCTGCTTTATCAGTAAAAGTGTAAGATTCCTTTCAGTTTCAGTGAAAATGTACAGCACTCGTTCATGATATCAGTAATCTTGCACTTGAAAAATAAACAATTGTATTCATGTTATGTGGGAAATACAAAGTCTGTAATTTAAATAAAAACTCAAACCAAAAAAGTGACAATTGTGCCCTCTCTATAATGGTAACATTACCTTTACAGTTGCATTGGTTACAAAACATTTTTATGGTTTATTTGTTTTAATTTTTATGTCACAAAATTTAATTTGTTGCAACACTTGATGTGAAGTTACTGTGTCAATGGTACCTAGTTTCTGGAAGCAAGTTTTATTTAATGATTTTCATTTCAGCGTTAAACTGAAACCCAAACTGTATAATTAATAAGTAAATATAGGAGCGCTTCTAACATTCCAACCGCTTGTTTTCTATTGGCTCATGGATCCACAACGCAATATACAGAGTTAGATTTCATCTAGATCAACTCAAGCATGAGGAAAAACCTGTGCTTTCTGCTTAGGAAAATCAACATATTTGTTGCTTTCTTTCTGTGTTCTTTTTTTACGTATTTTAGAGAAAATAGTAGGCAATTACCATACAGTCTTAGACAATTCAGAACCCTTAAAAGTTCCTGAGTTACATGTTTCTCCATGTAAATGGGCTCCAAATAGAAGCCTTTACTGGAAGTTACACTTTAATCATCAAATGAACCCTTAATAAATCCTTGAACGCTTTTTTTAAATACAGTGTATTTTCTAACAGAGAAAAAAAATTGTGAGCATATCTTTGCCTTCTTCTTCTTGTATGTTTGCATAAGAAATTTGTTTGATCTGTTTAATTTTTTTTTTCGTTCTTCATTACTTGAGAGCCAGTTCAATAATTAAACAAATCAAACAAATTTTTTATGCAAACATACGAGAAGGAGAAGGCAAGGATATACTCACAAAGTTCTGACATGTACGCTAGCTAGATAGTGGCACAGCTGTAAGTAGTATTCTCTAACATTACATTATAAAGCTGTGTGATGTCTGCATTAGATCTGTCTGCATTTTTGTAGTGAGTGATTGTTGTTTGCTTAGAGGCTAATATTAACTTTAAATAATTAGCTGTTTAGTAATATAATCACTAAGTTTAGGCACCACATCCTGCTTCCGATGAATCTGTTACAGGCAAGAGAGCATACTAAGACCCCTGTGGTCTCGTGTTATGAAACAGACTGACTGGAAGTATAAGGGCATTGTATAGAGATATAGTATATTGTATGCAAGAGTAGAGAAACATGAGAAACAGTAGAACTCTTACAAGGCATCGTATCTCTGTACAATCCTCTCTCCTATGAGGAAACTAAGGCTGTGGAGGAGTATATCCAAGAAGCTCTATAACAGGGGTTCATCTGTTCATCAACACCTCCTGTGTCAGCCCAAGACCTTTGGCTACGCCTGCCTTGCTGCAATCTGAACCCCAGATTTGTGGGACCATGTAAAATAACATTGTAAGATCAACCAGGTAATGTTCTGATTGCAACGACTCACAGTGCTTGCTGACAATTACCCCCTACACTGTGCATTGGACAAAAAGGGGTCAAATGTAATATCTTGAGGACCAGAAAGAGTACAGCCCTGAGGAGAGGAGCTGGGAACCGTCCACTGACATACTTGATTAAGAGTAATGGTAGTGCAATATTTCATTTTCTATATTTTAATAAAGTTTAATAAAGTTACAACAAAAAACTTATTGATGCTTTTTCAGAACTTTGTCCTGGATTTGTTTTGATTGCTCCTTTATCTTCATGATGCTGTAGGTTTGGGTTTGTTCTCTTACAAACTCTGGGTACTTCCAGGAACAGGGGTATTTATATCACACGACATTTTTTTTTGTAATAATTTTTTAAGT
Organism: Pangasianodon hypophthalmus; assembly: GCF_027358585.1. NCBI lineage: Eukaryota > Metazoa > Chordata > Actinopteri > Siluriformes > Pangasiidae > Pangasianodon > Pangasianodon hypophthalmus. The sequence continues at coordinate 992,896 of NC_069721.1, read as the reverse complement.
AAATAATGAGCAAATTATTTTTTTGATAACTACATTGCTCCCTGCCAATATAATGGGCAATTTAGTTTAGATTTATGACAGATAATCCCAATTAAGTCAGTTTCATTTCCAGCAATTGTACATAAGTTTGCCTGTGATTTGAACCCTGTCTGTTTAACTATAAGTTATTCTGCTATTTTGGATGCTGCTATTAAACTGCTTGTGACTGAATCCAAACAGCTCTGCCTCTCAATGACAACCATACTGTCTATAACAGAAGTCCTTTCTTTCTTTTTTGATAAGGAAAATCAGACCTGTGCATTTTATACTATGGAGCAGCCCCAACCATGGTGTTAAACCAAAGTAATAGACTTTTTTCTTCTTTTCAGCAACTTTTGAAGATGTGACAAAGGACAATAGACCAAGATGATGCTGTGGCAAATTAGCTCCTGCCAATTACTTTAATTTGCATCTTAGAAATTAAAAAAATGGTGACTAATTCTTTTTTTATCTTTTCTAAAAATATAGTGCTCAAGATGAATGTAAGCACATGTTGAGCACTATAATTTTAAAATTATTTTATTCTTTAATTAGTTCCTTTCTTAACTTTTCACTTTATACAAGTATGAAGTAACATCTTGCAGATGGTAATGGTGTAATAGTTTGATGTATACTCACGTAAATAAGCAACAAGAGTTATCAAACCAAACTGTAGTAGAATTGCCAAGCGGTTAATTAACTGGTGGAGATAATCTGCAAAATAATAAGGACACAGTATGTACTGATTAGGCCAGTGTTTTCTAAATCCCACATACAGGCCACATTTTACTAATTCCCAGCTCCAAAAAGCCTAAATAAAGTAATCAAAAATACTGATGACCTGGTGCAGGTGTTTTTGGTGTACTGTACAAAAGTCTTTTTTTTCTTTTTACGCCTCTGGTACCAAGTGATGGAGGTATTATGTTTTCAAGTTGTCTGTGCCTCCCTCCGAGTTTGTTGTATGAAGAGACTTTTGCACAGTACCGTACTAGTACCGCACAGTACCCATCTCACTTCAGTAAACCTTCTGCCAGTTCTCTTGTCTCTTCCAATTTCCCTCACTTTCTGTCACACTAAATGATAATGTAAAATAAAATCTAGCAATGAATGTTCGACTTCCTGGCTCAGATAAGACATTATTAAATATATTTATTAGAGATGTACAGAAAACTTTCTGTCAAAAAGCATCAAAAAATGTCACTATTTGGTTTTCAGACGAAAGAGAAAAAATGTCACATTAAATAGGCTCCAACAAAGTGTCAAACCTAAAACTTTACTATTAATTGTAATGGTAGTGATACTTAAAAGTGATCCTTGTTTCCTGCTGTGCGATGTAACATTACATGGTTTCTATAAAGAAAATTAGACAAATGATTTGTTAAAGGATTATATTGAAAATGTGTTGCGTTTACTGCATTTACAAGCCTACCTGCCCACACACACACACACACACACACACACACACACACACACACACACACACACACACACACATAGGGCAGGACCATGCATTATTCTGGCATGGGTTTGGCACCATGAATAATATGGAAAGTGGGCCTCATGGCCCAGAAGTGAGAATTTAAAAAAGGACTTTTCTGGGTACCATAGATTTTTTTTCTCCATTTTTTTTTCTTTATTATTTAATTAAAGCTGCAAATGGATTATTATTTAACATTTTTAGCTACATATTTGCATAATGCCAACAAGAAGTTCTCACAGGACCACTGATCATCAAATCATACCTTGAAATGTTTTCAGATGGAGAGCAATCCAAAGTAGGAAAAGGATCCTAGCAAAATTAAGTGCTGAACAAGTTGCTGCTTCAGTAAAAAACCCTGGAGGAAAGATCAAATAATTAATTAATTAATGTATTGCAGCCAAATAAATAAATTGTTAGACCAACAACCCACTGAGTTTAAAAAGACACAATATTGTCTCTTTACTCCAGAACTGTACAAACAACCTAGAATTACTATTACTGTCAGTAATTATTAATGAAATTCAGTTATAAAATTTCCTCTAATTTTTAGGATTTTAAATGTTAGTGGCACCTCTGAATTTATATCTTTCATGTATCCTCTTTGGCAGTCCAGCGATGTGTTCTCTATAATAATGGTGATGGATATGGGGGAGACAGCAAGGGGTTGAATATCTTTAGGTTAGAACTGTAAACCCTGCTCTCTGGAGGCAAAGGTGAGGTATCTTTGTGTTTTCCCGCAGAAGCAATATTCCATTATGGCATTTACTCCTGCCTTAATCTTGTAACGTCACCTAGACAGTCTATACAAGCACACCGTACAGTCACGGTCGTAACTCAAATTTCCCTTTAAGTATTTGCTTGAGTCAGGACATCATGATTTCCAAATTGTAGGACAAGCTTATCTCATAGACCAAGACTAAACGTAGCCAATCAGACTGGTGTGTCTGTTTGTGATATCACACTAAGTACAGAGTGCACCAGAGTGGGTTTAGTCAAAACTATGTCAAACCCATAAAATCTCAGGTCCAGGACATGGCCATTCCCCCAGTGGAGTGGGCACACAAGCCTGTGGGAGGCTGTAGTCCCTTTTGGGAATTAGCTGAGACTATAGCTTCCATGATCCAATGCCAGACATGGTGTTTCATGATCAGTCACCCCATGAGACAGACAGTTTGTCAGATTTCCTGATCCCCACCGTCCTGTATTGCATGGACTGGGCAGAGAGCATTTGACTGTTCTTGCCCTTCAGAAGCAAACGGAGGGAGATAAAAGGCTAATAATATAATCACCTGGCACGTCAATGATGTGTCGGTAACTCTGGGGATGAATGTAGAATTAGGTTCCAGTAAAACCTGAGTCTTGTCCCGTAGAAATTGCATACATGGTGAGTTTACCAACATGGATACCAGTGTGGATGTCACTAATGCACTTTGCTGAAGCCAGTGCCAGCAGCATCACCATTTTCAAAGAAAGTGCTTTAAGATCCAACTGATCCAGAGGCTTGAATAGAGGGTCTGATAATACCTTCAGCACCATAGCCAAGTCCCTTGAAGTGATCAAAGCTTTAGATACAGGGTGGAGTCTAGGAGCCCTTCGTGTGAATCGGCAAATAAGGGAGTGTCAGTCCACTGTTGTGTTCCCAAAACCTACATGACAAACCAAAATGGCAGCCAGGTTTACCTTAATGGTAGAGAAGGTTTTGCCCTCATCTAGTAGTTCCTGTAGAAACAGGACATTGGAAAGCATCTGAGCCTGAGGCCATGCGCCACTCCTCAAACAGGTTCCATGTGCCATTATAGATTGAATTCATAGATGAATGCTCTTGTATTCTTCTGAATGGTCATGATAATGCTATCAGGTAGCCAGGCTGTGGTCAGGTTTAACCTCTCACACACCAGGCCCAAAGTGCCAGGCCTTCTGAGTAATGGTGAAATATTTTCCTACAAGCCTGAGGATAGGAGTTCTCTGCATCTAAGGAGGGGCCATAAGCAGCCACAAAGCAGTTGAATTATGTGGGCCAGCCAGTGTCTCCCTGGCCAGCAGGGGCTATCAAAATGAGCGTGAGCCTCTGTCCCGGTACCCTGCTTAGAGTTTTGACACACAAGTGGGTCTGTTTCCACTCATATGCAAGCACATCCACCCCCATTGGGGCATCCTGATCGTTTAGGGAATAAAACACAGGGCACTGCATGTTCTCTTTCGATGCAAAGAAATCTATTTCCACACTCCAGTAAATTCCAGTAAATCTGTACCCACATTCATCACACCAGGAACATGAGTGGCTCTCAAGTGACAGGAACCACGAGCTGCTCCACAGAGTCAGTTTGTGTGCCAGTATGTGCAGATGGCATCCTTCAACGAGTCCTTCAAGTTGATGTATGTGAACCAATCGCCTGGATGCACACAGCAGACAAGAGCTGCATGTGTTAGCATTCTGAACTTGTACTTCCTCAGATACTGTTCAGCGCACGTAGGTGAGGCCAGAAACATGTAGAAGATAGAAGCCAAATGGCTTACTTCATGCCTTGTCAGCCTGGCTTCTTTGTGTCACATTGGGGTTGAAGGACTTCTTAACCTATGTGCCTCTAGGCTCTGAAGGCTTGTTTGGGCAGTGAGTGGAGGCTTGAGGTAGTGGCTATCACTTAGGGATCTAGTAGGTGGGTGGACGGGCTACAGCCTGAGCGAACATCTGCTGAGGTATCTGGGAGGGAGCCGTGTGCTTCCTGGGGAGGTACAATTTAAGAAATATGCATTGAAGAACTGCACATCTGTGAAGGCGCAGGCAGAGGTCTGCTACCAGGCACATCTCGTCCCACGGTGCTGCATTTCTTCCTGCAGTTCTGCCTGACAGGCCATGAGCAAAGATGAGGCATTCAGGGCTCTGACAGACATGGTCACTGCTTTGTAGCATTTCTTAGTCATGGAGGACTGGAGACAATTGACCTTGGATGAAAAGGTAGAGACCCCCACAGTCATGGGGGACTTTTGAGTGGAATGGAGGCAGGATGCCACAAGAGGTTCTACTGGAGGTACAGTTAATGGGTGAATCCACTGCCTTCCATGTCGACCCAGTCAAATGCTGACCGTCCTTAGATAGGATTTTTTTTGTAGAAAATGGAGTGCTCCATGAACGACTAGGCATTCCTTGCAGGGCATTTCAATTTGGCAGCTGTTTTACCTGATGCTATGGGCTTTGTGGCCTGTGTGTGTAAAAGGTTCTCTGTCGACTTTGTCCTCTTCAGAACTGAGGTCAGTAGACTCATCCACATAGTCGGACCCATCTTCTGCAATCACACACTGCGCAGCCCTGAAGCTGTCTTCCATCTCACTCAGTAATGGGCAAAAAGCATTGAGCTGGTCGCTCCAGCTAGCTTCCTCGGGAATGGCGAGTTCCTGCAAGTAGCCTGCTGTGTCTTGTGGCAGGAGAATGGCTGCTCCTACCATAGGGCCTATGTCAATCAGGTTAGCTTGGCACATCAGCCTGTGCAAGTTACTCTTAAGGGGAAAAGCAGGCATAGTGTTCACACAAACCCAGGGATACTAGCACACACTGGGCATGTTGTGGCCCTAGGCATGAAGCACACACCAGTTGAGTGCCCATGCTCAATATCTTGTTCCTACAGATGTATGTCTTAGCTGGGGCTTTGCCCTTTTCCATTGTTAGGGGGGGGTTCTGCCATTGACATGTCCTCTTCGGAGCAGGGCGTAGTGAAGTGGCTATACTGGCAATATGGAAGTTGACTAAACTTATAATTTTGTTAAGGCTGAACATGACCCTTGCTGATTAACTGATGAATACATTTTTACATTTTTTGAAAATAAAAACTTGGACAATTACAATCCAGTCCAGAATTTTTGGCACCCTTCAGGAGCGGCATGTTATTTTAACCAGGCAAAAATACATGTAAAGAAATAAACATTACACACGATAACAATTTTTATGACAAATTGATGTCTATACATTTTATGGTATTTTGATTATGTTTATATTGTTGTCAGTTTTTAAGTGGTTTTTTTTTTTTGCCTTTGAATATGGTCTGTTTTCTGGGGTATAAATACGCACAAGATACAGAGCTCTTACTGCAGAAGATAAATATGGTTTCTGACTTGCACCAGTCAGGTAATGAATACAGAGAAGTACAGTTTTTGAAACAAAAAGTTTGTTTTTTTTTTAAATGTAATTGTGGAGCAGTTAAAAAATTACACAAAATTGAGGGAGGCAAAGAAGTGGCCAAAAATTTATTACATATATATTATATTCTTATTTTGTAGGAGGGTATACTTATTTTTCATGAGGGGTGTCAAGGCTGTAATTCTGGAGTTTACTGTGATACAGTTGTAAACATTGTAATTGTGAAAAGCAACACTTACCCTCAGTAACACCCCAAAGGATGAAGACAATAGACATAGTAATATTAGGACAAAGGACATGTGCACACTGTATAGCTAGGGCTCTTCTGCTGTCATCTACAAACAAACAAAAAAAGAATATTTGTATAAGGTTTTCTGTATTAAGTTTAAATGTAACCTTACCAAACTTCTGAAGAGATAAAATGAAGACCAGACTTACCATTATTTTTAAAAGATGTAAAAGATAGGTAGCCTAGGATAAGTGATCCAAAGACAAATCCAAGTATACATAATACAAAAATTCCAATATGCATAAAGGAAAAACCTGCATGGCACAAACACCAGAGTTAATAAAGCATTATAACACTGTAATATTTGTGATGAAATACAAACAACTGGTGATATTTTAAAATAATCACACCAACTTACTAATGGACTTGTCTCTAAGAAATATATTTTCATATTATAGTTATAATGCTTTTATACATATTACAGTTAAAATGCTTTTTTTGTTAATTTTTTTATATAACTTCTTGTTGAATATGCTGCTTGCTTTAAACTGAAAAAATAAGTCAATTTGGAGTAATCACTGATATTTTTATTACTTTCCCTGCATCAGACAAAAACCTATAAATGACATAAATATAAGAAACAACCAGATTTTTTTTTTTTGGTTGCAGCCCCTTTCCCGGTCATAATACTGTACGTTTAAAATTAATGGACATTTGAAGGGACTGATATCATGCAAGAATAATGCACTTAAAGGAAAGCATGACCTCACACATTCCTACAGTTGGCTAGTGTCACTGTGATTGGCAGGGGAGAGAAAGTTTGCCCCTCCCACCCAATGAGCATGGCCAATTTTGCTCTCATAAGGGCAGTGCATCCCACATGATTTTAGCCCTGATAATCCACTTCTGACTTATTAAGGCGCTCAGCTCTGCTACATTTTTACATGTTTTGTGCATAAAAAACATTGACTTACCCAGCTGCAGCACTTCCACAGTTGTATTGTCTGATAATGCCCCAGAGAATGCTAAACATATATACAGCCCTTTGTCCTCAGTTTGAACACTCTTCAGTCTCAATGAGAAGTTTCCTTTGTTCCTTTCTTCAGCACTGAAGAGCTCGACTCTGTCTCTGTATCTCTCATGGGATGAGTCTGTCAGGACCTCACTCTCCTGATAGAACAGCACTAAGATATCTTCATCCATTTTCTTCCATGACACCTCTTCTATATTTTCCAGTGGGATATTTGAGTCTACAAAGCAATTCAGAGTGACATCTTCACCGACATAAGCAGATATGACGTGGCCTCCAGACACGATCAAGCGCTCTGAAATGAGAATTGTAAAAAAAAAAAAAAAAAAAAAAATTAAATTGATTATACATAAGAAAGAATTGAACTCAAGTGTTCCTTTTTAAATCCAGCATTATTTACAGAACATTATTTACACTGGGTGATAAAATTTACCTACCAGTCTCCTTTATTTCAATCAGAGTTTCATCAGAGTCCAGTTTTGTGTAAACAGCACACTTATAAACTCCTACATCTTCACAGGTCACATTTGTAAGGAAGAGAGAGAAGTTTCCATGAGCGATCTCCTCAGTGAAGAAATGAGCTCTTTCATGATAACGCTGGTTCTGAGACTCTGGTCGACTCTCTCCGTCCTGCCACAAGTGCACTAGAGTTTCAGAGTCATTTCTTTTCCACTCCACTTCCAGTTCTTCCATTGGTAGAGGAGTTTCTACAAAGCAGGGCAGCATCACTGAGCCTCCCAGATGGACAATGAGAGGATCAGATGGACCATGGAGATGGAACCCTAAAGTGAATAAAAACGCTGGTAAAAGATGTCGACCTAATGTGTTAACTGTCAGTCAAGTCATCATGTCCCAATTTTGTTTGTTCTTCCCACATTTGTGTGTATTTACTCTGCTAAGGCTATACCAGTTTTCCTCCACTTTACTAAAACATGCCACTAGGTTAGGGTGACCATATTTTGGTTTTCAAAAAAGAGAGGGCACTGGGGCAGGAGGGTGGTACGGAGCACAGAAGCACCCATTGTGGGTGGGAGGTTTGGCTGGGGGGCTTCTTCAAGTAGGCCTTAGTTGTAGCACCATGGCAATGTGTATGTGTGAGGGTGGAAGGGATAGTTGATAATGCCTCTAAAACTATGCAAATATGTTAATGAATTTTAATACATAAACAGTTAGTCTTAACAAATGCCTCGATAACCTATATGGCCAAATAGTCTCCTTTCAATTCAACTAATGTATCTTACAATAAAATAAATAAAAAGAAAAAAAATGAGTTTAACTTTTACCACTTTTTACATGTTAAACATGTTTTTTGCCAGTTGCCATAAAAAATCACTATGTGAATAGACACTGTGCCCGGTGAGGCAGTACCTCCTTGTTTATGTCTTGTTTAAAATTGTGTTTAAAAAAAACATGTAAAACACATGTTTAAAATTGTATTGTACAGAAGCCCCTTCAGTGGTTCATTTCATTTGTCTACTGGTTTTCCTTAAGTGAAAAAAACTGTACGTTTGCATTGTGTGAGAGAATACCAAATTTACAACACAATACCAAAATTTTTCAAACTTTGCAAAAAAAATGGTAGTGGAGTGTAATATCCTGTAAAGCAGCAGAATACAGAGGCAGGGACTGCAAATAATGTCTCTTTATTTTACAGAAACCGAACATGAGCACAAGCGGAATCTGGCTAGGACAACTACCTCTACTCTGCTGAACTCTGAACTTGCTGTTAACCTAGAATGCCCTCTAGTGGTTACACTCCCAAATTACATAATACTTAATACTTAACTACATGGAGGCAGATGCAACTGCAGGTAATTTAATGTGGAAAACAAAGCCAAAACAAAGCCAAAACAGTGAAAACGAGAACCATTAACATGAACAAGAAAACAACAACAACAAAAGCTTGAGTGACACCCATAGCAAAGCTGTCAGCCCTAGTAACGTTCTCTGTGGGGAAGAGGGGCAGAGGGACAGCCCCAGCCTAGTCATTCCAGCGTGGCATTGATCCATTCCCTCCCCCCTGTTGTTCCCACATCAGGGAGTTCTGATCCAGGAGCCCCTAATGAACTCAAAAAAAACCTGCTGCATCCATCGGTTGGTCAAGCTTTCTGTCAGGTAGTGGAGGAGGATGCAAGTACAGGTAATTTATTGTGGAAAACAAAGCCAAAAGAAACAAACCAGTGAAAATAAGAACCATTAAAATTAACTATGGATACAAGGCAAGAAACATACAGACTATAAGCGAGAACGTGGCACACACGACAACAAACAACAACAGAAGCTTGACAATGAGACACTAAAAAACTGGAATTTAAATAGTAGTGCTAATCAAGGCGAAACAGGAAACAGGTTTCAGTGATCAGTGTGGCAAGATTATGTGACGTGTTTTTCAATTGTTTGTCTGATTTTTAATCCGATTCCATCGCATCAGGAAGTCCTTTATTTTGAATAAGAGTGAAATTTATAGCAACAGGCCCTGGAGCTAAGTAAACGGCCAAATTCAGTTTAAATTTATACAAAAGATAAAAGATGGTGAGTAAAGGGTTATAATAAATAATAATAAATCCATAAGCTTGCTTGCAAATAAAATTACTCATGCAAAAGTAGAGATGTTGAAGTTGTGGTAATTCTAGATCATTTTTAGACTAGCTTTGTGCCAATTCAGTGATGTTGCTGGTAGATTTGCTGAATTTTAAACCCCTTTAGTCACTTTATTTAACAAAAAAAAAAAATCTAGTGACTTTATAAGCAGATGTTAGCAACTGTCCTACACTTGATACAGCTCTCTAGCTGAAATCACAGCTGCTGGTTATATAAGATGGGAGAGCAGGTTCACTCGACTCACCAAAGCCAATGACCAATAACTGATCACCATTGTTCCCTAAAACCAATCACTGATAACCAATAACCAATTCTTTGTGATATTTACAATGAACAAGTGAGTTATTCAATCTGTAACCGTTTACTTCGTGCCTATTTCTCAACCCCTTATACAGCTTCATTTTGTCTGTGTTCTTAATAAAAATTGTAGAATATTATAAATACGTCAATAAAACCCTATTCTATTGCATTCTATCATCTATCTATCTATCATCAGATAATCCTCCCTCATGTAACACATTACACTGACTTTCACATTTCAAACATGAAATTCTCATTTCCAGATTAAATATCTTTCATGCTACATTCTTGTGTACATTTCCTGCACACTTTGGTTCAAGCTCCAGTTTGTATTGTATCTACAGAGGAAGTGCAGTTCCTCAAAAAAACAGTTTATGCATGAACCAGAGAACCACACCCATGTCTCTAGTTCTGCTTTTTAACAAGTGCCACAATACACACTTGAGTTGTATTTAGTGATTTTGCGATTAGAAATGTATTTTTTCTTCATGATTCTGGTTGATTGGCAGTTTTACAGACAAACTATTATTTCTAGTCCCTCAATTCTGCATTGGTTTTTTTTCACAAATTCTATACTGTCTTTCAGCTCCATATGACTCAAAATGAATTCACAGTGCACTAACAAGCAGAATAATGCTTTACATTACCGTGACAGATGACCACCGACAGCAACAGAAGTACAGATGACCACCAAAAGCACCACATTAGAGCAGTCTCCATGTCTGCGACGAGAAAAATTGAAGAACGATTCCACTTCCACTTTAACTTTTCAGATCACATGGGTAATGACTAGCTCTGTGGGAATGCCCTTCTGTCAACACTTATAAGCATATTTTACAAATGTTTTTAGTGTTTATATAATGAAATTAGTCTCAAAATTATAATAAATGCATGCACAATTATCCATGAACTTTATAAATGTTGCAAATGCACAAACAAATGAATGTGCAGTGATTTGTACAAATAGAGACATATTTGTGAATACAAATATGTATGAGTCAGTTCAGAGAAGAGATAAATGGATCACTGTACAGCAATAAACACCAACTCAACTCAATGAACAAATCACAGTCTCTCAAGCTACCTCTCATTTTATCACAGTCATCATTAGACTCATGGCACATTGAGTGAATTCAGTATATTCAGTATATTCAGTGAATTCAGTGACTCACATCACAGCCAGGAAGACGTTCCTTTTCTGCTAGGGCTTACATAGACGAATCCTCTAAGGCCTGGTTTAAACATCTGGGTTCTTCTTGATTTGTCTTATATAATGTTCAAGAAAAGCAAAATGTAAAAGAAACTATTGTGTCGTATGTAGTTAATGAGCAGTAAAGAGAATTTTGCCTTATATTTGTGAGTTTTATATTAAAGGCTCTCTGTTTGTGCAAGATTTTTTTAATTAAAACTGCACCAGTGTGGCTAGAGTAAACATACAGATGACTTGTCGACACTCATTTGAAGTAACTCCTGTTTTTTTATGATATTACATAATATTAATATTAATATTACATTTTAAAGAAAAGCCTCTATTTATTGCATTTTATATTTAAAACAAACCCTGACATGTCTCAAAAATGCCTTTATTTAGTATGCCGGCAACACAATACAACTAGTAGCACTAGAGTCCTTACTAGAACTGGAAATTTTGACAAATCATCTATTGTGACAACTCCACAGGTTCGGGCGGAAATGAGGAAGCAGAAGGCAGGCTTGGGAACAACACAGAGGCGTTTTAATCTCCAATTTTCACTTTCAGCGGTTTTATTGTTCTCTCTCACACACAGACACACGCGGCTCTGTGCTGGTTGCTCTCTCTCTCTCTCTCTCTCTCTCTCTCTTGATGCTTGATGCTGTACTTGTCTCTTGCATGGAGAACTTGTGGCTGATGTACAGCACGGGGCGCTCCTCCACCTCTACCACCTGGAACAACACAGTCCCCAGCCCCCTATCCGACGTATCAGCCTGCAAAATAAAAGAGAGAAAGAAGTTAGGAGAATGCAAGAGCGGTCCACCACAGAGTGCAGCTTTTACCCGAATGAAAGCCTGCTGGCATGGCTCCTTCCACTGGACCGTATCTGGCGCCCCCTTTTTAGTGAGATCAGTCAGTGGGTTGGTGACATCCGAATAATTAGGTACAAACCTACGATAATAGCCACCCAGCCCCAGAAACTGTCTAACCTCCTTTTTGGTCTTGGGTCTCGGGCAGGCCGCAATCTCTGCTGTCTTATCAATTTCAGGACGCACCTGCCCATGGCCCAAGTGGAAACCCAGATACCATACTTCCACCCGCCCAATCGCACACTTCCCTGGGTTCGCCCTGAGTCCAGCCCACCACAACGATCTCGGAATAGCCCTCAGGTGCTGCATGTGGACGGAGAATTCTGACCATGAGTCGCTGGAACATCACGGCAGCCCCAAACAACCCAAAAGGAAGGGTTACGAGTTGGTGTAACGCAAACGGAGTGGAAAAGGCAGTTTTTTCGTGAGATATTGGAGTCAATCGGATCTGCCAATATCCCTTTGTTAAATCCAGTGTCAAATAAAAGCAAGCCACCCCTAACCGATCGAGCAGCTCGTCAATGCAAGGCAGTGGGTATGTGTCGAATTTAGACACTGCATTGACTTTTCTAAAGTCCACACAAAGAGTTCATCCCAAACCACATTATTTTTGTGTGCAACCAGACGATAGGGGCGGCTGCATACTACCACCCCTGGGGTTGTTTCTATGTGCTTCTCTATGAGATCAGTGCAACCAGGGAGAGGCGAGAACACATCGGAAAACTTAGCCACGTCCGTGATTTAGGACAGAGAGAGGTGGTCTTCATAAGGGGCCGAAGTGGATTGATCTGCTGTTTTTAGATTTACCTCTGGTCCTAGCTCCTCCTTCTCTGGAACAACCATTGCCAAAGCCACAGGAACTGCCTCCCTCCATGGTGTAAGGAGGTTAAGGTGGTACACCTGTCATGCCCCGCCTCTATCGATTCGCCTTACCTCATAGTCGGTGTCCCCAACCCGTTGTGTGACCTCAATGGGCTCTTGCGACTTGGCGAGTAAGTTAGAGCTCGAAGTGGGTAGTAAAATGAGCACTTTATCTCCCAGTGCAAACTCTCGTAGCTGAGTACCCCTGTTATACAGCCGGGATTGACATTCTTGCGCCTGTAGCAAATTCTCCTGGGTTATGTGGCTGAAAGTGTGGAATTTTGCTTTCAGGTCAACAACATACTGAATTTCGTATTTACTGTTAGAAGATCCCTCCTCCAAGATTTCCTGAATGACATCGAGCACACCACGAGGCTTCCTCCCACACAATAACTCGAACGGGGAAAATCCTGTGGGGGCTTGCAGGACCTCTTGTACTGCAAATAACAGGGGCTCTAGCCACTTATCCCAATTTCACGCATCGTCGTAAACAAACTTACAAATCATGTTTTTCAATGTTTGATTGAATCGTTCCACCAGTCCATCCGTCTGCAGATGATAAACACTGGTGCGAATCGATTTAATCCCCAACAATTTGTAAAGCTTGCATAATATTTGTGACATAAAAGATGTGCCCTGATCAGTCAGGATCTCTTTGGGGATCCCGACTTGGGAGATAACATGGAAGAGTGCCTCTGCTTTCAGGTATAGCATTGCATAGTCCACTAGAACCAACACAAAGCGATGCCCTCGTGCAGTCCGATCTAACGGCCTGACGAGGTCTCATGCCAATTCTTTCGAAGGGAACCTCGATTAATGGGAGTGGGCACAAGGGCGCTTTTGGGGTGGCCAACAGGTTCACCAGCTGACATTCCCGACATGCTGCGCAACACCTGCAAACATCGCCATGAATGCCTGGCCAATAGAAGCGGGCCATGAGACGGTCCAGGGTTTTATCCTGTCCTAAGTGCCCCGCCATTGGATTATGGTGAGCTGCCTGGATTAATAATTCCCGACAGCTCTTCAGAACCAACAACTGGGTCGTTTCCTCTTGTGTTTGGGTGTCCTAGGTCACTCGATATAACCTATCCTTAATAATCGAAAGATGAGGTGGGAGAGCGCAGCATTAGGCTGAATTCGCTGACCATCGATTGCCCTCACTTGGTCGAAGGCGTACCTAAGGCTCTCATCGTGTGACTGCTCCAAGGGGAAATCCCCAAGAGAAATCCCCTCCAAGAGAGGAGGAGCGGCGCTCCCCAGCTCTCGATGACCCCCTGACATGGAGCTGACGTCGCCGGCCCCCGGCACCGCCTCCCCAGCCAATGCTGTGAACTGCTCCAGCACCAAGAGGTCGATCGCATCCTCTGCGCCGCGTCCCTCAGCCAGCAGCCACCTCCAGCAGGTGTCATGGAGCTTCTGGGCAAAAGCAAATGGGCGGCCGAGCTCGTGGAAGGTCAGTGAACAGAAGCACTGACAGGCCCTATCTGATCCACACTACACTGGCTACCAGTTAAATATTGTATTGTTTATGAATGTATAGGAACCTATACAGCACTAAATGGTCTTGCTCCTCAGTATTGAAACCAGTTCTGATGCTCTCACATGGTCACTGAGGATTTCTGACATTGCTGTTTGTTGTGGTGCAACACTGTAACTGTTATTTTATTTTAATTTTTTTGCACACATACTTTATGGTGTCTAAATGTCTTCACTGGGTATACATAACAGTAACTGGGTTTATTATAAAGTGTGGGGGAAAGTGCACTCTCGATTCAAGTCTAAAAAGGGAAAAAGTAGAGAAAAGACTTAGAAAACTGATCAATAATGACCACGATCACTGTTTTTCCTTGCTAGGCAGGAAGGTCCATCATGAAAGGGCCAAGTGGGACCATGGGCATTGTGGAGTGGGTAGCAGCATCAGTTCCCCTGCAGGCAGGGTTCGTGAGACCAAGGACTGCGCACAGACTGTACAGGATAAGATGAATTGATTGAATTGGATGTCCATTAACATGTGAGACCACCGGTATTTGTTTCCGAGCAGATTGTGGGTTTTTTGGACCCCTGGGTGTCCGGTAGCCAGTGACGTGTGAGCCCAGGTGATGAGTCTGGATTGTAGATGGGGGGGCTACGAAAGTCTTTCCCTGAGGGCAGGTGCTAGGAGTGTGGAAGTGGTTGGCACAGTTTGTTTCTTGGTCCAGATCCCAGGTCAGTGCACCTACAAAGCATGATTCAGGGAAAATGCGTTCCTGATTGCCTGTTCGAGGTGAGGTTGTATGCATGTGGGACAGGGCATCTGCTTTCCCATTCTTGGAGTTTGGTCTGAAGGAGATGGTTAACTGGAAATCAGTGAAGAATAGCACCCATCTGGCTTGGCAAGAGTTGAATCATTTAGCAGTTCTCAGATATTCAAGGTTCTTGTAGTTTGTTAATATGATGAAGGGGTGCAGGTGCCCTCGAGTCAGTGTCTCCATTCCTCAAAGGCTAGCTTAACAGCCAACAGCTCTCTGTTCCCCACATCATAGTTGCATGAGTTTTTTGAAGAAAAGGCGACTGGGTGAAGTTTGGGTTTTTCTCTGAATCTTTGAGAGAGTATTGCTCCAACCCCTGTATCGGAGGTATACACCTAGACTACAAATGGCTTAGTGGGGTTGGGATGCTGGAGAATAGGGCAGACATTAACACCTCTTTCAGCTATGCCAGTGCTTGATCTATCTTGGAATTCCATTTTAGCTTCTTGGGGCCCTTCCTCAACAGGGTGGTTAGCATGCTAGTGATAGAGCTAAAGCCCCAAATGAAGCACCTGTATAAGTTGGTGAACCCCAATCAGCGCTGTAAATCCTTGACTACGTTAGACTTTGCCCAGTCCTTTACAGCTGTGACTTTGCTTTGATCCATGAAAACCTCTTCAGGGTTAATGTTATATCCCAAAAACAAGATCTAGGTGACATAGAATTCGCATTTCTCACCTCTGACATAGAACTGGTTGTAGTGGTGAAAACATGTTCCAAACTTCCAATTTTGTCCCTTGTTTCTTGGCCACTGTGGAAGGTGTTGATGCAATAATCCGACACGTGCAAAGTAGCATGAATAGATCCGGAAAGGCTTGTTGAGGTTCCAAACAATAACTGAAGTTTATTAAACCAAAATTAACTTGAATTGCAATATAAAACAAACAAACAATTTAAAGGCTAATTGCAGGCTTGCTGCACCATGCCATCTTAGCTCCATGCGCACGGTCGAAAGACTGTATGCTCTCGCACCAGCGCCCCCCCTCCTGTCAGGGGTGGCATATCCTTTTAAACATTTTTCCCTTCACACCTATAGAGGGCACACACTCAGAGAAATAAACAACATTAACAATATAGCAGCAAACTAATATTTAAATGAGCATATAGAAAAATTAAATAAGATAGTAAGCATGGCTCCTACACTGGTTGTCCTTTAGTTTGCATAGGATTTGCTTGACATGGTTAACATGGGTTTCCAAACTTATAAATTTAAAATTTATATCAGGAATTTATATATTTCTGTAAAGCTGC
Source organism: Pangasianodon hypophthalmus (assembly GCF_027358585.1). Lineage (NCBI taxonomy): Eukaryota > Metazoa > Chordata > Actinopteri > Siluriformes > Pangasiidae > Pangasianodon > Pangasianodon hypophthalmus. The sequence goes on along the minus strand of NC_069721.1, from coordinate 976,645 downwards.
TTTGTGACAATGTCCATTGTTAAAAGCGCTATACAAATAAAATTGAATTTAATTGAGTTTCCTTGGATGGGGAATAAATCAGGATGTCATCTATGTAAGCAATGATGAATTTGCCTAACATGTCTCTGAGAACATCATTAATAAGGCATTGGAACACAGAGGAGCCGCAAGGGAGCCCATATGGCATGACACAATACCCGTAATGACCAGAGGTTGTGCTAAAAGCCATTTTCCATTCGTCCCCATCTCTGATGCGAACCAGATTATATGCATTGTGCAGGTCCAGTTTAGTGAATATTTTGGCTTCTCGAAAATGTTCTAGGGCAGAAAGGGCTGGAGGCACAGGTTAGCAATACTTGGTGATTTGGTTCAGACCACGGTAGTCAATGCATGGTCTAAAACCTCCTCTCTTCTTTTTCACAAAGAAGAACCTGGCTGACAAGGGGGATGTAGAGGGTCAAATGTATCCTGAGCTAAGTCTTCGGAAATGTACTCCTGCATGGCTTAGCTCTCTGTGGCTGACAGAGAGTAAATGTTATTCCCTGGGGGGCGTGGTCCCAGGCATGAGTTCTATGGCACAGTCCTACAGACGATGAGGTGGTAGGCCACTGGCTTTGTCTTTGCTGAACACTTCTTTATACTCTTGGTACTCTATAAGACCTTTTAGGTGGATGCTGTGAGCACCACCGGTACTCAGAGACAGGATTCGTGGCAATGTGCTGATCAGCTGATAATCTCTCTTGATGTACAGGAAATGTGAGGGTTGTCTTTTTGCATCTATGGAAAGCCGAAGACAATGGGATACTTGGATGTGACAGTGATCAAAAGGGAGAACCTCCTCTGATGGGACCTCCATCTAGGGCATGGGTATGCAGGGGGTGTTGGAGAGGTTGAATGCAGAGCTTGAGTTCTTAGGCGATGGTTCTGTCGAAGAAATTTCCAGCTGCACTGGACTCAGTCAGTGCTGTAAGAGTATAGACACCTTCTGAGTACTTTATCTGAACAGGAATCGAGAATGCTTGAGAGGATAAATTATTTCTGCAAAGCTGCTTTGTGACACTGTCCATTGTTAAAAGCCCTATACAAATAAAATTGAATTGAATTGAAATTTAATAATTTAATAAATAATTAGACAGACTCATCGAAGGCAGGCATTGATCGAGGTGAGCCCGCTACAAAAGCTAGGGCCAAATGCAAAATGGCGTAAAATCTCAAAAATAAATTTATGAATCAAACTCTTTTAAAAATGACAAGAAATAAAATAAGAGCTCCCTCATTAACCAATCTTCAGAAAGATCTGAAGTGGTGCTTTCCTCACTGTACTCTTATTAACATCTGCTTGTGTAACTGTATTGTAACAGTAATCAAACAGTAATCAATCCTCGCAACAGGCACAATTTTTAGACAGGCATAAAAAAAAGACAACCTTTTCTAAGTAATTTTTGATCAGGCGAAATTCACAACTACCTAAAGGGTCCTTCGAATCCGGATTTGCTCGCTTCATTTACACACCACCTTCGTTATTAAATTCTTAACTCGTTTGTTTTCGTGGGAGGGGGAAACAGTGATTTTCATCTTTACAAACGCTCTAAACATCCTGTTGAAAATGGTAAGAGTCATCAAATGTGCTATTTGCTCAATAATTCATTCGCATTTTCCCCACCTGTATTCCGAATTACAGCCATTGGCTAGTAGGATAGGGGGCGGGGCTTGTCGGAATACGGGCGGAATAAAAAATACATTCATTCTGTGTACTTAGTGAAAAGCCTCCATTTTGAACGTGTAGATTTATTATTAGTACTATTAGTATTAGTATTGCTTTCTGTTTCTATTTAATTATTTTATTTTGCGTTTAATTGATGTTTGTTATTTATTTACTTATCTTTATATACTTATAATTATTTCCATTACTATATTTATTAATTATTAGTGTTTCTGGTTTGAGAAAGGCATTATTTAAATGAAACTATTTGTTTGTTTGTTTTATTTGAATTGAATTGTACTTTGAATTGTATTGTAGCTTGTAGTAGTTATTAAGTGTAATAAAGCTCAGTTTTGGGATCAGTGTGTGAAAGCTGATGGAACAGAAACACACTCTGGTTGTATGTATGTGTATGTGTGTGTGTGTGTATGTGTGTGTGTGTGTATGTGTGTGTGTGTGTGTGTGTGTGTGTGTGTGTGTGTGCAGGTTTTTAACGTCCCCTGGATCTTTTCTCCTGTTCGAAGCGTCCTAACAGTCTTCCATCAGCTGATAAAGTGCGAGGTCAGATCTGCACTCTGATTGGTCAGAAGATGTTGATTAGTTTTCTAGAACAGCAGCTCTGACAGTAGTGCAGGTTTACATGAATGCGCTCGTACTAATGCGTTAAAGAAACGTGTGTCATCGTTGCCATGGTGAAGTTTTCTGTGAAGAGACTCTGATTGGTGAGCAGATCAGCCAATCACGTTCTCTCTCCCACTTCACACTTTGAATTTGTTCAAGTCCAGATTATACACTAGAGTTAGAACGTGATCAGCGTCGTCCAGCTCACTACCGCCAGCCTTTCATTCCTGTAGCACTGTAGTTATGTCCTGTAGCTGTGTGTGTCGTACCTGTGTGTCGCACCGTGAGTCCAGGAGAAACCTTATTTCCTCTCACTGTGCACTGAGGCGTTAAAATTAATTCAGTTTAATAGAGTTAAATGTTTTTCTTTTTCAGATTCCGGAGCTGAACAAAGCGTCGGTGTGTGTGAGAGACAGAGGACGAGTGGAAACCATCATCAACAACATGCGGAGAGCAGGACCTAATGCACTGCAGGTACACACACACACACACACACACACACACACACACACACACACGCAGGATCACGATCCAGTGCATTCCTGATCTCAGGTTAATGTCTGTGTGGGTTTCCTCAGGGTTCTCCAGTTTCCTCCCAAAGACATGCACGTAGAAAGATTGGCTACGAGAAATTACCCCTAGATGTGAACGTGTGTGTGTCCTGTGATCCATGTGTGTGTATGATGTGCGTGTGCGTGTGTGTGTGTGTGTGTGTGTGTATGTGATATGTGTATGATGTGTGTGTATATGATATGTGTATGGTGTGTATGATGTGTGTGTGTGTGTGTTTAGGTGATCTCTGACTTCGACATGACACTCACCAGATTTGCTCACAATGGGACACGCTGCCCTACCACACACAGTGAGTACACACACACACACACACACACACACACACACACACACGCTGAATAACCTGACAGTTGCTGCTGATATATCTGGTGGTGTGTGTGTGTGTGTGTGTGTGTGTGTGTGTGTGTGTGTGTTAGGGGTGGGGCGATATGACAAAAACATCATATCACGATTTTTGAAGGTATTTCTACACAATATATTTCACGACATTAGCAAAGAAAATTTTTTTATTTTAGAATTTTAAAGATTAAGTGCAAAATTCTAACATATCTATTTATACTTACACACACACACACACACACACTATATACAGTTTTATTGAATTGTTTTGTGTGTGTGTGTGTGGGACATCTTTTACGTTCATGTTAGTTTTATTGAATTGTTTTGGATTATTTGTGTATTGTATAATAAACTCTTTCTCTTTACACTTTTTCTGTAGTTATTCATAAAACTTTATTCTCCGTTCTCCATCGTTAGCAGTTTGTCGTTAAAGCGTCTGTGTGAAATGTGTGTTGAAGTGTTCTGTCGTGTGTGAGGTGTAACAGTGGTGGAGTGGATAAAGAGAATTGTGATGAGAAATATTTGTGATAATTTGTGAATTGTTGCTGTAAGCGACGTTAGCAGTTCCAGCTAAACGTTACTCTGAAATGACTCAGCGCTTTAAAGCTAGCGCTTTACTCCTGGCTCATTTATGCTTTACAAAATAACCGACACACAGGAAGGACCGCCTCTTTGCAGAAGCGTTTGCTGATTGGTTAAATGAAGTAAAGAAATTAAAGCAGTCTAATGTTTTTTTTGTTTTGTTTTTTTCTCAGATATTCTTCACAGCAGCGCTCTCATTAGCGACGACTGTAAAGCAAAGGTAAACAACCGCCAGCCATCACGAGGACAAAACATTTAAAAAATTAAGAGAAAAGCAGATTGAAGTGGAATCAAACACTCCGTGTGTGGTGCTGTTATAGGAAAATAATCAACATTGTGTGTTAATTATGAGTTACCTTTATTCAGCAGCACTGTAGTATAATGTAATGTAGCTATTATCATTATGATACGTCTGATTAATTAATCACTTGATCATGTAACTGTATCATACAGTGGTTGGGTTTGGGGTTAAAAGTAAAAAAAAAAATTAAACAAATAAATAAAATGGCTTCATTAAATCAATATGATGGTATACATTTGATATGATTTATTTAAATTGTTGGATTATGAATAAAAAATAATCCTAAGAATTCACACAATCCTAAAGGAAGTATTTATGTATTTGTTTATTTATTTAGTCATTTATTTGGTGATTTGATTTTTCTGTCCGTGATAATGTTTGAGACCTAATTTCCTTTATTATACAAAAATAATTTTCGTCATGTAGTAAAGTGCTGTTTTTTTTTTGGGTTTTTTTCGCAACTTTTTATGCAGATGACGGATTTGTTGGCTCATTATTACCCTATTGAGATCGACAACTCGATGTCGGTGGAGGAGAAAGTTCCTCACATGGTGGAATGGTCAGCGATCACACCATCATTAACACTGGAATGCATTCTAATTCTGTTTTTAGCATTATTTTACGTTTTATTCGTAACTAATTAAACACAATTGTGGTAAACAAACCTTCAGACAAATTTCAGTCTGCCTGCGTACACTGTGTGTGTGTGTGTGTGTGTGTCAGGTGGACGCAAGCTCACGATTTGCTCGTCCAACAGCGAATCAGGAAAGACCAGCTGGCTCAGGCTGTGAGAGACTCGGGCTCCATGTTGAGGTGTTTACCCACAATGCATCATGTTTCATATATTTCAGTTGGTACACTTCTCTGTGTATTATCATGCTGACTGCTCTCAGCCAATCAGAAGATGCTGTGTGTGTGTGTGTGTGTGTGTGTGTGTGTGTGTTAGAGAGGGGTACAAGTCTTTCTTTGACGTGCTGCAGCAGAACTCGGTCCCTCTGCTGATCTTCTCAGCCGGAATTGGAGATATTTTAGAGGAAGTGATCAGAGAGCACGGCGTCTTCCACCCGAACGTGCGCATCTTCTCCAACTACATGGACTACGACCAACACGTAATTGCTCTTCAGCTCTTATTTATGACCAGGACTGACTTTAAGCATGTTACATGTTATGAATTTTTTGTATTTGTGTCTACATGTCCAGATCTGAAGAGAGTATGAGCTTACTAAAGCAAAGTATTACTTTAGATAGCTGCTTGACTTCACACATGGATAAAACTCATATCACTTTAATATTGATTAGAGACGTCACTGAAAATGTTCAGCTGGCAGACAAAATGGTACTTTATACTAATTCTGATACAGAAAAAAAGACTACATAGGCCTACAATGAAGCGTCAGATCTAACACATTACACATAACTGTACTGGTAATGATGCTCCCAGTGCATTATGGGTAATACAGATACTGTCTTCCACACCACTGAGGATGGCTGAGTAGACATGATCTTTCTGTCTTTATTAAGCTTGTGTGTGTGTGTGTGTGTGTGTGTGTGTGTGTGTGTGTGTCAGGGTGTTGCGTGTGCATTTAAGGGCGAGCTGATCCACACGTTTAATAAAAGAGAGGGAGCTCTACAGAACACACACCAGTTCGTTCACGATCGCACCAACGTGCTGCTGCTGGGAGATTCGCTGGGAGACCTGAACATGGCCGACGGCGTGAAGGACCTCCACGACATCCTGCGCATCGGCTACCTCAACGACAAGGTGACGCCCACAAGACACGCCCACGGACACACACCCCAAAACACCTGCGGTTATTATTAACACGTATCAAAAGCTGAAACTCGTCATAACTGAATCACAGTGATTATTACTCAAAACTTATAATAAATTCATGAAGAGTATTAAACTTTTTTTCATAGATGGTAAGCAAAAAAAAAAAAATTAGGAATCATTTGCTGTTAAATTTTGTCTTATTTTAGCTAAAAAATGTATAAAACCTTTTTTTGTTCATATGATAAATTAAAAAAAATATATTAAAATAAAAATGTATTTGACCTTTTGTTTTTAGGAATTATTTGATGTTTAACTTTAAAAAGAAGGAAAATCTAAGCTTTTGTTTAAATAGAAATGAATTACTGTCTTGTTGAAAAAGAAAGTACACCCTCCTTCAATTCTGACTCTGTGTGTGTGTGTGTGTGATTTGTTTTTATTTTAAGGTTGAGGAGAGGAGGGAGGCGTACGTCAGCTCTTATGACATCGTGCTGGAGAAGGATGAGACGCTGGACGTCCCAAACGCAATTCTTAACTACATCACAGCGGGGAAATGAGGCCTCGTGACTGTCAGAAAGGGAAACTAGCATCCCAGCCACCAGCCAATCAGGATTAAGCGAGGGTCAAAGGTCAGTGGGATAAACAGACTGATCGTCACATGTCAAGAACTCATTCATCTGTGATTTCTGTCAGTGTAGATCACTGGCTTCATCATTTTCACATTTTATCTTCACGCACAAATTCTTATGTTTAAAATATACTCCTTTTTGTATTTTTTTTTTTTTTTAATTATTTATCAAAACATCTCATCTGTAATAATTTGTCTTTTTTTTCTCAGATTTCAATTATTTTTTTATAAGATTTTATCAATGGGTCAATTTCTCTCATTCTGAGAGATTTTAATATCTAAACATTTTAGATATTTTAGCTCATGCATTAAACGTCCCTCTCTGGTCTTACTGTATAATGTACAGAATATAAAAATCCTTCACAGCCTCTTCAGTGTCGCTCCAGTTTGATGTTTTAGTTTGATGTTTTTCTACTGTTTTTTTATTCTTATTCTTTTTAAAAGAATTAAAATACTGTCCAAACACACAGACGTGGACAAATTTATAGGTACCCTTACAGTTCTTAGTGATTAAACCTAAAGAAGTAGTCTCATATATACCTGCCTGCCCAATAAACCAATAAAATTGTGAAGAGAAATGACTCATTTAGATTATCTTGCTAAAATAAACAAACAGCCTGGACAGATTTCTTGGTTCCCCTAAAAAAAGATTAGAAATCATTGCATTCTAATCATATTTCAAACTAATTGTTTAACCTTCATTAGTGTCACAGGTGTCTTCAATCTGTGTAACAGCCAATCAGCCTATTTAAAAAGCCACTGTGTAGGTTGGTATCATAGTGTGCTCCACACTGAACATGGACCAGAGAAAGCAAGACCATCTCCAAGCAGTTTGATGGTCCTGTGGAGGTTGGCTACACACGGACTATAGCCAACCTCCCAGGACGTGGCCGCAAGAAGAAATGCAACCCCAGGTTGATCAGAAGGATTGAGCGGATGGTAGACAAAGAGCCAAGGAAAAGCCATTCAAGCTGAACTCCAAGGTCAAGGTACGTCACTATCTGATCACACCATCCGTCGCATTTTAAACAACAACGGGCTCCATGGAAGAAGACCCACGAGAACACCATTATTGAAAGAAATTTAAAAAAAAAAAAAAAATCCAGACTGGAATTTGCTAAAATGCATGTTGACAAGCCACAAAGTTTCTGGGAGAATGTCCTTTGGAGTGATGAAACAAAACTAGAGCTTTTTGGCAAGTCACACCAGCTGTATGTTCACAGGCAGAAAAATGAAGCTTTCAAAGAAAAGAGCACCATACTATACTGTGACACATGGAGGGGGCTCAGTCATGTTTTGGGGCTGCTTTGCTGCGTCTGGCACAGAGGGTCTCGAATCTGTGCAGGGCACAATGAAGGCTCAAGACTATCAAGGCATCCTGGAGAGAAACATACTGCCCAGTGTCAGAAAGCTCTCCCTCAGTCGCAGGTCAGGGGTCCTCCAACAGGATAATGACCCAAAACACACGGCAAAAACACTCAAGAATGGCTGGGGGGAAAAACATTGGACTATTCTTAAATGGCCCTCTGAGTCCTGATCTTAATCCTATTGAACATCTGTGGAAAGATCTGAAAAATGCAGTGTGCAGAAAGCACCTTCAAACCTCAGACAGGTAGAGCAGTTTGTTCAGGAAGAGTGGGCCAGAATACTCGTTACCCGATGCAGAAGTCTCCTTGTAAACTTGTTGGTAGTGATTGCTGCTAAAGGTGGTGCAACAAGTTAAGGGCACCATCTTTTTTTGTCCGTGTCATTTTCATTTGGTTCATTATGTAAAATATTCAGTTTAATCGAAAATCAACAAGCATTACTTTTAAAAGTTAAACATGGAATTAACAGTAACTGATACCATTAACATTTGTCAGTTTCAAATTATTTCAGAGATAGTTGTGGGTCCTTCTATTTCATGGAAGGGTACCAACAAACTTTTGTCCACGTCCGTACACTTTTTTTCACACATAAACTTAAAGACAAAAATAATTAAATTGACATTTTGTAAAATGTTTACATTGCTGTTTTACTGAATGTTGAATGTTAAAACAGTAACTGCCTGAATATTTTGTGCACAAAAACAAGAATTCTGTTAATTATTTCTTTTATATATTTAAATGAGGTTTTTTTACATTTATATTGTCTGTTTTGCGTCTGAAAAATCAGACGACTGTGAGTGTAAACGATGTGACAGTTTTCTTGTTTTCCATCTCTCTGATCTTGTACTGTAGAAATGTTATAATTCAGTAAATAAAATTAATTAACTCTACATCCTCTGGCTGTGTTTATGGCCTCGGTTACACTGCTGTTTTATTTTTATTTGCTACAGTGCGAATCGATGTGGCATGGCATTTACAGACTGATTTGTTAACGATTTTCTGTTTACGCTGAGATTACTGCAGTGTGTCATGTTCAGGTGACCTTCAACTACAGTAACGTCTCGGCTTTTAGACACCCGATTTACAACAAAAGTAATTTATTTAACTCGTTTTACAGCAAAAAAGAACCTGCATAGTTTATACAAGGAACATTTCCCAGTTCACATCAAACACTTTAATGCCAAATAAAAAAAAACTAAAACATATATTTCCATGTGTATGGAATGGAGAATGAAGGCCACATTATTTTTATGTTTAAAAAATAAAAATAAAACTTTAAAAAAACAGTGCAAGTACACTTTAGTTGCTGTTCTTATTTTTTTGCTTTCAGAAAAAAGATAAAATCCTGAGTGGTTTTCATCTCCGGGAGGAATTGGTTTTTTTTGTGTGTGTGTGTGTGTGTGTGTGTGTGTGTGTGTGTGTGTGTGAGAATAAAATTTTCTGGCTGTATTTATATCTGACACTCTCTCACAGTTCTTCATGCCGAGCTTTTTCTTTCTCGGCATCTTCCTCCACTTTGAGTTTCAGTTCGTCGGCTGTAATTCGTCCGTCTCCGTTCCGGTCCTGGTTTTTAAACATGTCTCCGATGACGCTTTCAGGATCCCGATCCGGTTTCAGACGACCTTTACCCTCTGCCACTTGATGCTTGATGAACTCTGAGAACTGGAGAGGAAAGGAAATGAAACTATAGATGTTAAATGTGGAGATATTCAGGCTTTAGGATGCTCTACTTCACTTTGGAAGATAAAATCTGAGCTGAAATCTTACAGTCACACTGTATGTTGCCAAAGAACCAAAAAGCCCACCAAGAGTAATGCTATTCTACTTTACTAACAGTAAAGCAGTTCATCTACCAGTACAGGATTCAGTAATCACAGTGAGACAGTAACACAGTTCAGGACAGTACCACTTAAAAACCATGAAGATGGCTTTGGACCACAATTCATGTGAACACTTATGCTATGATAGCTTTAGGACTGCAATTCCCACGAGCAGTTTTGTGCTCAAGTCTCCATTTGTGAAAAGCTGATAACTTGTGTAAACTATAATGAATCTCCTGTTACACAACTGCACTATTTGTCCATGTAGTACACAGTTATAGAAGGGATTTATTTATAATCGCACTATTCGTTGCACCCAGATGAGGATGGTTCCCTTTTGAGTCTGGTTCCTCTCAAGGTTTCTTCCTCATATCGTCTCAGGGAGTTTTCCTCACCACCATCACCTCTGGCTTGCTCATTAGGGATAAATTTATAAGTTTAAAACTTATATTCTGAATATATTTATTTCTGTAAAGCTGCTTTGTGACAATGTCCGTTGTTAAAAGTGCTACACAAATAAAATTGAACTGAATTGAACAGTAACGTTAATACAACACGCACAGTCAGAGTGTACAGTTCAGATTATACAGTGTTAATACTGTGTCTCATTTAGTCAGTGTGATGGTGGGACCTGAACTCTCTCAGTCAGTGCCTTGTAATCTGGAGCACAGGCTGAGTCTTCCAGCCTCACGCAGTCGTTCAGGTGTCTATCAGTCAGACGTGTGCGGTACTCTTAAATCATTTATAAATCCTTGAGAATCTGATCAGAAATGTTCTGGAATAACAACTGAACTCTTCTCTGTTAATTGCCATTTTATGTCGTTTTCTTCTTAGTCCGTGAATAATCTACGTTACTAATCTTTTAAAATCTCACCGTCGGTGAAGGGGCGGGGCTTCTTGTGCTTGGTCAGGAGATGACACAGAATGAAGCCTCTGTAACAGTTTTAGTTCTCTCGGTGGGTTTTGTAAAAAGTGAATGCTGGGCTTTAAAAACAAATTTTAATTCTAATTCTTTTCTCTCGTATTTTGCTCTTGAGTGGGAATGAGTCCTTGAATTTGGTGTGATGTTGCTCCAAATTACCCCATTTCACATATCCTAAAGTCTGGTGACGTATCAAGCAGGCAGTCTCTTCTTTCGGCAAATTCGTTTTCCCATCAGGCATGAAAATGATATATTTACGCCTTCTTTCGTTGACATGGTTTCCTGAACAGAGTTCGCTCACTGACAGTACATATATGAAGTTATCGTTAGCTAGCACGTAGCGGAACAGCAGGTTGGCGTGATGCAGACGGAACCAGTTATCTGCAAATCTAACCTAATTTCACAACCATAAATGCCAGAATGAATATATTTCTTGGGCTCCTCCCCACCCATACAGTTTCACACCACCAATTAAATATGTAGCTGTATTTTAAAATAAAAAAGTGTTATAATCATTGAGAGTACATGGATGGTCGCGATCTACCAAAAATTCCTTGGCGATCAACTGGTAGATCGTGATTGACAGGTTGATGACCACATGCACCTAGCCCCACCCCCTGCACTCCCTGTAGCCATGCACCTGACCACACCCCCTCAGCAGCCATGCACCTGACCACGCCTCCTCAGCAACCATGCTCCTAGCCCTGCCCCTTCTACATGGACTAGAAGCTTAAGAGTGTTTTAGAGAACAGAGAAGTGCTGTGTGTGTGTGTGTGTGTGTGTGTGTGTGTGTGTGTGTGTCACCTCCTCCAGTGGAACTTCTTTATCCTGATTTAAGTCCAGAGTCTCGAAAAGCTCCTTGGGCGTCTCATCCAGCCAAACAAACAGGTAACCTTCAGGAACGCCTTTCTTTAGGGAGACGAGCTCGAGCTCAAAACGCAGCACAGCGCTGCCTGGAACACTCCCCGCTGAGAGAGAGACAAAGTGATAGAGAGAGACAGAGAGAGAGAGACAGACAGAGAGAGAGAGAGAGAGTTAAGGATGGTGTGTGTTTATCAGAGACAGTTGCCTGGACACTACGGCTGTGACGATACATTGGTGTGTCGGTGAATCATGATAATTACAGCTGAAACATTATCAGCATAAATATGACACCACAAGAAACATGAAACTCGGCATGTTATTAAATCTTCCTTTACACTGTTTAGGTTGTGTGTGTTCAGGTGTCTCTCTCTCTCTCGTCTCACCTCCTCTCTCTCCGTGTCCCAGGTGTGGAGGGATGATGATGATCCTCCTCTCACCCACACACATCCCCCTCAGACCTTCATCCAGACCATCGATCACTTTATCTCCTCCTAACACCACGTCCTGAGGAACACTGTAATCACTCCTGCTCCAAACACACACACACACACACACACACACACAACCCGCTCAGTCACCATCATCGCACTGATTTGTCAGGATAGATGGCTGATGTTTCATATCTGTGGTGAAAAAGTGTAAAGCTGTCTGGACCTGGTAATTGTTGAAGTGATTCTTAAACGGCTAAACGATTCTTTCCTGCAGTTTCAGCCCACAGTTTAGAGAAGCGATGAATAACAATGTCATTGAAATTTCAATGCAGAAATTCAAATTAAAATTATAACTCATACATGATGCGTTATTATCAGCTTTAAAGGTGCAATAGTTGATTTTTATTTATTATTTGTACAAATAATCTGGAAAAATCCGTAGAACATGATCAAAGAATAAAGCTGTAAGCCGTGACTACAGTACAAGTGTGTTATATGGCTGAGAAAACCCCTTTCGGCCCAGTTCGTGTTTGGATGAATCTCTTGTCAGTCATTTTATAGACACGCCCCTGCACTCCGCCCCATACCAGTCTGAAATCGGCAAACGTCCAGCACAGCCAGATAATTCTTCTGTGAGCAAAAAAAAATCACGCTGCGCTTCGAAAACACTTAACAAGAAATGCAGTAAAACCAGAATAAACACTGGCAATGCTTTTCCATAACGGAGGAATTTATTACCTTGGAAGCGACTGAAGCTGGACGCAGAATTAGTGATGTTGCGCCTGGAAATGCAATCTGTATGACGCTCAGGAACATTAACATGTAAGTCATCATGAGCCGGATTTTATATATATATATATATATATATATATATATATATATATATATATATATATATATATATATATGTATATTTTAGCTGGATGATTGGATGGCTTCCAATCAGATGAATGGCCTATCTTTTAGCTAACGATGCTAACGTCCTCATACCGCAGCTTAGCGCTCAGAAAAAGTTATTATAAATAAAACAGGACAGCGACTTCAGTATGAGCTGAATTACATGTGTTTATAGAGTTATAACTAGGCTTTCAAGCAGCTGAAAGTCCGAGTACACATGAAAGCGATAATTCTAGTCGAAACACGGAAGGTGCTGGGGGTGGAGCTTTGTGTACATGGGCGGGAATGGAGGAGCGGGCTCAGGGAGTAAAACAAAATGATTCAAATCGTAGCCAACTCCGCCTAAAATTCTGACTAATCTTAGCTAATGCATCTTGAAGTCATTAATACTCTACAAGAATATAAATATATAAATAAAGAATCAGGAATGGAGGCGTGTGTGTGTGTGTGTGTGTGTGTGTGTGTGTGTGTGTGTGTGTGTGTAGAAGATATTAAACGTAGTTAGGTGTGTTCTAGTGGAACTCACGATGTGAAGAGCAGCGTGCCGTCCATCAGCGTGCAGTTGTAGTGATACTGGATAAAGTCATCAACCTGGCTGGTCTCGTTACACACCCCCGGTCTGAACGTCACGTTCACCTGCACCGAGTCTTCCGGGTTGTGGAAGTCGATCACGTGAATATCGAACACCAGCACGGCTGAGGCGGGGATTTCCTTACCTGAATATATACAGGATATAAATATAGGAATAAATCACCCAAAAAAAAATCAACAAACGCCAAGAATCTTCTTTCATCCTCCTTAATAAAAATGAGAGATGAGCCAATCGGAGTATGCGGCTGGAATGATTGACAGTTGTGTAGGTGTTCTGAATCCTCCGGTATTATCCGACCCCGCTGGAAACGCTGATTACAGAGCTAACATCGCGACCTTTAGCTCTTGCGTATAAAACAGACTGAATATTTGAACGCACCTGCTCCTTGTTGTCCGTATGCGAGGTGAGGTGGCATGGTGATCCTCCTCCTCTCGCCCATACACACTCCCTGCAGCCCTTTATCCATGCCCGAGATCACGTAGCCCAGCCCGATGTACGTGTTGTACGTACTGTTATGCTCGTAACTAGAAAGAAAAAAAAACATTTACAACAAAATTTTTTTAAGTGTCGCTAATATGCGGGTAAAATTAATATTCATGATGTACATGAACCTGTAACGAGTTTCTTCAGAAGCAACAAATGGAGAAAGGAAAAGGTGAAAAAGTCAGATTTACTGAAAAACAGCGTAAATATCGTCTAAGAATCAAATGTATGAGTTTGGAGTTGATCTCAATTGTGTAAATTAATAAGCTAATTAATTAATGTGAATATTTTAAAAATAAAAATGCTACAATTTTTATTAAAATCAAACCTATATTTTTAGTTTAACATTTCAAATATCTACAATAGTTTTTTTTTTATTAATTATAATTTTTTTTTTTAATCAGACAATGCTTATTAGATTTTATTAAAAGTTTCATTTCAGTTTAAAATTTTTTCTAATTTAGTAATTAATTATTGCTTTTAAGTGTAACATCAGGATATTGAATTTGTTTTTAATACTTATAAAATATTTTCTATAAAATTATGATATTCACCGTTAATAATCAATAATAATGAATTTAATGAAATGTTAATGTTTGTGAACGGAAAATGTTTTTATTTATAAAAAATAAATAAATAAGAATGTGCAATGTGACTTAAATTTTATATAGTTAACTTATCAAGACTTATCCAAATACGTGAACTTTTAGTTTATAGTCAAAACAAACCGGTTTTATTTCAGAGACTAAAAATCGAAATGAAAATAAACTGAAAGTGTTACGTGTTAAACGAAACAGCAGACACTCGGCGTGACAGTGAGATGAGGGAACGCTGAACGCTCTACACGTCACTGGTGTGAATCGGAGGAATGAAACGAAGCGCGGCGCTGACCTGCTGTCGAAGGCGGCTCCGTTGAGGAAGGTGCCGTTGTAGTGATAGCGAATGTAATCTCCCTTCACGGATTTGCGTGTACAGGGCTCGGGGACTTCCTGGATCTCCACGCTGATGTCGTCTTTAGGGTTGTGCAGGTCCACGAGCAGGATGTCGTACACCACCGTGGCGTGAGGCGGGATCTCTTTCCCTGAACAGCGGACGAAACCATCATTAGCCTGTTTCTCATTAATATTACACAGACGAACGCTAGATTACGCTCATTTCTCTAATCCTAAAACCTGAAGTTAAGGTTTTCTGTTACAAATCCGGATTTAATCGTAGGTCCGAGAAGAGTATACTTTACTGCGTAAAGTAATCGCAGATCATTACTGTCACACAGTGACGTATTTCACCATCACCAGCCAATCAGAAACGCCATCCGACACAAACAGGAAGTACTACAGCCGTGATCGAGACGCAGGGAAGCGATTAGCAGTTAGTTCTCTATATGCCTCTGATTGAGACTCAGCCTCAGAAAACGCTCACTTACTTTCTTTCTCCTTCCTGCACTTAAACATCTCTTACCAAGTTACCAAGAGTAAAGTATTGGCACCCTGGATGACTGCAGATCACTGTGTTGCATTGTCCATGAGAAGAGCTGCTCGAGAGAATTGTGTTTGTTTTGTTTTTTTTTAAGATGAAAGTGTGGTTTTTTTTGTTGTTTTTTTTTTTTACCGTATCCTTTCTCTCCGAAGGCGAGGAACGGAGGGATGACGAAGTTTCTGATTTCCCCCACACACATCCCCAACAGCCCTTCATCCAGTCCTTTAATCAACCAGCCGTCTCCGATTAAATTGTCCTGCGTGTGAGAGCGATCGTAACTGAAACACACACACACACACACACACACACACACTCTGTTGCTAGGTATAATTTCTTTACATTCTATTTTATATGATGATAAGACTTTTCTGATGGTCTGTATGCAACCTATATAGTGAACAGGGCGTGTGGTTTGGGACACGCCCACAGTGGACTGATAATGGTGTTTATGTGCTTTGTAATAATTGGTACATTGTGATCTAGTGGTTTTTAATGCCCCGTTTCCTCTCCGTCTTCTTCCTTATTCGTCTTCCGCTCACCTGGAGTCAAACTGCGTGCCGTCTAGCAGACTTCCGTTGAAGTGAAACCGGACGAAATCGGTCCTCTTGACGGAGCGCGTGCAGTTCTGCGGCGTCTTTATCACCTGCGTCTTTACACGATCGGCCATGTTGAAGATGTCGAGCAGGATGAGATCAAACACCAGAGTCGAGTCAGGAGGAATGGTGTCACCTGAGAGAGAGAGAGAGAGAGAGAGAGAGAGAGAGAGAGAAATGAGGGAAAACAGAGCAAGGCACAGAAACAGAAAGAAAGATAGTGAGGCAGAGTGACAGAAAGTGAAGGAAGAGTGTGTGTGTGTGTGTGTGTGTGTGTGTGTGTGTGTGTGTTACCTGCTCCCTGACTGCCATAAGCCAGGTGTGGTGGGACCGTGATCTTCCTGCGCTCGTTCACACACATTCCCACGATGCCTTTCTCCACGCCGGCAATCTGACGTCCGTCACCGACCTTTACGAAGAACGCCGTGCCTCTGTCATAACTGCAGCGCACACACACACACACACACACACACACAGGGGAACCACACTGACATGAACACTTCGGAGTGAACACTACAGTTGATTTGGGACGCAACCGGACAGCAGTTACACTCTCACACCTTTAATATCTGCTAAACAGTCAGTAACGTGGTAGAAGTGTTTTATTCCTTTTATACCTCACAAATGTGCTCATTATTACAAATTTTCCTTTACGAAACAATGACACTTTACACTTTTTATCAGTTTATAGTTACATTTAATGTTGTGTCAGACACACACACACACACAGACGTAGACGAATAAACTCCTGCAGCTACGTCGTGTGTGTGTGTTTTCACCACAGGAACACGTTCACGAACCAAAGAACCTTTTCAGGAATCCAGGAGCATTTTAAAGAACCAAAGACAGATGGGACGCTGGAATTCGTCCGTCAGCCCATAAGCTCTTTTCCAGAAACTTTTTCAGGAGTGAAGGAAGTTTTATTTTTAGGAACCCAGGAACTTTTTTCAGAAGCCTGGGATTTTTTTCAGGGTCTGGTGAACATTTTTGGGAAACTATTGTCTCTGTAGGAAACATTTTCAGAAGAAACATTTCTAGGGACTCAAAAGCTTTTTTCAGGAGACCAAGAAATTTTTCAGGAGCACGGCAACATTTTAAGGAGCCTTCAATATTTTTATTTGTTTTTAGGAGACCAGAAACTTAATTTTAAAAAAAAATTTAAAAATTCTGAACATTTTCTGAAACCTTTTAGAAAACCAGCAACGTTTTAGTGAACTTGTGACCTTTTAGGGTCCAAGGAATTATTTCAAATTATTTCTTCTACACAGCTGGAATTTTCTCCAAACCAGGAACTAATAACCAGCTCGCTGCAATGAAGGTCACAAAATGGCCGCCATATTTAAAACTCAGCGTTTAGCTATCAAATGACTAAAGTGTACTTTTTTATCACAATTTTGCACGTTTTTATACAAGTGGTCTTCTAGTAACAGGCACCAAAGGCAGGCAAAAGTGTGAAAGTGTGTGTTGTACACGAGTGTCATTTAATAACGAGCCTCGTTTATTGCGTTGGATACGAACTTATTTATTCATAAATCATTCGCAGGAGCATTTACACAAGAAACATTCATGAAAAACAAGTTAGTTCACAAAACTCTATCAAATGTTTCGCTTGAGTTTGTGTAAATGTCCATATAAGGAGTCTCACTAGTGTGAACCTGGATTAATCGTCTTCTAAACATATGATTATGGAAGAGTTACAGTGAGTTTATATACGGATTACACGGTCAAGTTTATATCACGTATTTATTTTAACTGCACACCAATTTAATGAACATTTTGAGAAACTCAGTCCTTTCAGAGTTAATGTGTGTGTGTGTGTGTGTGTGTGTGTGTGTGTGTGTGTGTGTGGTAGCCGGTGCTCTGCAGTGGCTGAGCTGCATTACTGGAACATTTAGCACACACCGCCTTTAGGAGGCGCTCTTTCACCCGTTTAGTCGTCATTTTGTTTGTAGCTCTCTGTGAGCTTTGCC
The DNA here is from genome assembly GCF_027358585.1 of Pangasianodon hypophthalmus. Lineage (NCBI taxonomy): Eukaryota > Metazoa > Chordata > Actinopteri > Siluriformes > Pangasiidae > Pangasianodon > Pangasianodon hypophthalmus. The sequence goes on along the minus strand of NC_069721.1, from coordinate 958,713 downwards.
TTTTATGGAGTTTTGTGGGCGTGGCTGAATGTAAATATACCATGAATGTGCTAAATTTTACAGCTTGATTTATTTGTTTATCAACACACACACTCACATAAACACACATGTGAGTATAAAGAAGTAAATCTGCAGATTTTAGTTTGGTTTGGCCACGAAAACGCAACTTTACACACAACTTTAATAAAAGTTATATAAATGAGATGCTAAGTTTGTGCAGGAACAGGAACCTGTGCAGGAACCTGTGCAGGAACTGTGGAGTTCTCCTTCACAAGCAGAGCTCCCTCATGTTCAGTGAGGTTGCACTGCAGGCCACAACATCCTGCCTGCGAGCTACACAAACTGCTCCTGAAGTCCTGAAGACAGTGGAGCATGGAGCACACTTCCCTCAGGTCTCTGAATAAATATTTATTTATGGGAGCTGTTTCTGCTCTGTGTGTGTCCTGCACGTGCAGGTGGAGCTCATTTGTGTAGAATTGTGTAGAATTGTGTAGAATTGTGGTACCTGGAGTCAAACTGTTTGCCGTCAGTAAACGTGGCGTTGTAGTGATACCGCACCAGATCTCCTCTCTTCACCTCTCTGATGCACTCCTCCGGTCGTGAGTACGGGTCCACGCGCACGTCCTCCACCGGGCCCGGGCTGCACGCGCCGCACGCCCACAGCGCGAGCACCGCACCCAGGATCAGCCTCGAGCGGGACATCACGGATTAAACAACCGGGAAGAACCGGGCTAACACACACACACACAGACAGACACAAAGTGCTGAAGTCACACTGCACATCTGCTCCGTCCAGTGCGCGCGCGTGTGTGTGTGTGTGTGTGAGGGAAAGAGGAGTGAGAAAGCAGAGATTTTTCTCCAGCATGGTTGCCAGGTATTAAAAATCCCCCTCTCTCTTTTTTCCTTCCTGTACTCAGACCCAGCTGTAGCTGTGACGCAGTCGCCTGATTCACACCTGGGTTTGACTCATAAAACAAGCTCCTGTTTTGTTTTGTTTCCACATATTTTAGAAATGAACATCTGGAATGTCGGATAAAGCCGGAGCGACTTCGCGTGCTAATATTTTGAAATGTTGCCACATTCGGAACCGCCGCATTTTTACACTGTTCTCTGTCCTGACACGCTGAGCGCTTATTTCACCGAACCCGTATTTTATAAAGGTTTACGCCGCGGTTTCCTCACATTCCGTTCCGTTTACTGTCCGTTCGTTATAGTTCACATTACGATGTTTATTATAACATTTTATTTTGTATTTAAGCATTAAAGCGTCACTCTGTTCACTGAAAAAGCTCTCCGGTGATACATAGTGTGTGCGTGTGTGTGTGTGTGTGCGGATCAAGCGAAGTGGGCGTGGTTTATCATCCTCTCGTGAGACCTCACTATCCTCAGATGCCCTTTATCTGAGCTTTTTCAGCGAATGGAGTGACACTTTAACGCTTAAACACAAAATAAAATCCACAGTTCGGTGCAATATGACTCTGTTCCCGCCCTGATTGTAAAACAAAACATGCTACGATTGGTCAGTGCAATGTGGCCGTTATCCGATTGGCTCGAGTAGACGGTGGGCGGCGTCCACATATTTGTGGATTTGTGTGCACTCTTGACTCTTGACGCTAGAAATGTTCCAAAATCCACAAACACGAGTTGCGTTTGTGACATAAAAACATATTTGTAAATTTTTTAAATATTATTTGCAAATCTCATTTTATTTATTTGTGAATTTAATTCATTTTTGTGAAACTCCTAAAATATATGTGTGGATCTTGTTCTGTTTATTTGTGAATTTGTTTAATTTTTGTGAATCTCGCTACGTTTATTTGCGGATCGTAATTTATTTCTTTGGAATTATAAAACAATTCGAACCCCAGACACGCTGCATTAGCGTAGTGTTCAGATGAAAAAAGTCTCCTTCCATCTCCCTCTGTTAGATTCTCAACATCGCCGAGTGACTCTGACGCAGTGCAACAACAGGTCAAGAAAACAAACATGAAAATACGCCGAAACATATTAAACAAGACTTTTCAAGTGTGACACTAAATAATGAGAACCAAAACACTGCGTAAACAGAGATACGGCTTTGACATGCACTGGAAATGATGATGGAGTTTTGTAGTTGTCATAATGTCCATTTGGTGTCATTTGCCCAAAAAGTTTGAGAATTCCTGATTTAGAGTTACATAATTAGTTGCATATAATTAATATACGATCTTTAGTTGTGCAAAACATTTATTTTGTCATTGATTTCTGAGTTAAACTGTTTTTTTTCCTGTGTTCCTACATTACCCACAATGCCGTTCAACTACCTGCTGATAGCGGTTCCTCTCTATCTAACAAGAGTGATGCAGCGGCGCTTTAGTCCTTTAGTCTGTCCAGTTTCACTGCTGAAAAAAAATATATTTAAAAAAAATACAATTTTAAAATAATAAATAGATGTGACTCAGTAATAAATTAGTTTAATAAGTGCAGTGCAACATTTATTTTATATAAACACACACCCACTGACTGCATATTCTGGTTGGACAAAAAATAAAATAAATAAAATAATAAATATATATAAATGGGCAAAATCTGGTTCTCTGTCTCTGTCCAGATATTTAGATATTTAGATATTTATTAGTTTATTTTTTTAAATGTCTCAGCAGTTTTTTTTCATGCCCATTTATAATTAAATGTGTCTCTGCACACACACACACACACACACACACACACACACACACACACACACACACACACACACACACATATGTGTACTTTAATTCGGGGTTCATTACAATCTGGCAACCCGGACCGCCCGGCGCCCCCCTTTATGTGTAAACGTGGAAGCTCTGCAGCTGTAACACACACACACACACACACACACACACACACACACACACACACACACACGCTGCATCAGATATAAAGCTGTTGGCGTGGAGGAAAATGGCGGATTCAGTGTTTAAATCAGCTTCTGTTCATTCTGTGGATAAAAAAGTGTTTTTTTGTGTGTGTTTTTGTGTTTTTTAGTTTAAAGTGGGATTTGTTCTCAGCAGGATCAGATTTCAGATTTCAGGGGTGTGTTTCTGGCTGAGAGGAAACCAGAAGAGGAGCTTTAAAAATCTCCAGGATTAAAATTCTCACTTCATTTGAGACACAAATTTCAGCCTGAAGTGGATCAGATGCTCATTTAAAGTTAAAATGATTCATTAATAAATATTAAGTGCAGTTTATTTTCTCTGCAGTCCACACTTCTGTACTAAACTGAGGAGATAAAAGAGCACTAACTCAGTATAATGCTGAGTGCACAAGTGTGCATAGAGGAGAGAAGAGAGTTAAACCATTACACCGTATTTATCATCACCATCATCATCGCCATTATTATCATCATCACCATCATCATCACCGTCACCATTATCATCATCATCATCATCACCATTATTATCATCATCACCATCATCATCGCCATTATTATCATCATCATCATCACCATTATTATAATTATCATCACCATCATCATCACCGTCATCATCATCATCATCATCACCATTATTATAATTATCACCATCATCATCACCGTCACCATTATTATCATCATCATCACCATTATTATAATTATCATCACCATCATCATCGCCATTATTATTATCATCATCATCACCATTATTATAATTATCATCACCATCATCATCACCGTCATCATCATCATCATCATCATCACCATTATTATAATTATCACCATCATCACCGTCATCATCATCACCATTATTATCATCATCACCGTCATCATCACCACCATTATTATCATCATCATCATTATTATCATCATCATCATTATTATCATCATCATTATCACCATTATTATAATTATCACCATCATCATCATCACCGTCATCATCATCACCATCATCACCATTATTATCATCATCATCACCGTCACCACCATCATCACCATCATCATCGTCACCACCATCATCATCATTATCATCATCACCATCATCATCACCATTATTATCATCACCATTATCATCATCATCATCATCGTCACCACCATCATCATCATTATCATCATCACCATCATCATCACCATTATTATCATCATCATTATCACCACCATCATCATCATCACCATTATCATCATCATCATCACCGTCATCATCATCACCATCATCACCATTATTATAATTATTACCATCATCATCATCACCGTCATCATCATCACCATCATCATCACCATTATTATCATCATCATTATCACCACCATCATCATCATCACCACCATTATTATCATCATTATTATCATCATCATTATCACCATTATTATCATTATTATCATCATCATCACCATTATCATCATCATCATCATCATCACCGTCATCATCATCACCATCATCACCACCATCATCACCGTCACCACCATCATCATCATCACCACCATTATCATCACCATCATCATCACCGTCACCACCATCATCACCATCATCATCGTCACCATCATCACCATCATCATCACCACCACCATCATCATCACCATCATCATCACCACCATTATTATCATCATTATTATCATCATCATTATCACCATTATTATCATTATCATCATCATCATCACCGTCATCATCATCATCATCATCACCACCATCATCATCACCACCATTATTATCATCATTATTATCATCATCATCACCATTATCATCATCATCATCATCACCGTCATCATCATCACCATCATCATCATCACCGTCATTAGAATTACTACTTCATGAAAGATAAATATATTTTAGTCCAAAAAAAAAAAAAAAACTGCTCCAAATAAACCAAGTTACATCAATACATAGAGTGAATTCAGACATATTGGGGTAATAAAACATATATTTAATTATACGGGATAATATATTTTATATATTGAGATAATATATTTAATAATAAAAATCTTAGAGTAAAACTGACGACATATTCAGATGATTAACATTCTATAAATTCATTCCTGCAATAAGAATAATAAAAGTTTTTATAACATTTATAACCTTTTCATATTCATCATTTCATAATCTTTTCTAAAATTCAGTATGAACAGTAGTGATAGTAAGTAGTGATATTTCTGTTCTAATGTTATGAATCTGTAAAATTATAGTAATGTTACACATCTGAAGCTGACCACGCCCCCTTTATATGATGTCACATGAATAAAGTCATGTTATTTCTAGCAAGCAGTTCCACAGCACAGGACTCGGTGACATACATTTAGACTTTTTTCTTTTTTTTTTTTTAAATCATAAATGCTGCTTCATTAAAACTCCCAGTATATCTACATTCACTCTGTATTTAATCGTGCTAATTAAAGCTAGCTATAAAGTGTTTCTGATGTTCTCTGGACCACTGTTTCAGAGTTTAAGGTCAATGAGAGACTCGGTAAATGAAAACATCAGTGTGTTGTGTAGAATCATGCAGTTGGGGGGAAAATCTCAGTGATCTCAGTGTTTCAGAAAGTGTCCTGCGATTTTCACACACGAGTGTCTAGAGTTTACACAGAATGGTGCGAAAAACAAAAACCATCCAGTTCTGCAGGAGAAAAAACACCTTGTTGATGAGAAAGGAGAATGGTCACTCTTTACATCCGCGTTGAGCAGAAAAGCATTTCAGAACACACAACACACTGAACTCTGATATAGTTCTTTAGATTAAAAAAAAAAAAAAAAAAAAAAAAAAAAAGGACGCTGGATTTTCAAAACGTTGCTGCAGATTTATTACCTTTTTTTTTTTTTTTTTTTTTTTTCACAAAATGTCAGTTTTGCTTCCATGTCGTCTTTTCTGCCTTTTCAGCAAATTTAGTGAAAATCACATGATAAATAATATCGTTTTATACATTAATCTTTAACTCTATGGCTGTAATTTGTCTAAAGGCCTCCAGCGCAACAATCCAGCCTTCTGAATAAATAAATAAATAAATAAATAAATAAAACATGCTGAACTCTGATATATTTCTTTAGTTAAAAAAAAAAAAAATTACGCTGGATTTTCAAAATGTTGCTGCAGATTTATTACAAAATGTTTTGTTTTGTTTTTTACAAAATGCTAGTTTGTCTACTTTCAGAAATGACGAATGAAGACGTACACAAATAAAACCACCACAAGCCACATGTTTTCATGTTGTCATTTTTTTTTATTTCAGCCTTTTGATTAATACAGAAAAAAAAAAATCTGGATCTCACGTTACACTGCGGTTCGTCTTAAAGCAACATGGAAGTGAATTTGATCTGAAAAGATGGACGTTGTTTTTCTCTCACCAGCCATTCGATCAGGTCTCAGTCAGGCGTGTGCTTTTATTTCCACACGTCCTGCGTCACCTCCACGCATCATAAAGCTTCTGCGTAATTATACAGTAATTTACAATCAAACGTCGCAATGGTATGGAATACATTTCCTATAATGCAGCGATTGTTAGCTTAGCATGTGTTAGCGTTAGCGTTAATGAGGTTACAGCTGTGTGTTTCATACACCCACATTAGATTAGAGCTAATAATATACAGAAGTGTTAATGTTTATATATACAGATACCTGTGAATGCGTGCATATGTACATACTGATCAGAAATCATCTACAATTACGAACATAATGTAAAGTGAACTGTGCTCTGTAGCGATGTGCGTTCTGTCAGAGCAGAGCAGGAGACATGCGGCACACGGCCGAGCGCTAGAAAACCAGATAAAAATCCACTCACAAAGTGTTAAAACGTGTAAATCGTTACATCGTGGTTATAACGAGGAGTTTAAATCAGGGAGGAAGTTAACAATATTCATATCGTGGCCCGAACCTGAGACTAAACCCGTCATAAACACAGAAACATGCATAAAAAACGGCCTTATATCCGTCACGCTGTAGTGCACACACACACACACGCACACACACGCGTGCACACACACACAAACACAGACGGAGTTAACGCTGTAGTACACACATACACACACATACACACACACACACACACACACACTGACGGAGTTAACGTTGTAGTGCACAGACACACACACACACACACACACACACACACACACACTGACGGAGTTAACGCTGTAGTGCACACACACACACACACACACACACACACACGCACGCACACACACATACACGCACACAGACGGAGTTAACGCTGTAGTACACACACACACACACACACACACACATACACACACTGACGGAGTTAACGCTGTAGTGCACACACACACACACACACACACACACACACACACACACACTGACGGAGTTAACGCTGTAGTGCACACACACACACACACACACACACACACGGAGTTAACGCTGTAGTGCGCACACACACACACACACACACAGACGGAGTTAACGCTGTAGTGCACACACACACACACACACACACACACACACAGACGGAGTTAACGCTGTAGTGCACACACACACACACACACACACACAGACGGAGTTAACGCTGTAGTGCGCACACACACACACACACACACACACACAGACGGAGTTAACGCTGTAGTGCACACACACACACACACACACAGACGGAGTTAACGCTGTAGTGCGCACACACACACACACACACACACACACACACACACACACAGACGGAGTTAACGCTGTAGTGCGCACACACACACACACACACACACACACAGACGGAGTTAACGCTGTAGTGCACACACACACACACACACACTGACGGAGTTAACGCTGTAGTGCGCACACACACACACACACACACACACACACACAGACGGAGTTAACGCTGTAGTGCGCACACACACACACACACACACACACACAGACGGAGTTAACGCTGTAGTGCACACACACACACACACACACACACACAGACGGAGTTAACGCTGTAGTGCACACACACACACACACACACACACACACACACACACACACACACACAGACGGAGTTAACGCTGTAGTGCGCACACACACACACACACACACACACACAGACGGAGTTAACGCTGTAGTGCACACACACACACACACACACTGACGGAGTTAACGCTGTAGTGCGCACACACACACACACACACACACACACACACACACACACACAGACGGAGTTAACGCTGTAGTGCACACACACACACACACACACACACACACACACACAGACGGAGTTAACGCTGTAGTGCACACACACACACACACACACACACACACACACACACACAGACGGAGTTAACGCTGTAGTGCACACACACACACACACACACACACACACACACACACACACACACACACACACACAGACGGAGTTAACGCTGTAGTGCACACACACACACACACACACACACACACACACACACACACACAGACGGAGTTAACGCTGTAGTGCACACACACACACACACACACACACTGACGGAGTTAACGCTGTAGTGCACACACACACACACACACACACACACACACACACACACACTGACGGAGTTAACGCTGTAGTCTCTGAGCTGTGATGTGTGCAGTAAGTGGGGTTCAGAGGCCGGAGGCAGTGCTACACCAAATCACACACCACAAACAAAACAAAACAAATTCATTACTGCACATTTTACACCCGAGTCTCTCCTCTACACTTCACTTCTCTCATCAGCGCTGCATTTAACTCAACCCTCTCCTCTATTTTCATTAATCCTCTACTGTAAATTAACCCTTTCATATTTTTATTAAGAGTAGTTTACTGGAAAACAATGTCAATTTATTCATAAAAACTGACTGTAAATTAGTCCTTTCATTTATTGATTTTTTTATTACTAATGCTGCACTAAAACCTGGTCCTGTAAATGTTTGTACTGATGGCAATGGACTGTAAATAATTACTATAATTTATTAGTTTTTTATTATTAATGGTACTTTACTAAAAATTTAACCGTTCATTTTTTTTATTGAATTTACCCAAAGTCTGCAATTTATTTATTTATTTATTTATTTTTAATTAATAGTAATTCACAGCAAGTCCTTTTTTTTAAATTGGTCATTTTTTAAAATTCATAAAAAATGAGTTGTTTTTTTTTTAAACATTGTAGTCATTAAAAAAATCATTTACAGTATAAACTTTGGTAATTTATTGTAAAATAGTCCTTTATTTTTTTCTTGATTAATGGGAATTCACTGTACGTCATTTTTAGATTGATGGTAATTTTTAAAACTTGTCCTTTATTTGTTTTTATGGACGTTTACTGTAAATCCTTTACTTTTTATCAATAATACACACTTTACTAGAAATTTGTCCTTTAACTGTTTCATTTTTTTATGTAATTTATGGTGATTTTTTTTGAATTATTCATTTATTTTTAAACAAGCGTACAGTATTGTAACGGAGTCTTTTGATGTTCTTGGTGGTAATTTACTGTAAATAAATCCTTTATTTTTATTCCTGAATGCTGTTTGACTGTAAGTGAGAGTTTTTTGTAAAGTTACGCTATAAAAACAGTATAATCAGGTCACGTTCTGATCGAGATCAAACTCCGTGCCGTCAGTAACGCTAAATGTGTGCTTAATCATATTCCATTAAATAATAATGATAAGAAGAAGAAGAAGAAGAAGAAGAAGACTATATGTGTAATATGTGCTATATGGATGATACAGATGTGTAAATTCAGTAAGAATTAATAATGTACATTGTGATTATGAGGAGAAATGTACAGTGTGTAGTTGCATTTGCGCTCAGGCTGGTGTACAGTCCTGTAAATACACAATATTCCATAATCTCTCTATATAGAATAGTATATGTGTGTATATATTTCTATATGTGCATAAACAGCAGTGTAGAGATAAAGCTCGAGTATCGGCTGAACGCTACTGAAGATCCGCTGGCGGTGTTTCCACTCAACTCAAACCCAGTTCATCATCACAGTGTGCTCAAAGTGCACTCAGGCTCATTTCTGGGCGTGTTTTAATTCCTAAATCATCTTTACTGCTAAATTCAAATCACATGACCAGGGTTTCTACTAGTTCCTCTGTCATTTCAAAGGGTTTCATTATAATAATATTAAAACTGATTGTATCCCTGATTTACATTAATCTTCACCTATTAAGATTAATATATTAAAGACTAGGAGTTTATATCCTGCACGTACGCCAGTCGGTTTTGCTTTTCTGCCTTTTCAGCAAATTTAGTGAAAAATCACGTGATAAATAATATCATTTTATACATTAATCTTTAACTGTATGGCTGTAATTTGTCTCTTAAAGGCCTCCAGTGCATCGATCCAGCCTTCTGAATTCAAAAAAAAAAAAATAAAGTCTTTTAAAATACTGAACTTTTCCATCTGACGACCTGCAAAAGTCACGATTTAATAAATCACAGCTGGATTTAAAGGTGCTCTGAATATTACAACAGATTTCATCCCTGAATATTTTTTATTTTCACGTTAATCTTTTTGGCTTTTATGGCTCAGATTCGTACTAATTTAGTGACGTTATTAATAAAGGAATGGACCAGTTCATTTTGCTTTTGGGTGAAAATTAGCTTCTTGAGGAAAAAAAAAAAAAAAAAAAAATGCAAGCAAGATTTAACAATCCAGTTAGCTTTTGTGGTGTGTGTGTGTGTGTGTGTGTGTGTGGATATGAGTAAATATACTGTATATGAATATATCATTTAAATTCAACTGGCGCTTCAGTCTGTTTTCAGAAAGAAGCAGAATTTAAAGAAATTCTAATGAATAAAGTATAAACAAATATTAGAATATTAATGAATTTCAGCAGGAAAAATCTGAAACGAAAATAAAAAGTTCAGTCAGAAATCTGATTCTCAGTTTGCTGATGATGTATTGCTGCGTGTTTGTTTGGTTTGTTTTTTTAAAAAAAAAAGCTGATTCCCATTGCTAGAAACAGATTTATTAACTAAACAGCGAACACTTTTAAAACTTAAAATGACTACTGATTATTATTATTATTATTCTGGTTACAAACAGAAGATTTGGTTTTGTTAGTCGTGTGAGAATCGAGATTTGAGGATGGAATTGCTGCCTTTTTGTTTTTTTCTTCTTCAAATTCGTTGCTGTTTTTCTCCTGTGTGTGAATGAGGACGGGTTTCTAGCTGTGTGACGGCGTGTCTGTGAATGTGAATAAAACTGTAATATAATCAGTTATCAGTCATCATCACTCATGCCCTGAGAGAGAGAGAGAGAGAGAGAGAGAGAGAGAGGGAGAGAAGGATGGAGAGAGAGAGAGAGAGAGAGAGAGAGAGAGAGAGAGAGAGAGAGGCTCTGAATACTTTCAGAGTGAAGTGAACAGGTACGACAGGTGCTTCGTTCGAAATGAAAAGCTGGCAGTCTTTAAACGCTGACCTGCGTCGTCACATTTGGTGTTTTATCTCAGAACTTTGAAATACTTTTCCTTAAACACATAGATTGCGATCGGTTTGTGCTTATGTCTTAACACAGGTGTACTGTATATACAGTATTTACACGAGTAGCATTCACACACACACACACACACACACACACACACACACACACACACACACACACTACATATTGCGATATATTGCATGTTCACACGGGATGCGTCCCTGCATCACACTCACGCGTACAGTGTACAAGTATAGATCATTCTATACGAATTTAAAAATGGCAGAATGTTTCCATGGACGTCTACTACACACACACACACACACACACACACACACACACACACACACACACGAGATACATGTAGAAGAAAATGCAACTTCGTGCTTAGTCGTGTTTAAAGTCACATTCAGACGTTTATGCATACGGTAATTTAATATCGCTAGATGGCTGATATTGTGAAAAAAAGCAGCTTCATAACACACTTTAAATGGATTAATATAAGATCAAATACAGAAGATTAGTAGGAATGCTTCAGTGCTCAGTTTTTACAGTGATGATTAAGTGTGTGTGTGTGTGTGTGTTGTGTATATTCGGCTCAAACCGGCTCAGAACAGTGTAAAGTCTGTGTGTGCTAGTGGATATTTCTATATTTATTCCACTTTTCTTTTCTGGATTCTCTGCGCTGTTAGAAACAAGAGCTCAGGCTAAAATAAATAAATCTGAACCTCGGGGAAAATTTAGCGTTCACGTTCGCTCGGGCCAAATCCAAGAGTTTACTCTTTTAATACAGAAAAGTACACAAATCTCAGATTAATTTAAACGACTGATCTGAGAGATGACGATGTGTAGAGCAGATTTATATCGAACTTTACGCTTTCCTTTAAACTCACACAAATTCAATCGTACTAACTGTGTATCTGTCTTTTTTTTTTAAATTGTCTTTTTTCTTGTAAGCTCCTCATTCTCAGGCTGACTTGGGAGAAAAAGAAAATGTTGTTTTTTGCAGCTACAGAAAGCTGCTATTAGACTATTAAACAATTTTAGCGTTATTAAAATCAGAGAATAAAATACAAACACGAATGAGAGAGACTTCTGAATTTCTCAGTAAAAACATTCTACAAAATAATCACTGACTGCACTTCAGGAGCGCAGAGGCGGAGTTCCTTCTTGTCAAAGTGTTAAAAAGCGGCCCTGTTTTTACTAAAATGGACAAATTCCTTACAAACTGTATTTTCTAAATGTAGATCTGGATTTGGCAGGAATTCAGCGTGTAATTGTAAAGACTGATGCTACAGACTGATTCCGAACACCTCGAGTGACAGACGAAACAAAACAAAAAAATATATATATTTTTTTAAATAATATTTAAAGTGCTGAATCGTTGTATTAAATGTATGTTGTATATTAACAGGTTGCTCTCAGGTCCTAATGTTACTTTAAATGATGGATTGTGAACGACTCAGTGGCCTCCTGTAAAAAAAAAAACAAAAACTTGTGCATCAGAACTCGGAAAGTTCGAGCTCATTTCATGGCCTAAATGTTCACGTTATAACACTGAGCACAGAGCTTATCGTTAAATCTGACGTCACGGTCTGTATCGCTCATTAAATCACGAGTTTTAAGAAGAAACATGCAGAAAACAAGCTCACACACTGTATATGATAAATCGCTAATTAGGAAAATTAAAAAAGGTTTTTGAACGTTTTGGAGCGTGCACACGGACACACGCAGGTGTAGCTGATGCTACGTGGTGGTTGAACTTGTTCTGATTTACTAATCTGTACTGTAAGGAATGGACACACAGTGGATTCAGCTTTACGGAGGCTGTGTTTAGCTGTGTGGAATGTTTCTGACGTGACGTCGGGTACAGAGAAGAGCAGAAAGACGTACAGGAAGCAGAGGCTTGTGCAGGTTGGAGTTTTCTGACTGAGTGGAAGACATGTTTTTCGCTCCTCTTTTCTCCTCCGAATGTAAAGGACACAGTGAAGTAAAGAGGACAGGACAGCGGACGGACAGACTTCTCATCCTCCTCCAGATCTGAGGAAGAACGGAAGGGAGAAGGAGGACGGGAAGGAGAAGAGCAGGACATGATGTGAGAAATCCAGTTCGCTGATCACTCTGTCTTTATTTTCCACAAATCTCTCACTGATTTAAAACTCAGTACAAAAAAAAACACAAACACACACAAAGAACTCTTAACACTTTAAAACATTAAGGTTCCTTTAACTGATGTTATTTAACACCATCCTGATGAATTCTGGATTCTGATTGGTCAGAAGGTGTTGATTAATTAACGCTTATTTACGTTTACAGTTATGGAAGGAGTCTCCAGTTGCAGTGCTTTGCAACTTTTCAGTCAGAGGTAAAGAGGAGTTCAGTACATTATTAAACTTTAAGCAGCATGCTGTAATTTCATTTTTACAAAATTATGTTGATTATTTGTAGGTGAATTTAGTTAAAATTTAAATAGATGTTAATACACGTGTTAACTTGCTCTGTAACTTCATGAGCATTACTTATGGTTTATTAAAGCTGTTAAATTATTAAATAATGTTAGTGGAACCTTAATATAAAGTGCTACTTGTTTTTTAACTGGGAAAATTCATGAATAATTAATGAGCAGGTGTGGCTTCATCCAATCACAGAGCATCTAAGAGCCCGAGCCTCGAGCAGAATATCTTTCTTTAGTGGTGGAAATTCACGATACAAATATAAACGCGTCAGTACGTCAGCTGATAACTCTCTCCTGACTTCTCTCCGCTGCTTTTCTCTTTTCGACAACAAAAATAAAAATAAAAGCCTCCTGTTTGTGTGAGCTGACAGAATTGAGAGGGGTGTGTCTTACACTCGGAGCATACTTACTGCATTATGATGCTCTACAAACACGCCATTACAATAAAAAACACGTCGGTTCAAAAGATAGTGTTTAAAAATAACTACGTGGCTGATGATCATAAAAAAATAAGAACGAGATCGTAATATATTTCAGATGATTTCCTATTAGAATAGTGTCATTACGTGTAAATGTGTTTGTTTATAAGAGGAGAATGATGGAGCTAAAACTTCTAACTGGAATGAAGCGTCGTCCTAGGCCACTACACGTAAACTAAAATAAAATTAAATAAAATAGAATAAAATAATGAATGAATAAATGTCACATCATAGCCTGTTCAGCAGCGTCATACCTTCCTCTGCGGATATTCCTGGATCAGGGGAAGATCAGAGAGAGACAGAGAGAGAGAGACAGAGAGACAGAGAGAGAGAGAGAGAGAGAGAGAGAGAGACAGAGAGAGAGAGAGACAGAGAGAAAACACTGTTTCATTCATCGGTTACGGTGAAATTCCAACATTCAGATTCATTATTAGTTTATAACACTCGTTATTCGTCTATAACCCTCGTTATTAGTGTTATAACGCTTGGTATTAGTGTTATAATCCTCTTTATTAGTTTATAACACTCATCATTATTTTATAGTACTGATTATTAGTGTTATAATCCTCATTATTAGTGTTATAACGCTCATTATTAGTGTTATAACGCTCATTATTAGTGTTATAACGCTCATTATTAGTGTTATAACGCTCATTATTAGTGTTATAACGCTCATTATTAGTGTTATAATCCTCATTATTAGTGTTATAATCCTCATTATTAGTGTTATAACCCTCATTATTAGTGTTATAACGCTCATTATTAGTGTTATAACGCTCATTATTAGTGTTATAATCCTCATTATTAGTGTTATAATCCTCATTATTAGTGTTATAATCCTCATTATTAGTGTTATAACGCTCATTATTAGTGTTATAACGCTCATTATTAGTGTTATAACGCTCATTATTAGTGTTATAATCCTCATTATTAGTGTTATAATCCTCATTATTAGTGTTATAACGCTCATTATTAGTGTTATAACGCTCATTATTAGTGTTATAATCCTCATTATTAGCGTTATAATCCTCATGATTAGCGTTATAATCCTCATTATTAGTGTTATAATCCTCATTATTAGTGTTATAATACTCATTATAACGCTCATTATTAGTGTTATAATCCTCATTATTAGTGTTATAACGCTCATTATTAGGGTTTAACACTCTGTAAGATTGAGGTCCATCAGTATATGATTAAGTATTATCACGCTCACGATCGTGCGGTTATTACTGATTTGGTGTAGCTAATCCCAGCCGCACCGATACCGAGTACAACCGCACAATTGCGAGTGCAATATTGCTTTTATACAACAGTTCTATAAACAAGAAATTAATAGCAGAAACAGATCCTGAAGAAGCCGCGCTCACTCGGCTAGCTAGCTCACGCTGATTTGTACGTTCCTGTTAAAGGAGCTTCTGGTAAAACTTCATCTTCACCTGACAAGCTTTCAGATATAAGTTATATTCCTGAAAAGTATCGTTTGCGGTGAACGCAGACGAGCGGCGTGATGTGCACAGTGAACTGTCCCAGTGTGGTTATAGGTTATACAGGCAGTCTTGGAACGCCGCTCGACCAATCAGATCAGGGGATCAGAACTAACTGCTAACGGTTGAATTCTACAATCTGATCGATCAGAAGGTGTGTATTATTCAGGTGCCTGCAGCATCCGTTACAGAGGCGTACAAACAACATTCTGTGAATAAACCGCAGACAAATTGACAACTGGATGAATCCTTGATGATAATGTGATGTGTGTGGAACGTGGCCACAGTGTGGAGGTTCTACTGAACTGTGTGTGGAACGTGGCCACAGTGTGGAGGTTCTACTGAACTGTGTGTGGAACGTGGCCACAGTGTGGAGGTTCTACTGAACTGTGTGTGGAACGTGGCCACAGTGTGGAGGTTCTACTGAACTGTGTGTGGAACGTGGCCACAGTGTGGAGGTTCTACTGAACTGTGTGTGTGGAACGTGGCCACAGTGTGGAGGTTCTACTGAACTGTGTGTGGAACGTGGCCACAGTGCGGAGGTTCTACTGAACTGCGTGTGTGGAATGTGGCCACAGTGTGGAGGTTCTACTGAACTGTGTGTGGAACGTGGCCACAGTGTGGAGGTTCTACTGAACTGTGTGTGTGGAACATGGCCACAGTGTGGAGGTTCTACCGAACTGTGTGTGGAACGTGGCCACAGTGTGGAGGTTCTACTGAACTGTGTGTGTGGAACGTGGCCACAGTGTGGAGGTTCTACTGAACTGTGTGTGGAACGTGGCCACAGTGTGGAGGTTCTACCGAACTGCATGTGTGGAACATGGCCACAGTGTGGAGGTTCTACCGAACTGTGTGTGGAATGTGGCCACAGTGTGGAGGTTCTACTGAACTGTGTGTGTGGAACGTGGGCACAGTGTGGAGGTTCTACCGAACTGTGTGTGGAACATGGCCACAGTGTGGAGGTTCTACTGAACTGTGTGTGTGTGGAACATGGCCACAGTGTGGAGGTTCTACTGAACTGTGTGTGTGGAACGTGGCCACAGTGTGGAGGTTCTACTGAACTGCGTGTGGAACATGGCCACAGTGTGGAGGTTCTACTGAACTGTGTGTGTGGAACGTGGCCACAGTGTGGAGGTTCTACCGAACTGTGTGTGGAATGTGGCCACAGTGTGGAGGTTCTACTGAACTGTGTGTGTGGAACGTGGGCACAGTGTGGAGGTTCTACCGAACTGTGTGTGGAACATGGCCACAGTGTGGAGGTTCTACTGAACTGTGTGTGTGTGGAACATGGCCACAGTGTGGAGGTTCTACTGAACTGTGTGTGTGGAACGTGGCCACAGTGTGGAGGTTCTACTGAACTGCGTGTGTGGAACGTGACCACAGTGTGGAGGTTCTACTGAACTGTGTGTGGAACGTGGCCACAGTGTGGAGGTTCTACTGAACTGTGTGTGTGGAACGTGGGCACAGTGTGGAGGTTCTACTGAACTGTGTGTGGAACGTGGCCACAGTGTGGAGGTTCTACTGAACTGCGTGTGGAACGTGGCCACAGTGTGGAGGTTCTACTGAACTGCGTGTGGAACGTGGCCACAGTGTGGAGGTTCTACTGAACTGCGTGTGTGGAACATGGCCACAGTGTGGAGGTTCTACTGAACTGTGTGTGTGGAACGTGGCCACAGTGTGGAGGTTCTACTGAACTGTGTGTGTGGAACATGGTCACAGTGTGGAGGTTCTACTGAACTGTGTGTGGAACGTGGCCACAGTGTGGAGGTTCTACTGAACTGTGTGTGTGGAACGTGGCCACAGTGTGGAGGTTCTACTGAACTGTGTGTGGAACGTGGCCACAGTGTGGAGGTTCTACTGAACTGTGTGTGGAACGTGGCCACAGTGTGGAGGTTCTACTGAACTGTGTGTGTGGAACGTGGCCACAGTGTGGAGGTTCTACTGAACTGTGTGTGGAACGTGGCCACAGTGCGGAGGTTCTACTGAACTGCGTGTGTGGAATGTGGCCACAGTGTGGAGGTTCTACTGAACTGTGTGTGGAACGTGGCCACAGTGTGGAGGTTCTACTGAACTGTGTGTGTGGAACATGGCCACAGTGTGGAGGTTCTACCGAACTGTGTGTGGAATGTGGCCACAGTGTGGAGGTTCTACTGAACTGTGTGTGTGGAACGTGGCCACAGTGTGGAGGTTCTACTGAACTGTGTGTGGAACGTGGCCACAGTGTGGAGGTTCTACCGAACTGCATGTGTGGAACATGGCCACAGTGTGGAGGTTCTACCGAACTGTGTGTGGAATGTGGCCACAGTGTGGAGGTTCTACTGAACTGTGTGTGTGGAACGTGGGCACAGTGTGGAGGTTCTACCGAACTGTGTGTGGAACATGGCCACAGTGTGGAGGTTCTACTGAACTGTGTGTGTGTGGAACATGGCCACAGTGTGGAGGTTCTACTGAACTGTGTGTGTGGAACGTGGCCACAGTGTGGAGGTTCTACTGAACTGCGTGTGGAACATGGCCACAGTGTGGAGGTTCTACTGAACTGTGTGTGTGGAACGTGGCCACAGTGTGGAGGTTCTACCGAACTGTGTGTGGAATGTGGCCACAGTGTGGAGGTTCTACTGAACTGTGTGTGTGGAACGTGGGCACAGTGTGGAGGTTCTACCGAACTGTGTGTGGAACATGGCCACAGTGTGGAGGTTCTACTGAACTGTGTGTGTGTGGAACATGGCCACAGTGTGGAGGTTCTACTGAACTGTGTGTGTGGAACATGGCCACAGTGTGGAGGTTCTACTGAACTGCGTGTGTGGAACGTGACCACAGTGTGGAGGTTCTACTGAACTGTGTGTGGAACGTGGCCACAGTGTGGAGGTTCTACTGAACTGTGTGTGTGGAACGTGGCCACAGTGTGGAGGTTCTACTGAACTGTGTGTGGAACGTGGCCACAGTGTGGAGGTTCTACTGAACTGCGTGTGGAACGTGGCCACAGTGTGGAGGTTCTACTGAACTGCGTGTGGAACGTGGCCACAGTGTGGAGGTTCTACTGAACTGCGTGTGTGGAACATGGCCACAGTGTGGAGGTTCTACTGAACTGTGTGTGTGGAACATGGTCACAGTGTGGAGGTTCTACTGAACTGTGTGTGGAACGTGGCCACAGTGTGGAGGTTCTACTGAACTGTGTGTGTGGAACGTGGCCACAGTGTGGAGGTTCTACTGAACTGTGTGTGTGGAACGTGGCCACAGTGTGGAGGTTCTACTGAACTGTGTGTGGAACGTGGCCACAGTGTGGAGGTTCTACTGAACTGTGTGTGGAACGTGGCCACAGTGTGGAGGTTCTACTGAACTGTGTGTGTGGAACGTGGGCACAGTGTGGAGGTTCTACTGAACTGTGTGTGGAACGTGGCCACAGTGTGGAGGTTCTACTGAACTGTGTGTGGAACGTGGCCACAGTGTGGAGGTTCTACTGAACTGTGTGTGGAACGTGGCCACAGTGTGGAGGTTCTACTGAACTGTGTGTGTGGAACATGGCCACAGTGTGGAGGTTCTACTGAACTGTGTGTGGAACGTGGCCACAGTGTGGAGGTTCTACTGAACTGTGTGTGGAACGTGGCCACAGTGTGGAGGTTCTATTGAAATGTGTGTGTGGAACGTGGGCACAGGGTGGAGGTTCTACAGAACTGCATGAGGAACGTGGCCACAGTGTGGAGGTTCTACTGGATTGTGTGTGTGTGTGTGGAACTTAGCCACACTGTAGAGGTTCTACAGACTGTGTGTGTGGAACGTGGCCACAGTGTGGAGGTTCTACTGAACTGTGTGTGTGGAACGTGGCCACAGTGTGGAGGTTCTACTGAACTGCGTGTGTGGAACGTGGCCACAGTGTGGAGGTTCTACCGAACTGCGTGTGTGGAACATGGCCACAGTGTGGAGGTTCTACCGAACTGTGTGTGGAACGTGGCCACAGTGTGGAGGTTCTACCGAACTGTGTGTGGAACGTGGCCACAGTGTGGAGGTTCTACCGAACTGTGTGTGTGGAACGTGGCCACAGTGTGGAGGTTCTACTGAACTGTGTGTGTGGAACATGGCCACAGTGTGGAGGTTCTACCGAACTGTGTGTGGAACGTGGCCACAGTGTGGAGGTTCTACCGAACTGTGTGTGTGGAACGTGGCCACAGTGTGGAGGTTCTACTGAACTGTGTGTGTGGAACGTGGCCACAGTGTGGAGGTTCTAC